>NC_139344.1:343052033-343632033 GCF_055883805.1 Amblyomma maculatum
AGTGGGGGGACAAACTCCTGTCACTTTGCGTTCCATAAACCCATGTTTCTCTCCAAACTTAATCGCAGCTGTTGTCAAAAAGCACATCCATGCCATCCATCCGGTGCCCGCCCGGCATTCGTTGGCTCCAGACAGCCAAGGGCGGAGCTACGTTGTTTTATTCGCATTCGCTTTCCTGCTTTTCCACTTTAACCTACTCCTATGTGACAGTTAAACACATTAACTAGATGGACTATACTACTCATGCAGGCCAAGGTATAACAGGCCCCTGTGCGAGCGCCTCAAACTCCTCCTGTCCCTTCCCCTTTGCGTCCGCCCCTTACGCAAGGTCGAAATGCGGCACCTCTCTACACAGCCTTGCCTGTTCAGCGTAGCTTATACAGCCGCCTCAAACCACTTGCGGGTCGTAAATCTACAGGGTCATGTAAGTAGCGGCTCTCCGTACTCTCAGGGTCGAACTGTCTTGTCGCAGTGTATGGGATTGCAGAACGAACGCGACACTGATGGCTTTCAGAGTGGCCAGGACGACGGAGGAAGAAAAAAAAAACGCACTAGACCCTTCGCCCTTCCGCCCCTACTCCGTTCTATCTCTCTCCCTGCTGTGTAGGTATATCCGCGACACGAAGTCGCGGATTTTGTACAGCGGCTGTGCCAGAGTGTTTGTGATTGGTCCGAGCATAATACTTTGTGCTCGCTGTCACCCTTACATACCGTCTTGTGTTTCGTGTAACGCAACACATGCTTGCATTTGTGTGCTGTTCTCTGGTTTCGCTGTTTTACCGGTTCGATTTGAGTAAAAATGTACGTGTACGCAACGGCCTTGCGGTAACATGAAAGGAAGCTAGCGGAATCATCTTGCTGCGCTCAACAACCTACATCACCAAACAATCCCCTGCAAGATGCCGATGGAGACAGGTCATGTTTTCCCTGATGCCAGCATATTAAATATCTCGACCGAGGACATTTGTATCTACATTTTAGAGCCGAGGTTAAAATGTAGCTATTTCAAAGGTCGATATTTGCAGCAGTTGCCATGCTAACTGCAGTGCATGCTGACTCAGGAAAAAGTCAAACGACTGATATAAGTACCTTTTGTCTTTAATATATGCAATATATTGTTATTTTTATATAGAGCTTCTTAGGGGGGCACTGATCTTGCAGCATCTAGTATATACCTCACCTTTGCACTTGAGCCCATACAATGAAAAATCGATAGTTAGTCTTGTCATCGTGTACATATGAACGTCGTTACCACGACATACGCTCCTAGTATGATTGAATCACCATATTATTTAGAGGAAGCAACGACATATTCATGACTTTGCTTGAAATAAGCAATGACGCAGTGTTCCCTTGGAATTAATTCTGTAGTACAGGTACATGAGGTAAGGAAAACAAAGAGATGTAAGAATAGTAAAGGCTGAAGGATATAAAACATATATAAATTAATGTTATACCATTGAGTTTGAGGTTAGATGTTACAATGTGGTATACTAGATGGATAAAGTGTAATGCACTATAAATGGCTTAACAAAGTTTACGACATCGACCGTTCGCAGCGAAGAGGAAGGCGAAGCCATTAAAGTTCAGAAGAGCAAGTTCGTTTAAATAATCAAATAAAATGATCGGGATTCAATCTCGTTGGACCAACGATAGCGTGCGAAAGCAGTGTTTGAATTCCCCGCGCCAAGACACGTGGACAGTGACGTCCAGATCTCGCGGGCTTATCAGGAGTCAGGCGCAACAACCAAGATCGCTGGTCGTCTCTAGCATCCGTATAATTTCCCGCTAAAATTGTATAGCGTGCGTCTGCGCTCCAAGGCAGCTAAGATTCCTAATATAATGCGCAGTCGCGTGTAAGTGGTATATTTGAGTGATTTCATGAAATGCACTCGTATGTGATATGAACACGACATTTTAACAAAATAAGCTCTGCTGCTTCTACTAACAGTTTGTCGCAATGCGCGTTGTTCACTTGAACTGGAACTCTGAAGAATTTGTGAGCGCAGCGTTTAGAGGAAGTCGATGATATCCAGCTTCCAGATGGCGAGAAATTCTTCAGGCGGCAGTCTTGATCAGAGATGTGGGTTGATGGAATGCAGGAATTCGCTATTATGTTTTGGCAAGCTACATAACCTGTATTTCTTTTTATTCGTAAGCGCATTGCTTAGCCCATTAGCACGCTTGAGACCTAACTCTGTCTGTAATTCCTGTTCTGACAAATTCTGCATATTTCTTCATCTGTTTCTTTCTTTTTCGTTGGCTATAATTAAACAGTGAGCGGTAATTCACTTAAATTAATAAAGTTGCTGCGACAATAGCCTGGTAATGTTGATAACTAATGATGTGTCAAGTGAAACTGGCTGGTAATTATAGTTTTATTCGACAGGTTGGACATATATTATAGTGATGTGTCGGAGTCTCTGAAGACAATTCAACAGCCTGGGCTTTGGTGCAAGATATAGGAGACATACTTAATCCCTTGAAGCTCTGCTGACGTTGAGGACGTCTTCCGCTGCATGCAAGATATGACAAAACATCTGGCCTGTAGAGAGCACACAAAGGCCACAGGAAGAAGGCTCATAAGAAGTGACACAAAAATGTAAATGTCCGCAGAGTATTTCTTGGCGAAAAAAGTCAGAACATGCAGCATCATTTGTGGCACGTGATTCTCTGTATTTAAATTTGGCATAAGCTTTATTTTCAGAAGTGAGTGAGTCTAGCGAGGAAAGGTTAGAGGTAGGAATATCTTTGGCTGAGTAATATTTGGGAAGTTCACTAGCTGCGCGGCTTGGCAAAAGCCAGAGTTAATAACGGTGTTTGAACCCGATGCAGGAAGCGCTTTTTTCCTTGCTGTGTGAATGTGTCGTGCCGAGAGCTGTATATGCGTTAAAATTTCTTGCCATATTTTCAATACGTCCAAACAGCTCATCTGTGAAAATTCAAGTATGCAACAGCACTAAATAAATGGCGACCGGTTAACTAAAGTAATCTTACCTCACCACTGAAGTTACGGCACTGAAGAAAAACAAAACAACATGAAAAACCAACTCTACGCTAAAATAACCAATTCGGAAGACAAGGGCAGCCGCTCAAACTCAGTTCGTTTTTGCGTAAATGAGAATCTGGAGAAACTGAAGCTGACTTGAAGAAAGTTCTCCGCGACGTCTTTTCTTTTTTTTTTCCCCCGGAAAAAAAAAAAAAAAAAAAAACGCTGTTTCATCGAGTCCTGTGGGCCGACTACTAGCTCGGTAAACCGGCAACCATTTAACCTGTGACAGTATTATATCAAGACCACAACGAAAGGCGAAATAAAAAAAGATGCTTAAAACTGTAAAAAAACTTAATATTTAAGTATACAACGATTATTCACGGAACACCTTTCAGAAAGTCAACTTATGTATGATTACGCGCAAAAGCTGAAAAAGATTAAGGGAAAGAAAACGACATTAATAATGACAAACAGTGAATGCGCGGAATTCTGTACACGTGAGACGATAGCAAAAAGGCCGCAGCCCAGCTTAATTGTTATCACCATCCTAACAACGCTTAAATGCGCTCTCTCGCGTCACAGACTTTCTCGTTAAATATAAATGAACGCAGTGTTACAAATAAATCGGCAGCTTTGGAAGCTATCATCTGCAGTTCACGATCCACACTTTTTCATTATAGCCGAAACTTAATTGGATGCGAGATGACATCGAGGCGGAAACTTTTTATCAGTTCACGTTAAGTATTGCGCCGCCGCACGTGGAGGCGGTTTCGAGGTCGGCGTGAAGAAAACAATAGGTGCACTCAATTTGCAACAAATAATAATCATGGGAGTGCCTTTAAAATAGTAATGCGGCGATAGATCACTTCTATAACTCACCGTGCGCTAAGCCCTTGATTTTTCACTTCAATATTTGCATGATCCGCCGCCACACATGACAAAATTTCGACATAAAATATTATTTGTTAATAACTTTAAACCTCCCATAAGTTGAATAGGACTGTTCCCTCCTCGATATGAAGCCTGGCATGAATGTCTTTCATACATGTGCGGAATCATGCTGGACCTTAATATTCAAGATAGCAGCTAACACTAACAGGCATACGTAATTAATCAGCATCTATTCTTGATCTTGTTAATAGGAAACTAACCAAGGTCGAGGCCTCAGTCCGCCACCAGAGGTTTCAACAAGTGGACTTCTCTTCGTATGTCTACTTTTCGAGTCCGCTTGTGTAAACGTTAATTGGGTAACGGAGTAAGCCTCCCTCTTAATCCTTGTTCGGTTTCCTTTTAGTTTGTGCACCAGACTTCTACGCCTTGTTCTACTTCTTATTCTTGACCTTATATTTCTTACTCGAACAATGGAGAATGGCTGAACCTGGGCTATTCGGTCAATACATAGTGTCCCACTCGTGTCCCATTCAACAATCTGTGTTGCCAGTAAAATGTATTTCTTTAAATAGTTTCTCGCGAGCTAATGAAGTGGCACTAGATTACCTCAGCTTATGCCTGGAGAAGGTTCGCGGAATTAGTTTAATGAACTGTGGAATGAATTTACAGAAATTTCTGCGTACTGCATTGACAAATGCGTTCATAACAGAATAACTTTCAAGCGAACACATTGGTTCATGGCATTTCGCTTACATAATAAAAGGAAAATTCGGAGAACTTCCTGACGGGCAATGAACCATTTTGCTGTATGATATACCCCTTGAAAGCACGTTTACCGTCGCACTTCAAGAAGAGGTCGCCTTAAAAATAATTTGAAAACAGCCACAATTGTTTACGCACCCACCACTTCTGCTAGTACTTTGTGAAATGGCAAGAATATTTCAGAAAGGGTTGCTTCGAATTTTTCGGCGTGTCGCCAAAACCATGTAACTCGTGCCGTCACGTTATGTGCCGCCGGCAAGCGGAGGCCACTGATATCCCCACACTCTGACCATGGCTGAAATGGAAGGCAGCCATGCTCTGACGTATGCCGCATTTTCGATTCGGAGGGGCCTTCGTAATATAGAGTTCGCTTGTTAGTCTCATTTCTCAGTGGTCAAGCACCCCAGAGAATTGGAGACTGCATGGTATCGCGTCACATCTTTAGAGCGGAATTAAAAGTCTCCTTAATTGTTTGCAATGCATAATAAACAAAATTTGTGAAGAAACGTTAATAAACACCTCATAGATTTTCGAACTTTTGGAATAATGGGCAGTACTGCTCCTCGTCAGGACAGAAATAATTTTTGTCTATATTTATGGAACACCGCTACCTCCGAAATTTTAATTTTGCTTGGAAAAATTCTTGTAGTAAGCAAATATTAAATAGGCGAGTTAAAAATAGTACAAGAAAGTACAGAACAAATTTATTAGTGAAATCTCATTAGTTCGAACGACGTTAATTTGGATAATTCGAACTAAAAGCGCGGTCCCGACCTACGCCCTTGTAAGTCCATAGCGTAAGACGCTTAATGGGTGGGCGGCTGGCAACGGTTAATTCGGATAGGATTGGGGTATCGCATCAAAGTACAACCCAAGTAGCCAGCAATCATATAAGCATACCCCTTAGAAACTGGATTTCATAGAACAGTGGTGCCAGCGCACCAGTAGGGAACACGAGCTACAGGCCTACACCAGGTCGGATGACAATAGAAGTTCCCCACTGAACAAATAGTGGCAATTTTCACGAAGTATAAACGACGCTGCATGGCCAAACCGAGACTGCGACCGTAAAAAGGACTCCCTGTTTGATCGGTCTGTCCGCAATAACAAGCTTCCTTGCTTGCAACCACTGCATCCCGCGGTTTCGTTGAAGGCGAATGAATTGTTTTTAAGCCTCCGAGGCTTTTTTCCAAAGTAAAGATCGACAGTATAGATCGTCCCTGCACGTCGAAGACAGGACAATGTGAGCGAATCTCGGAATTGATGTTCCATTGGTAAAGTTGAGCAAGGTTTTACAAAATGATTGCATTACGACGAAATAGCGAATGTTTCACTTTAGACTAGTCTGGTTGGCTTTCGTGTGTGTTAAGGCGAAAGCCTTCAATGCCTCATCGTTGTCCACAGAAGGTTGTCAGCAGAGGTGTCACTCTTTTGGGAGCAAGAGTTCAAAATAAATCAATAAACCCTGTCTCCACCGGGAATCGAACCTCTATCCCTTGGATTCCCAGCCCAGCGCCTTACCAACTGCACTACGCTTTTTTTTTCTTTATTGCCGGTCATCACCAACACACAACAAAACCAACAAAAACGCGCTACAAACAGAATGCTCACAGCAGAGCGGTTACCACAAGCATAAAACTCTATGACCACAAGCATGGCACTTGTGGTAACCTTCATAATTCTTCATTGTCTACCGTTGTTGTTGTTGCGACTGTAGGAAGAAGGAAAAGAAAAACATTAGAGGCTCTCTTATATGTCTCTTAAGAGGAGAATGGCGAAAGCCTACCCTTCCTATCCTATAATTTGCCTCCCATCGTTAGCCTCTTGTCGGCATTCGTTGCAGTACCCCATATAATTACAATTGGTTTACAAGAAAGGAAAGGCGCAGTATCTATCAAACTTTCTCCGGCGTGTTTGGACAGTATACCATCGCTCCTGTCGCGTGGCGTTCCTTGGCGCGCGTTCAAGTGTGGCATTGCAGATGACAGGGACGCATCCCGCCTCGGCCAATCAGAACGTCGTAAAAGCGGGACACACTTTGTCACGACGGCATAAGCCATTAAAGGCTTTCGCCTTAAAATGCACGGGCCTACTATTGGCTCTGTAGCTGAGCTACTTCCGCTGCCTCGTGCGGACAGAATAGATAAAGTAGAGAAGAAGAAAAAGAAGAGGGCGCAACAGCCGCCATCCACCACCGAAACGGTGGCGAGTGTAATGACGGCCTACAACAGATAAAAAATTACCGACGATTGCGTTACTTCCTAATGCGAAATTTGAGCGCAGCAAATAAGCTGTTTCACCTTTTCGATAGATTGAGACAAAGAAATCAAGCAACACATGTATGCGCTATCACAGAATTTTTTAGAGCGCGCGAAGAAAGGAATTAAGTTCAAGCCGGCGCTTTGACAACCGGAGACTCGCAGGAAGAGGGGGGAGGGGGGCGGCGTGTACACCCAGCGGCAAACGATGGGGGCAGAAGCGCGCTCAGCAAGCGGACAACACGATAAAGGGAGGAGGGAAGAGATAGCAGCGACTGACTGATGCTGCTGACGCCGATAGTGAGTCAGGGACAACGCCGCCGATGCCGACGCAAACAATATGATACCCTCGCTTCCGCAGCGCCAAGAACCAGGTCTAGCCGTGGGAAGGTGGTCACGTATTCGTCGACGTGCCGGGGCCTACGTGAAATAACCGGCGCGTCGGCAACTGAAGAGCACCCTATCCGCCACACAGGAACAGGGGGGGGGGGGGGGGGGGGGGGGGGACACCCACCCCTCCTCTTTCTGCATGGCGGCGACGGTGTTCTATGCAGTCACGTTATCTTGACTCTCTAGCGGCGTCAGCGGCATCTAGCGGTATCAGTCGGTCGCTGCTAGCGCTGGGGGGATGAAAGGGGGGCGGAGCTGGTTACGAGGCCGACGACGACGCCGACGCCGACGCGAAACGCAGGAACAGATGCCAAAGAGCTGCGCTCTAAAATTCGGTGGCCGGCTAGCCCTCGCCACAAGCGGTTTTGACCTACCAGTTCCAGCCCCATAGGGCCGGAACAGCCAACCTTCACCCCCCCCCCCCCTTTGTTTACCGTGAAGATGATAGCGGGATTCCGCGAGTGACAGATACTGCGCCTTTCTTTTCCTGTAAACGAATTATAGAACGCCGGTGAACCTTGCTGCGTTCAATGAAATGCTGGTTATGTTCGACAAGAGGCGCGCGATGTACCATCACGACAGGTCATCACGCCACCAGGCATTCATGCATATACGAGAATCTCCGCATAATTTTGCAGACGCTCGTCCATGTTCCGGCAGCCGTCGGCTACACAGTTACCCGGAAGTAGAGAGCTCAGGCTAACTCATGCATGCGTCACATGCATATACGAAGCTGACCCCGTCGGGTGTCCGATCCAGGTGTCCGTGCGGAGCCTTTCATTTGCCGCTTCCTTGAACGCCGCACAACACAACAAACAGAAGCAAACCCACGTCTAGGAGGCGTTAGTACAGCAGGCATCAGCGGCGTTTCAGATTGATTTACAGGATAGAATAGGCACAGTATCTGTCACAATTCTCCCTGGACATACGTACCACACCGTAAAGGAAGGAAGGAAGAAAGGTGGGAGTGAAAGAAGAGGGATATAGATGTGCCGTAGTGGAGGGCTGCGATTCGCCTCATCGCACTTTAGGGGTCCAAAGTGCCCTCTAGAATTTTTTTTGCACATTATTGTTGTTGTTTAGGTCGTCACTCGAATCACATTGCTCTAACCAGGCCACTAAGCGAGCCATACTTGGCAAATATCATCTGTGTGTTAGCATCAGTTTCTAGAAGGGAACGGTAGTTCAGGCGGTAGGGTTCGATCTCGGGGCGTCCAGTAGAAAAAGCAGGGCATTCCCAAAGTAAATGAGATATGCCGCCGCAGGTTAGAGTCGTACAGTGGGGGCACGTAATCATTTTCTCCTTATACTGACGCCAGCGGGCCATAATACGTGGCGTGTAAGCCGCATGGGCGATGAGCTTATTCAAAAATACTTCTTGACTTCGGGTGAGGTGGGTTCTTCTCGTAAAAGGTGGGTCTGGTGTGGCCACCTGCATGCGATGCTGACTGAAGCTACGAAGACTGGTCCGAGTATAGTGCATAAGGGCAAGAGAAGGGGTGAGTTGCCCGCCCAAGGTCGAATAAGGATGAAGCAAGGGGGGTGGGGAAGTAAATGTGGACATCCCACCTGCCAAGGCAGCCGCGGCGTGTGCCGCCGCATTGCCCCCTGATTCGTCCGAGTGACCTGGGGTCCAGTGAATAGCGACAGTTCTGGTCGCGAGTTGGTGGCGTTTAAGGAGGCGCTGTATAGCCGTAGCTGTTGCATCTTGTGAACCCGAAGTAGCGATTTCCTTGTAAGCTTCAAAGGAATCAGTAAGAATACGTAGTGACCCAGTTCCGGTGCAAGGCACTCCTGACAAGGCTCCCCAAATCGCGAGGAGTTCAGCGTGAGGAGGGGTACCCTGAGGTAGATGGCAGGCATAAGCGCCTGAAAGGGAAGGGTCGTCATCGCATACCCAGGCCATAGATGCGAATTCGCTTGTAATCGATGCGTCGGTGTATATGTCAGTCGTATCGGGGATTCGCTCTTGTCGGTGATGGGTAGCTAGGAGCTCCCGGGGAATGACAAAATCGCGGTTTATAGGTCGGCGATGGACGCGTGTGACTACTGGCATCTCCCAAGGGGGAAGTGATGCATATAGGGCTGGTGTTTTGTCGTTACGCTGTTCATCCCAGGCCAGCAGGCGACGCCCCTGGACAGTGTTCTCTAGACGTATTCGATGACGCGTCTGTGACTCGCTAACGATGGTAGTGAGCGGTGGAAGAGCGGTGGAAGAGCGGCCAAACGCTCAAGTTCGGCTATAGGAGTGTGCTTAGGTAGACCGGTAATAGTGCGTAGTGTTGCGCGATGAAGGCGTTCGACCTTAGCGAAGTCAGTTTTCGACAGTTGGAGGACCGATGTGCCATAGAGGATTTTTCCGACCGCCGCTGCTCTGGCCATCGCACGGCAGGCATGCTGCCGCGCACCGCCGTGCCGGTTGGACAGGCGACGAATAGTATGTAGCAGTGCTGGCCAAAGGCGTTGTAACTGATGAACCCATTTCTGGGGGCTGTTGCAGCTTGATATGGGCACGCCAAGAATGCGGATTTGATTATGTCTACTCCCCTTTATCCCCATCCATGGCCATGAGCCTTCCCATTCAATAAAGGACATTCGATCAATCAATCAACAATTGTTGTTGTTGTGGCTGTAGGTAGAAGGAAAAGAAAATGCACGGGCCTGCCTGATGGGGCTGGTAGAGGTTGGTCACCGCCGCTTGCGGCGGGGGCTAGCATGGCACCGAATTTTATCTGTTGTAGGCCGTCATTGCACACGCCACCGCTGGTGGTGGACGACGGCTGTTATTGCGGCGCGCGTCTTTCCCTCTTCCTTTTCTTTCTTCTCTATATTCTCTTCTATCTGCACGAGGCAGCGGAGGTGGCTCAGCTACAGAGCCAGTAGCAGGCCCGTGCATTCTTTTCCTTCTGCCTGCAGCCACAACAACAACAACTGGCTCTGTAGCTGAGCCACCTCCGCTGCCTCGTGCAGACAGAAGAGAAAATAGAGAAGAAAGAAAAGGAAGAAGGAAAGAAAGACGCGCGCCGCAACAACAGCCGTCGTCCACCACCGAAGCGGTGGCGGGTGCAATGACGGCCTACAACAGATAAAATTTCGGTGCCAGGCTAGACCCTGCCGCAAGCGGTGGTGACTTGCCTGTCCCAGCCCCATCAGGGGAGTCTGCAGCAACCAGTGTCCTTGTATGCACGTTTGTGAGCGGACTTTGGGGCGTCAGAGCGCTGAGCCGCGAGAGAAATCCTATAGCACGCAACTTCTGCCTTTAAAGTCAATGTATTCCTTACCTGTTTTCATTACTATATAATATCACTTCGGCCCGAGCACGGACCGTAAACTCTAGCGCATGGGGCAAAATTTCGCTTCGTTTGCGGACTGCTATACTGCTCGGGCGTTTCGAGACAGACTTGTTCACGATACTTTGCGACAAGAACTCGAGGTGCGCCCTGGAAGCCCCATGGTGCTAGTACTAGACGCGGGCTTCTCTAAAAAAATAGCTAATTAGTCTTTACTAATTAATCGACTGTAGTGTACGAAAAAAAAATACTGGAGGTTAGCACAGGCGACTCTGAACATCTCATTTCATTTCATTTCATTTCATTTAATTACCCTAAAGGCCCAAGTGGGCATTACATAGGGGGGGAGAAGTCATAATAACATTGTACAAACGTTTCATAGTGTCATCACATGTTAACAACAAAAAAATGAGAAAAAGTGATATAATAAAATGAAATGAAATGAAATGAATTTGAATGAATCTCTGAATTTGTTCCACTGTGCTAAGGCAAACCGTATTTTTTGAAATCTTGGTCCAAGTTAGCTGGGACACCCCATATAGCACACAGCTGGGAATCAAATTTCAGGGTAGCTCATGAGAGGCATTCCAGCCAATTATCATAAACTCACGGTGAGGCATTCATGCTTTCGCCTTTGTACATTATAGTAAGCAACCTTAACTGCCTCCCGTAACTTTTTTCATTGACTTGCTGTCACTTTCAACCGATATGTTCTGCATGTACGTGGCCGGAGCACTGCCATTTTTATAAGCATGGTGAGGGACGTACTGTCATCACGGCTGCTCAAATCGGGATTCTTGGCGGTCATAGCATTATGATGAAGCACCATCAGCTTTCAGTAGTTTTCAGAGTAAAGCTTGCAGCGGCTGTGCATGTTTTAAAGAAATATTCGAGGTGTTCCGAGGAAGTCCGCGAATAAAATTTAGTAACAGCTTTTTGAGATATAAGGACTGCTTCTGCAGCACGATTGTACCAGTATTTGTCGATATCTATAAGCAGGGAAATAATGTGAACGGATTAACTTTTTACCTATTACAGTGAGACGTCTAGTAGCAGTCATGGGATTGGAGGTGGCTTTTACCAATACCGTTACCAACTTCTAGAATTTCGAAAGCGGATATTCCTCAGCGCTATGTAAGTCAACAAATGTTGGCTTTCACTCGCCAGAAGACCCGCGCTAAGCACCCTCTCCCCGCGTCATAACGCCGCGGTGGCTCAGGGGTTAAGACGCTTGGCTACTGAACCGCGGATTTACGTGTGTTCGAACGTGATCGCCGACGGCTGCGTTTCGATGGAGGCGAAACGGCAAGGTGTCCATGTGCTGTACGACGTCAATGCGCTTTAAAGATCTCCAAGTGGTCGAAATTATTATGAAACTTTCTACTATACGCCCCCCCCGCCCCCCATGCACCTAATTCTCTCTTTGCGCCTTCACTCCCAGTTTCCTCCCTTCCCTTACAATGCGCGGTTCAGGTGTCCGCGGGGCAAAATGCGTCAGATACAGCGGCTAGTGTCATTCGCTGCTTGCTGCTCCGACCGCACAGAGAGGGATGCAGCGCTTCAGCCATTGGTTGACTGCCTGAGTGAAGTGTTTAGAGAGCGTGTTTTTCGAAAGCTCTTCTTCAGAGTCGAAAAAGCCAAAATTTGTTGACTCGCAGAGCCGAGGCCAACTACATTATCGAAATTGAAAATTGATATAACTATATTATTTCATTTCATTTATCTGGGCCCACTTACAATCAAATGGAGGGGACCAAGATAAAAGCTTCTTGTTCGCAGCTTGAGGGGCCCTTGGCCTCTTTTACATATTTGCGGACAGATGGCAGAGAAGCATATTAGAGAAAATAAATACTAACATAAATACACTTAAACAGAATAATTTAAGCTATAGATTTCCTTACTAGACTACCAAATGCCAGCTACAAAAATTGCAGCAGTTAGCAATGTAACAGAAATTAGCATTATTCCTTTATTTCTGATGTCCACCAACATTGGTAGAATTGTGCCTCAGAAGCCGCCTTCATCCTTCATTCAAGAGCACACGACCACTTTTGGTCTCGCAGGTGTTTGCCATCGCAAGCGGAACGATCATGTTGTTTCCGCCCGGTTTATGCTCGCTGCGACTCCCCTAGACACTGCCAGCTTGTTTCAATTAGTGGTCGAACGAGGGGCAATACAAACTTTTCCTGAATGCACCTTTAAACACACAAAAGCGGCGGCATCTACTCGCTTCTGAACACGTTTCTGCTTCCACACGTGTCCCCCATTTTGGGGTGGTTTCCCGTGCCTTTCGGCAAATCAGGCTGGTCGTTGACCCGTTGCTGCTCCTGTTAACGGTAGTGGAAAAGATCTACTCTTGCTGCACTTTTTGTGTATCTCAAGTGTGTAGGGCTCGTGGCGCGCCGCGCATTCGAAGGCCGCGCCACTTCCCAATGCCCCCTGCGCGGTGCCCGTTTCCCTCTCCCCGCTCGCTCGGGGATAACCGGTCCCGCGCGAGGGGGCTATAAAAGAAGGGACGCGCCGCCGTCTCGCTCTTCTTGGTCCCTGGCTCGTCGCTCCTGCTTCGCTCCCGGCTCTCTCCACGGAAACGACCCGCAGCCACCCGGACGACGACCCCGGACAGCCTCGACGACGCCCGCGCTTAACGTGAGATAAAGGATGTTTGCTATACGGCCCACTGTGTGTTCGTCGTGCGCATGCCTCGGGCAGAGGAATCGCCCACAAGTGGTGCGTTCATATCAACCTGTCTTCCGCTTCTGAGGCGTGCGCATCGACTAGGCGCAAAAAGCTGGGTCCCATTACCTTCCTCATACACGGGACACTAGAAATCCTCCGGACACATTTCTTTACCCGCCATTCATACATGATTATAAACCTTGCGGCTAATCTGAATTAAGGAATTAAGCTTATTTCGAGATAACGGTCAAGTTTCCAGCCACAGTGTGTTTTCAGAATTACCTTTGATTTGGAAGTGTTACGTTTGGTGCCTCAAATCTCCAGTTTATTTCCTTTGATGCGAACCCCTAAGCTATGTGCACACGTCGACTTGAGTTGATACCTCTGCGCCTGGAATAAGTAACCGGTCTGGTGTGAAACACTTCCTTCTGTATAGTGCATGTTACAGCTGTGGCGTGGTGTGCTCTATCCCAGAAGTACCATTACGGAAAGGCTCTTGGCGTTTCACCAATTCCATGACTGACGAACTCTGTTCCGAGTTACTGCAGAACATTTGATGCAATATCCTTGTTAATGACAAGTCAGCACCGATCGTTGTATGCAGTAGAAATTTCCGCGGAAGTAAATACCGTCGCTAAGTGTCGTATCCGAAACTCCGGATCCGACATCCGGAATTTACATCCGAGTTTCGGATGCACACCAGCAATCTTTGATGGCTATCTCTCCTTCCTTACACCATATGATAAGAAACCTGGCAAGAATCCCGCTGCTAAAAGTTATTTACCTTCTCTCAAAAGAAACTAAGAACAGCCGAAGGTGTAAATTTATTTTCTAAGGAGCCCGATGATGATGAAGGCCAGATACATAGCGTGCTCACGCAAAGTGCGGACAATGAATGATGCCGGGCGAGCAACTAGTCGGTACATTTCGACAGTTTTGCTCTCAAGTGGTGCACCTTCGGTCCAGCTGGGGGAAGGTTCAACAACGGCTCGAAATGGCGAGGAAAGTTGTCAATTCCATCGCAGACTCCACGCTCCATTCAAGAAGCTCGTTGCTAACGCGGAAAGCGTTGAAAAGCCAACCTTTATTTTCAACTTGATAGGCAACTACAGGAAGAAACGGGAAGGCTACCCTGGAGAAATCATAACATAGTGTGTCATATAGGCAGCCTGCAGTGTAGTTTGCTGTGTCGATCGTCGCGCCGTAACACATATCCTAGCGAGAACAGCAAATACTTTTAAGGCGCTTTCGTAGGGCGTTTTCACGCCACCTGCATGAGTTTACAGGGATCAGATTGCACGCTCTGTCGAAGCTTTGCATGGTGTGTCAGATAACTGGGCTACATCGAGAGCGCCTAGGCAAGGACGTTATCTGTCACATGCGCATCTATAAGTGATGAATATGCTCCGTCATTTATCGCGAACCAAGCGGCTAACGGTAACATTTTTTTGGCGCGCTGCGGAACAAATGCAGCGCCGCCTAGCCATGGTGCAGGTTCCCTATGGCGACTTGCTTCATCCAAAGGCAACGATCATGCTCGATTGCCAAATCCTTTAATTTTGCAATCAAATTTTCAACTTAAAGCGCTGCAAGTTCAACGCCGTCGAGTATATAAGCAGTGCAATAAAGGAAAGCCTAATCCAAGAGGTTGCACTTTTGATCATCCAACAGCCCATGACTTCCTTAACCACTGACTAGGCTGGCATAAATCCTAAGTGCGTCTATGACCGGGAAGCTGATGCAGTGTTTGTTCTGAAGAACAAACCCAGCGGCGGCGCTTTTGGTAGCTCAAATGATGTTCTCGCCAGCAGTGTTGGGCTTAGTACTTTATGGTATCACTAGTTCAGACAAGATAGCTTGCTCTTTGATATATTTACAAATCAGCTAAATCCGAACTTTTCATGCGGATAATGTGTGCTATCGGTGCTGTCAGATCGTGCGACTTCGTCGAATTTTGCTGACTGACCAACACTATGCCCTACAAGCTCTTAAACACTTGAAGAACGGCTGCCCATCAACAACGATAAACCACCCAGCCGGCACCAACCGTGTCATTTTTCTTAGCTTTGATACTTCACATATACCTGAGAAAATTTCGAAACCAGTTCCTCGGACATGAAATTTCAGAAGGCAAATACGTAATCAGCGGTAAGTTTGCACAGACGCTACATATGTGCATCAAAAAGGAATGACAGTGAAATTGAAAATAAATTTATAGAAAAAGCGTGTATATCCATCAAATACAGAAAATATGAATATGCTGCGTGATGTTTGGGTATTATCTCCGCAACTTCAGCACTTGAACGTCTCAGCGCTAACTTCCGGCATGACCGTTCTCTCCGCATGTTCAAACAAACGTGCATCACCAACAACTTCTAGAAGGTAAATAATCGGTGTTTCATATCACGACACCGTCCACAAAGGCAGATAGAACAAAAATGCAAACCTATAATCGTGAGGACACTCCTTCGCTATAACTTCAATGTGAATCCGTGCTGTATACGCGAAACATTCATGGCAGCTCAGAAACGCAAGGAAAGGTTGGCTTCATAAACTATAGACTTTCGAAACCATTATTTTAAGTACCTGCTCAACTGTGGAGACAAAACGGTACCCCCTACAGAGAGGCGTTGAATAAGTCATCACGAGAAAACAATAGTGATGCCACTGAAACTCTTTTTGGGGAATTAAGATTCATGGGTTGAGGAAACCGATGTATTAGGTGCAACAAGGGCAGTGTCACATTGTAAAGGAAAAGGCCCCGTCAGCAAGTGGAACAGCAACATCCGATGCTGATGTCGAAGAACTGGAAGTATGCCTCAATTGCCATCCGAAGAACTCAGGAAGCTAAAAGACGTTGCCGCTCGCATCTTCCTTTGTGACCTATTCTGGTCCAGCATGTGTGGCCGGATACATAACAATGCCGATTGAGGACTTTTAGTCGCTTGTGACGACCAACAAAACTTTCCCCATGTTCTCTGCGCTGCCAGGACAAGACAAGATTAGACTCCACTATCCGAACCCCGTTTTTCTGTTGTTGTTTTTTTTACAAAATGGCGGAGCATATGCCATGCACTAGTATTATTGTGGTCCTTCAGATAAATACAACTCTATAGAGAACTCAGCTGTTCTGAACTGCCCCGAAGGTATCGACAATATGCACTTCAAGCGATCAGCCAGTTTCATAGCCACGAAGTAATCGTAATACTCCCGGTAAACTACACAAAGAACTTGTCCGACATCACTAATATAGGCCTGCTGCCCTACGCGTACAAACCATCAAGGAAGATGCTCGTCGCGACATTTATTTATTTTTGGAAAGCAAAAATGATGTGATCGAGCTGCAACGTTTAAAAATGTAAAGCTCGTTTGTTAGGAATTTATTTTCAGCTATCACTTGCATTATCTACGTATATGCAGCATTTGCTTCCAACTTGAACTTACCCATACGAGAGAAAGCTCTGTTAAATGCAGTGTTGCATGGTTTTAGCAAGGTTGCACACGGTTTGATGGTTTAGATTAGGAGGACGCTCAAGCTTCGACTAAAGATAAGACGGGCAGGCCTTTTTTTTTTCGTGACTCCTTTAAAGCGCATTTCTTGTTTTAGTTAATCTTAGGTGAAAGTGCAACGCAGTATATGTCTGACTTTTCGATGGACATCTGCACTTAAGGCCGAACCACATGGCAGCGCTTCTTCGGCGTCGTGTCAGCGTCTCGTCTACGGGCGTCGCCGCTCGGCGCGCGCAGCAGGGGGAGACCAAACACATGCCGAAACGAAGAGGCGTCGTGTGCTGTGCGATGTCAGCGCACGTTAAAGATCCCCAGGTGGTCGAAATTACTCCGTAGCCCTCCACTACGGCTCATCTTTCTCTCTTTCCACTTTCACTCCCATCTTCCTCCTTTCCCTTACGGCGCGGTTGCGGTGCCCACAGAAAAACAAGTGAGACAGTTACCTCGCCTTTCCCTTCCTATAAATAAATCAGTTTTTTAAATAAATCAGGTGGCTCAGCTACAGAGCGGGAGTTGCCACCGTTTAAATTTACCTCAAGTATGTTCAGGTCAACTGAAACAGACGTCGCCCACACAACTAATGCATCGTGAGTGATGAGGAGAATCTAATTAAAAATAAAAGAACAGGACATAGTGCCGAATAAAATATAAATCTTGGTAAAGACGAGAAGAGGAAAAAGATTCAGGGGTTAAAGCAAGAAAAAGGTGACGTTAGGCTTTTCACTAGATGACCAGTGTCACCTAAAAGTCTGTCTTCTTCACATTTTTTTCTTCTTCTTTTTTTGCACAGAAAAGCCGGCGTCGTCCAGGAGGTGGCGCGCTACCTTGCAAGAAAACTCTCGTCACGAGTGACAGCACGGGTGTATGTTTGGAATGAAAAAGGGGGTGTTTAATGCGAATTAAAAGGCAGAGCCTCCCTCAAATTATAGAGTAACTGAATTTACGCAAAGAAAAATTGCCATGTTGAGTCGGGATTCAGACCCACGACCTTTAGATTGCCAGCCGGCAACGCTACTAGGAGAGGTGCGAACGTAGAGAAAGGGCGCGCGCGGGGGGGGGGGGGGGGGGGGTGTCGGGTTAATAATGTAATAACGTGACAACACGTGCAAATAAACCTGACCCGATCTGTTCATCTGTGTCATTAACCTTCTCGCGTCATATCCTTAAGGAGAAGCTGAAGGGTTTTCGTTTTTTTCTTTCTTTTTTTTTAATTTTTAAATGAGTTGCGACGATTCGAATTTACCAAGTTCGTAAGTAATGCGTATGAACTGCTTTCGCACTAGCATTTAAAATGACGACCTAATCACACATTTAAAAGTCAGGTCTTCTCCTCAATGCACTGGGGAAGTGCAGAAAAATTCGTAATGACATCATTGTTGCCGATTTTTTTTTTTTTTTCGCTCATTTCGCCCACATGCTGTCGTGCATCCATTATGAGCTGTGTATTCTGTGGCATAGGCTTTCCCCTTCATTCAACCGTTTCATTCGCTTGAAGCGTGGCGCCGTCCTCACTGCGGCCTCAGACCGGTGCTCTGCACTGCAGAGAAGTCTGAACACCCACCTCATCTTATTCAGCGATAACATCGCCAGTTCAAATGCTAACACAAAAGGCTTCTCGTTCTTTACTTGCAAGTTTCATATTTTTGTCCCCTTTAATTCTAAAACCTATTAAGCTGCTCTATAAGGAATAGTTTGCCGCATATAAGAACAAGACACACACGATGTGTCCCGTTTCTGTGTTCGTGTTGTTCTCACGCTGCAACCCACCTTAATAAGCATGAGGAAGCAATCCGCCCGCACTTCTACCCTTCTTAAGCGGCCCCGTTAATAGTTTTTTCCTTTTTTCCTTGTTCCCGTCTTCAGCTCTCGATGTTCTCGGTGACGCACAAGATTCGTTCTTCCTAGATCCAGCTTGACTGTATCCTTTTTCTCTAGCTGTAGCTGCATTGCAGCTGTAGCTACACTGTTGCTGTATATAATGCTTAATCTGACGATTCTATAAATAGCGCTATCATCATCATCACCACTATCATCATCAGCCTGACTATACCCACTGCAGGGCGCAGGCAATATAGCACTATAACGCTAGTTATTGCGTACTATAGCGCGCATTATTACAGGTTTGTCCCTGCCGGGGTGGCGCAGTAGTTACGGCGCTCGACTGCTGTTCTCAAGGACGCGGAATCGAATCCCGGCCTCGGCGGCCGCTTTTCAATCGAGGCGAAAAGCAAGGCGCCCGTGTGCTGTGCGATGTCAGTGCACGCTAAGGAACCCCAGGTGGTCTAAATTTCCGGAGTCCTCTACTACGGCGTCTCGCATAGCCTGAGTTGCTTTGAGACGTTAAACCCCACAAACCAAACCATTACAGGTTTGTAGCAGCTTATCGGCATTGGCAGGCCTGTTCAGATCAGGTTCATTGGCACTGTTAAGGGCTGTATTATAGAAGTAGCACTTCCATTCATATAGAGCTACTTTATATTTAAGCTGACAACGAGCCGCAGGCTTTTCAGATTCAAATAGGCTCTTTTTTTTTTTTTTTTTTTTTTTTTTTTGCTATCTATAGTGAACTGGCAAACTGCCGTCGTCGCTAACAGTAATGCTCTTTTTTTCTGTAAATCACCGCAATTAGACAAGGTAACATTTTGAGCTTTACAAGAAATAAATATCGTAATAATCGGCTGTAACCGGTTATAGTAGCACATTAGGACTGAAGCAAATATCTACTGTTATCGGACCACGAAGGAGCAGAAACAGGCACCCCAGCGAGAAATTAAACTAGCTTCTGATGGACATTTCGCTGACGTTTGCGACGAAGTATGAAATATACTGAAGATACATTATTGAGCCTCAATATATTTTTGGCCTCATCATGAAAAGCATGCAAGTTGGCGAAATATTTCTGTAGTGATTCAATGCAGTCATGTGTCGCCTGCGGTTTGTTTGCAGCGTATCAAAATCTCACACCGTTTTTCTTCCAGGCAAGTAAGGAAATAAAAAATATTTCAGAAACTGTCTGCTTTTTACCAACTTCAGCGACAGATGCTCGAAGAAAGTTTTGCCCACAATTTGCACAACGACAGTTCTGAACCGTAGGTCGCGAAGTAGCTTCGACATTTCTACCGCATCCATAATTTTCGTGCTATATTATTTGCACCAGGGCCAAATTTCAGCTCAACATCTCCAGCAACCAGTGATAAATTTCCAGCGCCATCACCACGGTTACAAATGAGTAAAAGAGCACTTTTAGGCACAGAAACAGCTACACAAAGAGATTTACAATGCGATACAGAATTAAAAATACCATGTCACAGAAAAAAGCGGACTCGGTGGCGATGGCCGTGAGCGAAAAATCCTGCTTGGCCAACAGGGCCATGACATCACAGCCACATGACCTCTTGCGAAAATTTCCAATTTCTCCTGTTAAACGTCACACCTGGAAAAGAGCGATTGAAATACATGATATATCGCATGCGCAATATATCTTAAATGATTAACTTTGTAAAGAAAATGAATTCTCTTAAGTTTTCAAGAATTGCAGGTTTCAGGTAGGATTCTAACCCACGGTCAACCTTCGGTTGCGAGCCAGACACACAACCGACTAAGAATAAGAGGACGTTTATATGCACGTTGTGTGGTCTTCCACGTAAAGTTGCATCATACGGCCACATGTGGATGAGTATGTGTATAATTAGAGAGAACAACAGGCCTCTATCGCACCATACCCTTGAGAAAAGGGCTGTTCTGCTGTGCAGTCTCCAGGACGCGGATTACATCTTGAGAGCAGCGGTAATTGTTCGATGGAAGCGAAACGTAAGGCGTCCGTGTATTATGCGATATCAGAGCAATTTAAAGAACCCCTGGTGCTCAAATCCTCCGGAGCCCTCCGCTACAACTTTCCTCAATGTCTGAGCAATGCCACCTAGACAGACAAGGCCTCGAAACTCCCACACGCCTGACGCAACAGACGTGGTCGGCGTTTCCGTTGCGGTGGTTACGGCTTAGCGTGAGCGGAATTTGCAAACGGTCAATGCTTACCGTGTATAAAAAGCTAAAAGTAATGCCAGATGCTAACATTGTTTACTCTTGATATGCTAAAAATGCAAACATTTGCCATATCACGGGTACCTCTTGCAGCTCTCGGTATACAAAGAAAGGTGCAGAATAATAGCCGTTGGTTTTACCGAGACGCCCGTGGCTCTCGCGGACGACAAAAATTCTCTCTGGCACACTTTTCTTCGAGGCACGCTGAATGTAGTGGCTGAGTGGCAATGAATAATGAAAGCGGTTGCCATTTTCTTTTCAGGCAAAGAACCCTGACAGCACCGAAGTGAAATTAGTCTTACGTTGAAGCAACGCAGCACGACCAAAAAAAAAAAAAGAACAAAAAACTGCAATGCATAATGGAATGCAACCATCGCTCATACAAGTACACGTATAAGCTGTAATCTTCAGTGAAAAAAAAATACCAAAAATACGCAAACCACACGAAACCGAGCAAGGGGCACATATACGCATTGACAATAACGCAGCATCAGAAGCAAGACAAAAATAAACATTTTCTTAACTAAACACTTTTCTTGGTCTAAATTTCAGAAACATGCTTCTCTAACGCAAATGCATGATACCCTCCGCAAATGCTTTATCTCGCAATAAGGCAAGCAAGATAATTTTTTAAGCACAGGTGCACACAAAGAGTCTATGACCTGGATGCTGTGTAGTCACGCTACTTGCTTCCAAGAATATCAAAGTGCTGTTCTCACTAAACACTTGAAGGGATCCATTGCACAGTTGCGTGCTACCACACACGTTACTGTGTGTATTCCGTGCTGTTATACAGTTGCGTCGTACCAACTCCTGCAATCATCTGCGTTCCGAAGTATATACGTATCGGGGACCCTTACTTCAAAATGTGATGTTAGGAATAACACTCGGCATGTCTTCTATTCCCAAACAACACAGCGAAATCACACACAACAAAAAAAAAAAAAAAGCAAAGTTAAACATATATGCTGTCGCATGTTTAAATTATTCAAAAAGCATATGTCCGAGGATTTGCGACTAAAAATGCTGTAAAAATGATGTAAAAATGATGTACCATAGACTACATGTAGCAGTGTTTTTTGAAAGTCATATAGCAACTGTCAGCGCTGTTTCAACGCAAGCTCCAATTCATTAATACAAAAGATGGCCGTTTCGTTATTGAGCACTGCGCATGTCTTTTTTCCAGACAAGCGTATTGCAAGAACAGAACGCAAGCACAGGAAAGGTGAAGCAGAAGTACCCGCAAATCAGCTTGTAAATAAACCACAGAGGGAAAATGTACTCGCGTGTTGCGCACATCCCAGCGCAAGACACGGGAAGAACATCTGGCATGCATGCTGCAGCCAATGGGTGAGCACGCTTGGATGTGCTGCATCCCTGCCGCATAGCTGACCAATATCCCAGGGTGCTCCAAGCCGCATAGCACTAAACCCAACACGCACTCATCCGTTGGACAACGAGCAAAGTTTGGTGTTGAAACTTTCCGGGATAAAAAAAAAAAAATAAAAATAAAAAAGCACTGAATAAAAACATACGTGCCCGAAACTACATGCCACCGCCGAAATATTGGCAAGCAATGTCGCTAAGGTCGTCACGTCTTTCGCTAGCCATGAATCGAGTTTCACTATCCTTCTTTCGTCACTGTATAACAGACCGACCCTTCCTTCTCTATAGGAGGCAATGGTCTAAGCTCTTTTGCAGCGTCAAACACTATAAAGCAAACAAAACCTTAAGGCTGAGCTAAAGTCTCCCCCTAAATGCTATGAAGGAAATGAAACTCTCCTGCGCACTGCGCAGTATAAAAAGCGGTATATAAAAAGCGACCTGTCACTGAGCTGCATCTGTTCCAACTGGTAAGTCACAGTGGCGACGACCGTTCGGCTTATATCAGCCGGAAGGGCAGACATGACCGTTCACAATGATGCGAAAGCGTTTAGCGTAATCATGAAGGCTGCCGCACTGAGATAAGGCCGTACGGTTACTCGCTGCAGCACTTGATAAATCCAGAACTGTCGAGGAGATAGCCGATTAACGCAAACAGATCGGGGCTTCCGTTGAAGCTGTGTCAGGAAAATGCCAGAAAGGAACGATCTGCGCAAAAAGAAAAGCGTTACAAATTTGCCACTCGCATCGCAATGCTTTTTTGCGCCATGTCCAATGTCGCAGAAATATTTCTGAAGTGAGGTTAGCCTATTACTGTTTATTTCCTTTCTTCTTAAAACCATCCCCCGAAACTAATTTGGGACTTGTTACGTACGCCGATAACAGATGGGGGTCACTATAATGGTAATTCTCAATCGCAGGTTCAGAGCACTTTGCGGTCAACTTTTTCAGGCGCTCTGTTGCATAGATAGGCAAACGGTTTGCTCCGAATCTGCGATTGGAATTCACCATGAGTATTTCGATGGAGACGAAACGCGAAAGATGGCCGTAAACTGTATGCGCGATATCAGGCACGTTAGAGAGCCCCAGACTTTCGAAATAATTCCGGAAGCCTCTTTCTTCTTTCACTTCCTTCTTCATATATCTTTCTCGAAGCTGTGAAAGAGAGGGGACTAGAAGGTTTTTTTCCGGAGCAGGTACTAACTTTTTGGACAACAGGCCGCTTGTTTGAGACTCAATTGCATCGGCTCCGCAAGGTGACGGCTGGCTATAAATAGGCTTTATTACAATGGCTGCTCACATATGTGGAAGGTGTGTACAGCAGTGCATAATACAGGTATGGCCGCCTCTTTTGCTACGTAGTCCGCACATTCCATGTGTCTACCTGTTTGTGGTGGTATAGGCTGAAAACAGTTCTTGAGACTTGATTCTATAGAGCCAGTGTTTTCAAGGTCCGCGACGCAGCGCTTAGGCTGAATGCTAGAAGAGGCATGGGCGTTGTTGTTTTTTTCTGGATCACTTGTGAAGCTTTGAAGACTTCCAGATGAGAAAACTAATGGCGAGGCCAAAACGCTGAAGAACCGCATCCTAAACACCCATAGCCCTGTCCAAAACTGGATGGACCGCGTGAATTAGGAGAACTGCAAGTCAGCATTTTATGACGGTGCAGCGGCTGTTTCCCAGACATGTACTGGGTGTACAGTGTGCACAGCACCCCCCCCCCCTTGCGCGCGCGCACGCACACACACACACACACAAGCACACATACACACACACACGCACACACACGCACAGACACACGCACACACATACACACATGAAATGCTGCTTTCCAGGGCACTACCGTCAGGCGTGCGATTTTAAACAGAAAAACATGATCGTAGATCTCTCTACTTTAGCGCTGGATTGACCCAAATTCACTGACGTCGTTTAAAATAGACTATAGTACTCGTTTTAGAAAAGTATATATTCTTGTCCTGCTATGTGCTTATGGTTGAAATGACAGGCATGCAGTCCCGAGTACGACAGTTGTGGGCCGCACACTTTCGTTCCCCCTTTCCACCTTCTGACGTCATAACTTTGGCTCGGCAATAAACTTTGGGATTGCTGGACACCAAAGATTTCATAGAAGCTAAAATACCAGCGGCATGCCAGCTGCTGCACTACCTGAAGTCAAGAAGCTCAAGAAAACAACGTTGGAGTTACTCACCGTTCGTGCATATGAGTTTTATCTTTCGAGTCTTCTTTCTCTGTTTACTTTCCGTTCTGATATGCATTCCAGTTTTCTAAGCACAGGATAGCCACTGTAGGAAACATTTTGGAGACGCTAAAGCTCCGCCTTTTTAAGGTATGACGCGAAGGCTTTGTCGGCTTCAATCGGCGGGTTCGCTTGAATATCCTGGTTCGGGTACATGCAATTTACTTCTCGCTTAAACACTAATCTCTTAATTCGTCCCCCTATTATGTAACACATACTCATTACAATATGTTCGTAAGTTACCAAATTATATTCAAGAGCACCCAACATAAAGCCCTGTCTTAAATATGCCCTTGGTATGGGCATGGATGGTGTGGTTTGACTCGGAATCCAAGGGTCCCAACTCGATTCCCACACACCATAATATTCCCACCTATCCCACCAGCCAAGTAAGGCTTCGCCTTTGAAGGCGAAGCCTTACTTAGCAGCGCTTGCCAACTCGACCATGTCACGTGCCCTCGTGACGTCACGCATTTCTGCGACCAATTAGTGCCAGGCCTTGCCAGCTACCAGCAGCCATCTACCAGAAGTATGCTCGTAATTTTTCGCTCAAAACGCTTACGAAGCAGACACTGGATTTTCTAGAGAACAGCTCTTTTAACGTTCCCACGTTAAAATGGGGCTAAGCTCCTGCATGAAGCCTAACCTTCGTCTCTAATTTGACAGTGTATGCGTATATATGCAACCGTTATTAATATTGCGAACTCAAACATGAACAATTGTTCTGCAGATTTAAATCGTACTGACCCAAGACACCTTGCATGAAGTTGAGCAATGCGACAAACGCCACGAGATATACTAGCTATAAACTAACTCAAGTATGTGCACCAATTTTCTCACTTTCGTTCAGGCCGGGTAAGAACGCGAGGATACTTTCGAGCCTACAATGAGTCTGAATATTAACAAACAATTCTGGAATTTATAAAGTGAAGGCTGCGCTTAGTTGTTTTTCAGCATGTTTTCCGAGCTTCTCACTTAAGGAGAAAAGCAAGAAGGGGGGGGGGGGGGGGGGGGGGCACATTCGAAACTTTCATTTTTGGGACATTTTTACAGTAAAATTCACGATGGTTGTCCAGAGTAAAATTTTTCACGCAAGGAAGGCGTCCGTTACTCAGGCGACGGACGCCTTCCGTCGCTCGGGCTGCTACAAACCGCAGAAAGACAGCAATTCATTTTTATGTACTCCTGGTACCATAAAATACAGACGTGCCCATACTTGCCGAAGGAGCTAATTATTCTTAATAAATATATGTGCATATTGCTTTTCTTTCTGACTCTATAGGTTAACCACAACTACCTGATAACAATTGAGGCCATGGCCTTATCACTCACACGTTCACTCACTGTCCACTGCTTGCAGCTTGCTGTTGAACACCACGGATGTACAGTAAGGTTCGGACTGGTAATACAGGAGCACAATTCTACACATAGTTCTCACACTCGTACGCTCCTCTTGTAGCGCTAAGCGGATGCTAGTTACTTATATAGGTCTGTGAGCTGTTTGCCTCTTGGTCATAAACCAAAAGCGACCAGCCTGATACGCTCATATCAGTTAAGGTTCGAACCAGAGGTGGGCAACCTCATGAGGTTTCGACCTCATGAGGTCGACCTCAAACTCAAAATGACCTCAACCTCACGGAGTGAGGTGAGGTTGAGGTGAGGTCGGCGACAGCTCGAAATGTTTTGAGTGAGGTCACGAAATTGGACCTCAACCTCACGCATGAGTTTGAGGTTGAGTGAGGTCGTCATTGTGTGAGGTCGAAATTGTGAGGTCCAGGCTTTTTGCTGTTGCCGCGGATTTCTTCGAAGAGCGCCCCTTTTGACGCGGAGCTCGAGCGTACTGCCGCGGTGTGCCCGCCGACTCTCGGTGTTTGGTTACCCCCCGTTCGGACGACCGGATGCCGCAGACCCTGCCCAGCTTTCGGCATTCCACCGTAATGTCCACAGCCCGAGGACGCTTCCCTCTGGTCTTCTTGGAAGGAGATTTTTTTTTTTTTTTTGCTGCACGTACTCCTCATGCCCCCCGCCCGCCACCCCCGTTTCTTCTGACTTGTTTGTGCCGATGCTTGCCGCCGGCTCAAACACCCAGGAGCGCGCAAAGCACATAACTCATTCTAACCCGCGGTGTTTTTGTCGGATGCCGCAATGAGACCAGCAAACTAAAAAGCGAAGCAAATTGTCTTTTGCGTAGACGGCGCGAAGCAGAACTGTTTGTCGTGTGCATGCCCGTTTCTAGGCGCTGACGTCACGGCTGCTACCTTACATTCGATAAAGGAGCCCGCTGTACATTACACGGAAACTTTACAGAAAATGGTGCAGCGAAATTGTTAGAGGGCGTGATACTGACAGATACAAAAAAAAAAAAAAAAGAAAACCGGCTCAATACCATCTGAGCATTTTATTGAAGTCCTCCCTTTCGAATGGTACGTCATCGTTCTATATTCCGGTCTTGTAAATTTATATTCTTATAATCTCCAGAATAACCTCTCTTTGGTCTTGTGCTGCTTGTTCCTTCTAACAGATTCATAGGTGGCCCCGAACAACTGCAATCGGATGAAGGTGCTAGTGTTCTTTATATAACCAATATAGCGGTAAAACATGCAAGAGGGTGAAACGGACGGCACAGCTTATAAGACGCAGCTGGTATACAGGAAAGAAGCGCGCATGTTAACTATTTGCCGAGATAGAAGAGACAAAAAAATATGTGGGGCTTGCATACAGTAAAGCCCAATAAAAAGCAAAAAGTTTTTGCACCGCTAAGGCCCTTTGATTCTCTCTCAAATTCTAGTGAAATCAAGCAATGCAGGAGGAAGGAGGAGAGTAAGGGATTCTTAACTTCATAATATCAGGTTTCTCTTGAAATCTCTTATTCAGGCGCAGAAAAAAAAAAAGAAAAAAAGCGTTCTCCTACATGTTTTTATGAGCTAGAAAGTGTTGAGATGGTTTCCGGCTCGACATTTTGGCGTCTAGACAGACGAATTGGTGTGTTAAACTGAGCGTGCCTCTTTTGTGCTCCCGTCTGCTCGAGGCGGACAAATCAATCGGATGAAAATTTTTGTGGCCAGATGTCGGAATAATTTTTTCAGACATTTGTGTTTTTCTTTAAAAATCAATTCAGATATACGTGAATGCAACCAATTACATGCTAGCACTGAAGAATGCAGTACTAAGTCGATGTCTCAAGCCTTCTATACGCTCTGGGAAGCGCAGTTCTCTTCTGTTTTTAATGTACGACATTTGTTATTACTTTCGTCAACATGATATTTCTTTATATATATTTTCTTGTATGTCAATTAAGTTCGTACACTGCCGAACAGAGAACAGGCTTCTTCCCTCACATTAGGCTCTTTCTTTGGCATCTTTCCAGAGGCCCATAGCACAACCCTCCTTTCCACTTACCGGCGCGGTCATTTCGTTTTTTTTTTTTTGTTCTTTTTCTTTTGCAAGTATTGGAAAGCGCGATCTCTCTGAAAGCGGAGCTGGCACACATACGCCACTGCCTTTTGGTGTGTATTGGCGACAGTTCGGCATTCACTGCATGAGCAAAACCAGATGCCATGGAGACGGACGGCGAAGGGAGGAGCGCGTGCACAGCAGGGAGCGCGGTCCCTCCGGGCTGCTTGCTCGCCTCCTGTCTGTTGTTCTTGTCTTTATTTTACGTTTATGTGCTGTAACTATACGGCACTAACGGGGAAACGGCTTCTCTAGATTCACGTACGGTGCATGCGGCGAAGCAGCTTCGGAGACACCACCGTGCAATTTATTAGTTCAGTCTTAAAAGGAAAACAAGTGAATACCACAAAAAAGCTCGTCTCAAAATTGTTGGCGAAATGGCATCCAGTATTCAGTTCGGACGTACAGGTATTTATATCGTGTTTTTTTTTTCTTTTTCTTTTTTTTTTTTTTTTAGGCGGTAGGGAGTTGGACATTTTGCTCCGACAAAATTTGACGGGCGAGCCAATGTTCGCGACAGCAATGTGGTTCACGTTTAACCCTCTTTCCTAGCAGTTCCGACCCTTGTAATTTTTTTATGTAAGCGTGGTGTTCGAAGAAGCAATTTCGCCAATTCTTGCAATACGCCACGGGATCACAGAATTATAAACAAACGCCCAGGAATGGCCGGTCGGGACCTCATAAGATAAACAGCATTCCTCTTCGAAATTTTCTGAAGGTTTATTCGGCATTGGCCGAGTTTTATGATTAATTAGTGTTTTGCTGTCTTTTCCTCTTTTGTTTGTTTTGTTGGGGATTTAGTTTTCACAAGTCGTTTCATGAGTGGCTATTATGGAAAATTTGTGCCCCGTTAATATGACATCCGTTAATATGGAGGACCCGAATTATAGACAGTTTTTCTGAAGGCGAAGATTTTTCAATGTATTTATGCCTCGTTATTATAGAAACTCGCTCTCTGAACAATGGACAGGGGATGAATGCCCACAGCCTATTCGGCCCATGTATTTTTGTCTCGTTAATATGGACATCGTTTGAAAAATGCAAGACAGTCCGAACGCAAGTTAAAGAAGGGTGCGCAGGCCGGGAACCTATGCGACAGCCGATACGGTCGGATGCCTGAACGAGTCCTGTGGAGTTGGAAAGAACCAAAGCGGGCGTGTCGTCGTTTTAGGAGGGGAGGGAGGGGGGAGGCGCAAGAGCGGAAAGGAAGGGAGGACGAGGAGAAAAGGGGGGTGGATGGCAGGGATCGTCCACAGCAAACCGAGGGTCAGCTAACTAAGAAAGACCCCAAAAGGAGGGAACTGGGAGAACGAGAGGCCGCAGTCGGGAAAACAGCAACATGTGCTCGCAATAAATTCTGCTGAACGTGAACAGAAGAGAGGCCGGTAAAAGCGCAAGAAAAAAATAATAGGAAGAAAGACAAGCGCCAAAATTGGGGGTAGGAACTGAAGTTTTTCTATCCCAGAACACAAAGTGTGTTCCATGAAGCCGTTAATGCTTTTCGGTCAGGGTTAAGACACACTCACGAAGTAGAGCGACAAAAGAAAGGCGACGACCACGCAATCAGGACCGGGCGTCCCGTCCTGGACGCCCTTCCTTCTCATGCTCCTGGTTTTCGTCACTGTTGCGCTGTCGAACTGCCACATTTTTCACCCCGGGAGGTCCGCATGTCGGCTTCGCCTTGAGTCAACGATGCGGCCTTGACAAGGTCTGAGCTCTTCGTAGTCGGCTAGCCGTCGTTCTAAACTGTACTTCAGCTTGGTGGTGGTGGCGAAAAACATTTATTAGATATGTAACCCTCAACTTTAGTCTGACTTTTGGCATGGCGGGAGTTAAACACAAAGGAACGGAGCTGAACTTAGGCGCGAAGCGGGAAATCTGTGAATACAAGCGGCAAAAGCCATCTCAGTCAATCCAAGCCATGAAAAACTGGACCCAAGTTCAACTAGGCCTCAGCCTCGCCAGGTCGACGGTATACCATCTATATATACTACAGGACTCCGATAAATGGCTCAACGTCGGCATCGCAGCGAAAGCCCCAGTCCGACAGCGCCCAGCACAGTTCGAAGACATGGAGTCGTCCTTATTAATGTGGTTCGGGAATGTGTACGCGAATGGTGCTGTCGTGAGCGACGAAATGCTTCAAGAGAAGGCTCGCTGCCTCGGCAACATTATGGGTGCTTCTTTTCCTCCGTCTTGATAGGTTTTAACTGTGGTGACTTACGGAATTTTTGTTCAGTAAAACAGGGGGATGTTTACTGAGAAATATTATTCTACGCTCTGTATAGGCGTTACTGGCTTCAGCTACTCAAGAGGATGGCTGACAAGGTTTAAGAACAAACATGACGTTTCGGGTCGACGGATTCATGGAGAAGAGGAGCATCGACATCTCGGCTGTGTTTAAATACCTAAATTAATTAAAACAGCAGCCATTAATTATATTTTTTTCTCAATTATATACTTTTCGTTTTTATTCATGACTCGTTATTATGGATGACTCGCTTTATGGACAGTTTTGGTCGGAAACCAAAGCGTCCATACTAACGAGGCACGACTGTATTCCTATTTTTTCCTAATTTAATGTATTCTGTCGCAAGACAATATACAGTGTATTAAAAAAAAAGCTCGGCAATCATAAATTTTTTTTTCGAATTAAGAAAAAGAGCAAGGATAGAAGCTTGGGCGAGTTGGTGTCGGTTTTCTTGCCTCATAGCGCTAAACAGACAGGGACACAGCCAGACATACGGGACGGGGGCTAAAAAAAAGCGCCCGTCCCGTGTGTCTCGCTGTGTCCCTGTCTGTTTAGCGCTATGTCCCGAGAAAAGAAAAAGAGCATATCGTCAATGTTGTCGTTGTCATTAGGGTCAACCGCATTTGTCTTTTCAGTTTATAGTAAGAACTGGCTTGTTTTATTTCTAATACGAATCTTATTCACGTGGGTCAGATGGGATAAACTATTTGTATTTCATTATCTGCCTATGCGTAGTAACGTGGTACCCATGTAGGCCTTATATTGAGACCGACCATAAAAGGGTAGGCGAGGAGGGAGAGAGGATTGCCACTTTAGTGCAGAGTTGGACATGTAGTGTCCGGAGTTTTTCTGCTTTTATCCGGGATATTAATTGTTGTATAAAATTAGCAGTAAAATACAGCCTTCATACGACTAAATTCTGGCTAGCCTATATACCCCAGGATTATCGAAATATGTATATTTGTTTAAGGTTACGGTTTAATTTAATGATTTTTTTTTTTTGAGGTCGAGCGCCCGACCTCAACCTCACATTTTGAGTTTGAGGTGAGGTTGAGTGAGGTCGCCAATGGTCACCTGAAAAGTGAGGTGAGGTCGCCTTGGGGACCTCAACCTCAATTGATGAGGTTGAGGTTGAGTGAGGTCGCCAAATATTTTTTGAGTTTGAGGTGAGGTCGAGGTTTTTGAGGTCAAATGCCCACCTCTGGTTCGAACGCTGTTTACACGAACGTGAATCACAGCTGAAATACAAATCGCTGTAGGCACACGCATAAATTGCAGATTACAGGTGCGTCTTTCTTTGTTCGCCCGTCGTCTGCCAACGCTTCTCTACCTGGCGCGCGCATGTAAATCACCGAAGTCGAATGTTTTGTACCTCGGAGTCCGTGTCTTGACGAGGCGGATTGCAAATAGACACTCGTGGGCTGTGCCATGTGAATGCACAATAAAACTCCCCAGAAATTATTTCGGAGGTCTCGAATAGAGCAGGTTTCTCCCTCGTTCTTCTTTTCCCCCCTTCCTTAATAACTTCCCTCGCGGCGCGGTTGATGCGTCCGCCAAGAACTGCTATACTGCACTTTCGTTTCCTCTAGATAATAATAATAATAATAATAATAAAGTGCTGTCACCTTTATATTCACAGTTTTCTCAGGAATACTCAACTTCTCGATTTCTTATTATTTTGAGATTTAAAGTCGGCTTAGCTCTCAAGCGTCCAACTGATGCCCCCTTTACTCTTAGCACGGTTTGAAAAAAGAAAGGATGCGTTGAGAAAAGTATACAAACCTCGGAAGTTTCTTGCGGCTGAAAAGTGCAGTCAGGTAGTCTCCATTGTTTTCGATACTTGCAGGAAAGGAACTGTGAAACGACGTTCCTTGTTTCGCAGAAGTTGTCATGCTATTGTCGCTGCTATCAGTAAGTACTCTTGTGTTGTGTGAAATGGGGCCTATGTGAAGCAGATAGTGTAAGCGTATTTTTTTTCAGTTTATTTCTTTTCTTCGTTTTCTTTTTCATTGACACAACTGAGAACAAAATAAAAAGAGGAACGAAGCAACAACGATGTGCATTATGCCGACCATTGCGTATGATACAGAAACTGTACAGAACAGAACGGAAGTTCGTTTGTTTTCAAACATGCATACGAAGCCATTTGAATTGGGCCGTCGCTACAATTAAGGCTCAAATTACGACGCCTTTATGTGCAGAACATACATCAATCTCACCCCGAAATTCACTTGATTTAATACTCCGGCACAAAATATCGTGATGGTTTTGTTTGCCTGTGTGCAAGGGCAATGTTAATACAGATTCGCATTTTAGTAGTCTACTAGATGACGCTGTTGTATACCTATTTTTTGTTCTTTTTTACATTCCTAATATCCATATCTGTGCCCAACGACCATTCTAAAATATTCCTTGTCTGCCTTCTAAATCAAATGTTTTGATCGCTGAGCCAGTTCACGTAATTAAAAAAGTGGGTGGGTGGGGGGGGGGGGTAAACACAATTATAAGTCTAAGACTGAACACCCACATAGCTCATGATCTTTGTATTGTTCGATTTAATTTGTTTAAAAGTAAACCACGTTCCCTCGCAGTGCAGTACGACAATTCATGATTTGCCCCCTTGTAATATCACAAACGACCCTGTGCCCTTCTGGCCCATCTGACCGCGAGCGAAATATCGATTCTATAGACGGAACCGCAATCTTTTCTTGCAAGAGCCCACACCTCAAAGAGAGCATCAAATACCGCTAATGAGAGCACGAAAGTATTTGTCCCGGGAACATCTATAGCTTTCTATACCACGTCAAAGTAACCTGAAAGAAAAAAAAAATCAAGAAGCCTACCTATTCAGATATGTGCACCGTGCTCTGTACAGTAATTCCTTCGATGGTAGGTATGAGCAGGCTGAAATAAGTTTTTATAGATTTCTCATACATCTATTTTCGGTGTCGTTAAAAACGACTTCCGCTTCCTAAGACTCGTGTGTTGAAGCAGCAGTCGGCCTCTTTTATTAGAAGTGAGGGCAATGGATAATGCGAGTCTAATACGACAAACAAATGACGCACAAATGACGCAGGCAGTAAAAGAAAACAACCCGATTCCGTGCCGTTTGGTAGAAACGTGTTTTCTATTGCTTTGAACATGGCATATACCCGACAAGTGCATAAAAACAATTAGAAACAAAAACACTGAACATACAACGTACGCGCCGGCATCTTTGATTGGTGCACACGCTTTTCGCACAGGTCTGCATGACACCACAAAAGCGTTCGCACTTCACAACACGTCAAGAGGTCTGGTACATCACCACACACAACCACAACACCACTTATGCACAGAGTTTGGCGGAAGATAAAATGCAACAAAAAAAAAAAACATAATTGGCCCCGCTCACGTATCCAGGACAAGATTATGAAATATGTGCCCCGTAAATTCTTATCTACACAAGATGTGACCTATGAGTGACAGGGAAGGAACAATACAGGCTGCCCCACGACAGAAAAGGAGAAATAGATTGAGTGGGAAATGGAACAGAACAAACAGAACTAGATTTCAATCACAAATTCCCCATACCTCAAGGATATAGCCTGCTCAACCCTGTTTGTCTGGTACGTGCGCCTGTGGTCATCCTTTAAAGCAGTCCAGCTAGCTTGCTAGGGACAGAACCGGTGATCACTTGAGTAATTATATTTAGCAGTCATCGGACAATCAGAATTACAAAACGCTCCAAGGCGTTCTGAAAAACAAAAAACAAAAAAAAAAAAAGCCTAAGGTATGACTTGCGGCCAGCAGAACCTGTATCTGAATACGGCGCTGCCGACTTGCACCTACTTTCCATGACACCATGTCTAGTGATCTCACCTAACAAGTAATATTTAGTGCGTTCGAGCTAGAACCAGAGTATTGCCACTCATAGCGAGTATTTAGAGCATGGAACAATTGGGGGACACTTAAGTTTACCTTAAGAGTGTTGCGCGACAGGGGGTAGCTTCCTCGACTCGCAATCCAGGAGACAGATGTGCAATTCCAGCCCATAACCATCAATATTTATTTTTTGTGAAATTGCTTGACTCTTAACGTCATGCTCCTCTTAGCCAATCATGATTTTCTGGGCACGGCGCAGTCACATTTTCCCCCAAACGAAATTTTTGACAGTGTCGCGTTGAAGAACGCCTAGCTTCCATAAGGCAGGCCTCGCGAACTGCTTTAACCCGACGACCCAGCGAGAAAACAACCCCGTGCAAGGTGCGGAATTTAATAAGTGCATTGTCGTGTTTTCCTTCCCACGGTATAAGGTTCACGTCTTGCGGACGCAGACACACGCTTTGGCTCCACTACTGAGCAATCGGTGCAATGGGCTGCGAGGACCACAGCGTTGCAACACTTCTCGTCATGGCACAGACGATACGGCATAGAGGAGGCTTATTCATTTGCAGTCGCAACGATATAGCCATGCAGAATTGTAGTTCGTAGCATGATACAGGTACTTGATCACTTCTTGAAGGAAGAAACTACGAAGGCGTACTCCAGTAGCTTCAGGCCTTGCCAAACTCCATTTTCAGCGGCTAGAGTCTCTGGATGAATTGCTTCCTATGGCCCGAGCACGAACAACAGCATATCTAGGCAATCCATTCGCAGCAAACGAGCTTCATGCTGGCGGTTGCTTCTCCATGTTCCATGCTCTAAATGTGGAACAGCATCCAACGTTCTGCAGGTGATGCTTTTTAACGCCTTCGCAGAGCAACGTGTGATTATATTATAACCATAGAATCGCAAAGCGTTTAGCTTTCACTGTCGGCACTTCATTTCAACAGAGGTGCTTTGAACGTAGGCAGGACGTCAGAAGATAATTCCTCCCAGGAAACAACGGGATGTAAAAACAGCCGTCTTGGGTTTATCGACGGTGCTAGGGGTGGGAGATCTTCAGGAACCGCAAGGGCAGCTAATCGATGCGCTGTCTCCTATACGCAAACACCTTGGGAATGGTCCTTTGAGGACTGCTACTGTCCCGTCGATAACTCCAGCAATGACACTTCATTTTCCTGCTTGACATCTGCATAGTTCGTAGGAATGTAACCAGCAACAGCACAGGTTATTCCGTGGAGAACTTGCCGCAAGGTTGATTCGGCCTTCACAGAACGCAGCGAGTTGGCGGCACGCATCTTAAGACGAGTGATGGTGTTGGATGATGGTGGAAGGGTTCCCTTGCTGGATCTTGCCCTGGTCAACTTGCACGAGCACACTGGTCGGGGTCTGGTACACGTTGGCGTTTTGAATGTCTCCGGTCATCAGGAGCGGGCTGCTGGTGGGAGGCTGCACGTCCAGGGGACTCATGCGCAGTCCATGCAAGTGCTTGTTGAGCGCCGCTGATGTCGGCGCAATGGGAGAGGACAGTGAGCGGGGGCTGTGCGATTCGGGGCCACCTCCAGCGCCGCCACCCATCATCTCGACGTTCATGCCTCCGGGGGACGCAGGCATAGCCACTTCGTGCTTTATGACGGCCGTCGGAGCGTAAGCGGGCAGGACGCCAGAGGAACAGGCGAGCCCTTTGTCTGCGAATAGATAAAAGAACACACACGCAAAAAAAAAAATTTAAAATCATTGATCATGCACATTGCCAAAAAAAAAAAGTTCTTCACGCACATAACAATTATATCTTGCAATCTTCTATTCGTACAGCATAGAATCATAAAAAGTGCGATGGGCGGTCACATTTTAGCCAGTGATTTCCGCCATACAATATTTGGAAGAAAGGTAGCGGTATTAAGACCACGGCGAATTCTATTTTGATCAAGCAAATGTTCTATCGCTTGAACAGCGTTGCACTGAGCGCAATCGCAGATTGCGACTAGACATTCAGGAGAGGAAAGATGATATAAGTGGATTTTTCAAGGGGACAAAATTAAACCCTGCTACTCTTCTTTATGCTCCATCAAACTGACCACGCTGATAATAGGGTGTCCTTATCGCAGAACAAGCACAAGCATTCACTACAACGTTGCTGGTCGATTAATGCGATTTTGATACAGTCGGTAGTTTACTGACCCCATGGTTCGTATAGGCTACCATCGTTACGTGACCGAATGAGAAACAAGGCACCTGCACCGGCACTACAACCCAACCAAGAGCATTCAAAGACTAATGTCATTGATTCCAAAACTAAAAAGTTGTTGTAGTTGGTTTGTGGGGTTTAACGTCCCAAAGCAACTAAAAAAAAAAGTTGTTGTAGTGAATGAAATAAAATGTTTACACTGAATGATTACCTTAATGAAGTGGTAGGAAAGACGTTAAGACGGTAATTACCCTGAGAAATAGTGAAGGTGATTGAATAAGTGTGCAAATGATGTGATAAAAAATCAGGCTAACACTTTCTCAGAAGAATTTGCCATAGTACGAATACGAGACGTACATTTTATAAAGCGGTGACGTTGCTAACTCAAAAATACAAGTCTAAAGATAAGCACAAGTCTCTGCTGTATCCGACCTGTCACTATCAAAGAAAATTCGCTACTTTTCGGCTATATATAGGTTCAACGCACAGGTACTTTTCTGCAGCCGCATCAGCAACGGTCGAGAGCCTCAACTATATGCTCGACTAGTCGGCCATCTTCCGCAGAGTGAGCCACAGAAAGCTAGCTCAGCGCGCGCACGCACGCACGTACACACACACACACACACACACACACACACACACACACACACACACACACACACACACACACACACACACACACACACACACACACACACACACACACACACACACACACACACACACACACACACACACACACACACACACACACACACACACACACACAAGTAATTGTGCTACACAAAATTCACGCAACACAAAGTTTTGTACATTTAACAGTCCATTTTAAGAAAGCCTGATCTCCTAATATATTTAATAATGTGTTTAATATGGTTAGCATGGCGTGGTCGTGGCGAGCACATAAAGTAAGGGGTCACATTTGACCCATTTGTTTGACAAGTCAATTCAGGCTTCCTTCTGAGCCGCCACAGAGTTTTCGTGGACATGAACAACTAAAGTAACAAAGGCCGTCAGTTATCAAATAACTAAGCAGTCCGAAGCCTGAAAACAGCATACACACAAAAAATGTGCGGGTGGTTACGTGCGTGAAATTGGTTTGGATGTAGAAGAGACAACTGCATAGTACCCGAGTAAGTAAACGGATGAGCCCAACTGTGAGACGGTGCCGGCAGGTACTGGGATGACTCACCGGGGCTTGCCCTGCGAACCTGCATTCCGTACGCGGCTATGTTGTGGTCGGCGGTGGCGATCATGGTCTGGTACATTGGCACGAGCCGCTTGCTGTCCATCGCGTCGTGTTGCACGGCGGCAGCCGCGGCAGCACTCATCTTGCTCGAGCTCTTGGACGACTTGCCGTCCGCGTTAGCGCTCTTGGGCTTCCGCTTCCGCGTCTGGATGCCTTCCTTCTTCATCGCCAGCGGCCGGTTGACCTGCGTGAACACAAGGTCGTCGTGAACACTAAATAAATGCGAGCCATGGGCAGAATGATCTGGCTGCTCCACTCACACTCCGCACCCCTTTTGAATATGAAGCTTGCCGCTCGGCGCTTCCCCCGAGCCTCACCAAGAGGACGCGTATCATATATTTTGAGCTCCCGATAAGTATATATTGACATGCGGTTTGGATTTAACACTGCAGTTTGGTTCCAGGCTGCCAAAACCACATTGGCTAAAACAAACGTGCGGTATTCATCAAAATTTCCTAGGCCACAGCACTTACTGAAGAGCAGGGAGGGTGGATGGCAAAATTTTTGTCATCAGTCAGAGCAAGTGCACTGTGAAACAGCGCCGCATGCTATTGACAGAGAGAGAAAAAAAGGCGGGGAGGTTAACCAGAAGAGGGTTCGAGTTTTTTTCCTTGCTCTCGGTTAAAGCGGAGCACGCAAGTAAACGAAGAGAGAATGAAGGGGGATGAAGCAAGGACTTGAGTGCGGCGAAATCATGTCCTATCGCGAAAGCAAGACGCCCTGAAGAAGGAAAAAAAAAAAAACGCTATTGCTTGTGTTTAGGTCGACCGATCGCTGTGGCCACTGTCCGAAAATGTTCATTTATCAAGACGACATGGCACCATGATGTTGTGCAAACACATCATTCGCTTGATGGGGATTAGTTTGGACGGTGGCAACACAACAACATCATAAACACGAATTTTTCGCGCAGACCGCCCAGACACCGGAAAGTTTATCAAAGATGCTAAGTGCACATAGTCAAGCTGCTCACGCAAACATTTCAGGAGACTATAAGGTCCGGCGACTGCCGGCCGTGTCATTTTTGTAATCAAATTAAACTTATTTTATGGACATTCTGCTGGACTAAGCTGAAGTCATAAACGGAGCGGATTATATGGAATATCTTAGGTCATCAGCCTACTGAGACTTCTGAGAGTGAACAATTTCGTGCATGTCATTGACAAAGAGACTGAATAGCGGAGGCCCCTAGAGGGATCATTGGGAAGACCCAAATAACATGATAAGAGGGCAAGAATTTTACCCACCGTGTTAGCTATATTAGCTATGTTAGCACAGCCGTATTTGCTATAGCTATTACGACTGTGCCTAACTTATACGCCCATAGCAAACTAGCTCCAATGGGAGTTGCAAACACCTCAACTCGACAGCGAATATTTTTCAGGGGTTGTTGTTGTTGTGGCTGTAGGAAGAAAGAAAAGAAAATGCACGGGCCTGCTACTGGCTCTGTAGCAGAGCCACCTCCGCTGCCTCGTGCGGACAGAAGAGAATATAGTCAAGAAAGAAAAGAAGAGGGAGAGAAAGACGCGCGCCGCCACAACAGCCGTCGTCCACCACCACCGAAGCGGTGGCGGGTGCAATGACGGCCTACAACAGATCAAAATCAGTGGCTGGCCAGCCCCCGCCGCAAGCGGCGCTGACCCACCGTCCCAGCCCCGTTTGGCCAGGAACTGCCACCTCTGTGGATTAGTACCAAGGAAGGCGCAGTGCGCAACATAGCGACTGCGTTTCAGCACTATAAGCACAGGGCAAGCACAGAGCTCATGTTCTGTATATAGCCTCGCCACAGCCAGAGGCGGCGCCAGCAGCGGCTGGTAAAATCCGCGTCGGGACAAGGAAGACACACATATACCAGTTCCCTCACTTCGCATTCCCACCAGCGGAATACTGAGCTGCAAGTCGGGGTATACCAACTAGCCCAAATTCTATCATGAAAATCAGCTCGAATATGATCAGGGCGCCCTTACACTGCCCTCTGTGCTCACTCTCGAGATTGGTATGGAAACATAACGACGTTCTTTGTAGCCGATCGGACAGCCCTGTCCGTGCTGTGATGCTGCGGCGTCCTGGGAGCCACTGGTATACAAAGTGTATATCATGTAACTTGGAGATCGCCCTGCGCATGGCATTTTGGTTTCGGATTACACCCATAATACCAGAAGCAATAAGCAGTCATGGCGGCCCGCTTCAGAATCAGAAAAAAAGTGACCAATTGTGACCGTTCCAGTGTCTATTGAGTGCGGCATCTAAGTTGGATGGTGAAGAGGACTGTGTCTCTCCGGATGTTTCGAAAGTCAAGGGCCTATAAGACACCCTATAATGCCTCGCCAGCAAATCACATCAGCAGACTTTGAACCGGGTCTGCAGGTATATCCATTACTCACCTCGTCCCTCCATGCATACTCCTTTAATGTTTAATCATTTCCTAAAACGCATTTCATACCTTTCTGTGCTCCATTCCTCGTTTGTTCCTACTGTGTTGCCCACGACAAAACATCATCCGAGGCACGGGAATTCGCTTAGTGCGGTTGTCGAATCCCCGAGCTGGTATAGCACGGTGCGACGTAAAAGTAATTTCATTACTCGCCTGCCCACCCAGGACCCTCGCGAAATGACCGAGACTCTACAAATGCGCGTCCCTTCCATTCGCCCGTCCGTGCTGGGTGTGTAGTCGACCGGCGTGGGCCGCGTTTCCGACAGAGCGTGTCAAAACACGGCCAAAGTCAATCGTCTGATTGCTGTCCCCACGAGCGAGAGGGCGTCCACGTCCTTCTCTCAAAGCGAACGTGCCTGAACCTTTGCCAGCCAGCTAGCGTCACGAACTGGGAGCACTTTCCGTCTCCATGTCGCAACCCTTGCGCCAGAGAGAAAAAAAAAAAAACAATACGGAAGGAGAGAAAGCAGTTGGACAAGAACAAAGGTTATACGAGTGGCGTCAGACGTGGGACTCTGTTGCGACCCGCGTGCATGGGATGTGTTGTGTTTCGCTGCGTTATTTTGCGTTGTACTTTCGCGTTCCACTGATTTTATTGCTTTGTGATGTGGGTGGCGAAGGATTAAACTATATGCCATAGCGTTTAAAGCTGACTACAAAGACGGGGATCAATACGTCGGTGTGGATCCCATCTATTTACGTCGAATGTTTGGAACGCTTTGAGGACATGCAGTTTGATTCTGTTGCTTCTCTTATATTTCACATGGAGTGTTTTCGCCTTCCTTATGAGCCTTCTCATTTATGTTTCCCAACTTCAAGAGCTTTTTGTGCTTGTCTGAGTGATCGCGCGTAGCTTGCCATTTAAGTTTATGGAGTCGATTCATGACCCTTTGGGGTTACTTACGTTATGAAGCTTGAAGTAAAGACCGCATGCGTTGCACACGGGCTCCCCTTGATTGTTGCGCCGCCATAACGTCGTCGTCGATGTGGCGCAGTTGGAGCACTGCAACCCAACCCGTCGATTAGGAGGCTGTTGTTGCTGCTGTGGAGGCTGCTGCTGTTGCTGCGGCTGCTGATGTTGCTGAAGAAGAAAAAACAAAAAGCGAATACGCATCAGTCAGTATCCAAACCTCAGAAATTGTGCACATGCTGGCGAACCGCAACACTAAAACGACCACTGAAAGTGTCTGCTGTGATTCTAAACATTGGTCGTTCATAAGCTACTATAAGCGATGTTATATTAAACAAAGTGAGAGCCAAGAGTAACATTTACAAGCAATAGTTAGTAATGCCGAACAACAAGCTAACAGCACGACTGACTTCCTAACAAATAAGAAGCGTACCATGCGCTATTTGGAAGGCCTTTACGTCACTCAATAATTGACGAAATCTTAAAGATGTTACAGTATACCCTAGTGTTTTAGTTTTCATTGACTGGGTGTAGGTCGGGTTTCTCTTCTCCGAGGTCCAGCATAAATATAGATAGATCTGACAAAGTGAAACAATCCCCGGAATGTTTGTACGTATCCGACTCAAGCTCGAAATAAAGCGCAATGAACACCTCCGCAAAACGTCTCGTACAAAGGCCGAACAGAGGCGCGACAGGCGGACCTTTCTCTGTGACCGATAAGGGACTGCCTCGTTCACGTACTTTACTTTGTACACAAGTCCCCAAACTGGGTTTCTGCCAGTTCTGTTATCAGGGATTCTCCGGCAGCAACTTTCGCAAAGTGGTTGCTTACTAGGAGGAGGCGGCCTATTCTCACTCGCGAAAGATTAATTAGGCTCCCACGATTCTTTTGTTGGCGGCCTCTAGAAAGCTAATTGGGCGAGAAGCTGATAAGGATCCACGTATCAAAGGACGTGCACATCGCCCTTTGTTGTTGGACCGCGAGAAAGTGCTGGGCTCGAACACGTCACCTCTGCTCGGATGCATGGGATGGTTTCACGTCCAGCACCAGTGCTGAGAAAACTGCACTGGCAGCAAAATTACTCGCTTACATTGCAGCGCAGGGTGCCGTAAAAATACTAATAAGCACGTCCAACGTCACCAGGCGTACAAATGACGGCACAGATGAAGGAACGGAAAACAAGTTTTATTTGATTCCAGTGGATGCGTCCTTCCCATGGTTCAGATTTGGTTCTTAAAAAAGTACATGGGTTCAACGCTGCTGAAGCAAATATTGAGCGAAAGCATTAGCTGCGGGGGACCGAGCATTCTTCTCTTTTTCTTCTTCCTCAGCCCATATATGAAACCCCGCTTTAACCAACCCGTATGAACGAGCCTTAGTGGCCTATAGGGGTAACGTGAATGCCAGGGTCCTAGCAAGCTGATTCTGACATAAACGTCCGATGTGAGACGAGAGACCCAAGTTGGCAGCTCCTGCCAGCCCGTGTGTGACGTAGGGTGTGACGTCACAGCGTCACGTGGGTAAGACGTAACTGCGGCCGGGTCACGCGAAGGCTTGAAAGTGCGGGTAGTATTGCTTTCGCAATAAAATGGCGCCAATATATATATATATAGAAAAGGGGGGAGGCTTCATGCTGTAGTATAGTGCGCCCACAATTCCAGACATGCTAGCGTTAGATACCGCTCGTTGCAGTGGGCCATGTATTATACAAAATGGCCCGTTAGCATTCCCTGCTGGAAGTGACAAGGATTCGCTGCAAGGCTACACAAAATGTATATGCTTTACGAACGCAAGACGGGAAGGCAATCTCTTAGCATTCGATGCAAGTTATTTAGTGTACATTCAGTACATCAGACGAGCAACCAGAGAAGGATCAGTCATAGTTACATATACGTTATATACTCCTGGGGTGCACGCTTTGTCGAGACGTAGAAACCAAACGCCGTAACTTGTGTTATATACTTCCACACGATCATACCCTCTATAGCCTATATGCAGTTTCATGATCCCTATACGGTGATCTAACGAAGAGTAGGTGAGTGAGCTGTGTGGTATGCCTGTGAAGGCCAAAGCCATCAGTGAGCTAAACAGCAAAACAATACAGGGAAAACGAGAGCCTTTGTTATGAAATGGATAAGAAGGGAACCAATAGCAATTGACACAAAGCAAAGCATAGGGGATTTGTACGACTTTGATCACGTGACAATCGCCGCGTCACAGGATGTTCCACGTCCGCCGCTATGGAGGAGGACGGCGCTGGAGAACACTGTCACTCATAGGTGATACGCAACATAAATACCCAGGAAAGTATAAGACTGAACAGCCGTCGCCGTAGTTAAGTCGAGAGAGAACCGGACGCGAAATTCGGAGGCCGTGGATACCACCGACGCGGGACATGGTTGTTTTAACGCGGTAGCGTTAAGGGCCCCGTGTCGCAGAAAAGCAGGTGCCGTTGTCGGCGGCCGCCGTCCCGCGTCGTCCGGCGTTGGCCGTGAGCGAAAAATCCGAGAAGCATTAATAAATAAAAACGAGTAGGAAAAATCGCCGACCTGAGGAATCGAGCGTGGGCCTCCGCCGGTGGTGCGAGACGAGCACGCTAAACACTCGGCCACGCCAGCTAGATGGTTTGAAATGGACAAAGGCGCGTCTATGGATTGCGGTGTTGCCTCAGAAATGTCCCTTAGAGAAGTGTATTGTGGCGTATAATAATAATCATGAGCATGTAAATTACAGAATTACAGAACACGCTGTTAAGCGAGTGGCAAATTACTTTTCCGCTGTACTTCTTTGCTTGGCGTGCAGCATCATGTGTGTGACGCACGGAATAAGATAGACAGGGCATGGCCTCCGAGATCTTCATCGCACCTACTCGGATCGGCAACGATGTTGCCGACGAACTACGACTGCAACTTGAGGCCCGCGCGTTTCGGCAAGGTGGCTGGCAGCGCTTCTACGTCCCAGAATCACGTTTAAGAACAAGTAATTACCAAACAGTTATGCTTTGCATAAGTTAACGAGTGTTGTATCATGTGAACTGCGTCTATGTGTCACTCAAAAGCGCGACAAGCAATTGAGTAGACGGTGCGAACGGGGCGCGATAACGCTATCGCGTTCTATTCTTAAGCGTCCTCCAAATTTTTTCTTGTCTTTTAATCAACTCCAGGGTTACATTATTCACATTAGTAAACATAAAAAAACAAAATCTCCCCTGCCCTCCTTTGTGTCAGTGGCTGTATTATAACGAAGCCCCTGGTTCTGCCAGGGTTTGCTTAGGCAAATCCTGTTTGCTTTTAAGTATTTTTGTGTCGCACAACATTCTAACACATTTGTATAAACTCTCGCTGTTTTTTGCAAGCGTTCTGATAATTGCATGCTCGCTCTTTCTGGCGACTGAATCAATAACATGAGCTTATTCCACGGCGCATTAACGGCTTCTGTAGTTCTTTTACGTAGCTAGAGATTCTGAAACTTACACTTACCTATAACGGCTTTAATTACTTTGTCAATGAATTTTGCGATGACTCCTTATTTTTCTACCTTTCCGTCTCCTCCATCAATAAACTTACGCGTACATTAATGGCCGTGGTATTTTTATTTCACACTCTCCCTTCCAGCTCGCCTCACTTACTACGACAAGAGAGGAAGTCGCTGTGCACACTTCCTCCCCGCATAGCTTCACGCGTCCGCGCTAGCGATCCAGCAAATAAGAGTGCACTAAAATGCTCCGGCATTTTTGGGTGTATACACGCAACGGGCCGGCGGGCCCCCTAAATGAGAGCAGCATATCCGTTTCCAGAACAAGCCTGCGCGTGTGTAGCACACATGTCACCCTTCGCTAGCTGACACTCGACCGTGCCACATTAAAATTATGGCGCGTCCAAGTGCCAGCCCCTCTGTATACGTAATGCGTGCGTGTACGTCTCCCTCTCTCTCCCACGCCTCTCCGGTACATACCTATACGTATATATGCCCGTCACATACCCAAGTCGTATATACGAACGAAGCGCACGTTGTGTTTTTTTTTCGGTTGCTTTCTTCGGCTGCTTCCTTCACGCGTCCGCAGTGCTCGGTGCTTAGCAAGGGCGGGTGCGCGCGAAAATCTTCTTGGGGACCGGCGAGCAGCAGCGCATATGTCAGTCGTTTCCGGAGCAAGAGGAGAATGCCCCGTTCGGCGCGGTTCAACGCCACTTCGAGCGCGGCCGTACCTGTGTGTAGCAGCGCGCGCTCACAAGTGCCGTAATATGCGTTGGCGTCTCCCGTCTCAGCGTTTGGGAAAGGCGGGGCGAGAGCAATCTTGAAGATGCTGCCGGAAAGCGTATAATTCGTAATTGCCGCTTTCGCTACTAAAGTGATCGCTGTTGTTGTTGTTGTTAATTAAATCATATTTATTTAGGCGGCCCGTGCTATACGGGCGTAGTGAAACGATTGCGAGCCAAAGGCATGTGTGTGCAAGGAAGTTGTTGTAGGCCTGTCCTCTCCATCAGGCTGTGCGCATAGTGAGACGGCTTTGAATTGAATGCATAGATGCACCCGCGCTATTCCAGTTCTTCTCAAGTCCCGCTGTTTTAAACCCATCCACGCCTCCACCATTTATCTTATTTTCTCTTAATAACGCTTCTTGTTGGTTTCTTTTGAGACATGCCATCGCTTCCTCTAATTATGTTCACATTTTTACGCCGTTTTGACCATTACTATTTCCTTTACCTTTATTTTATTTTTGTCCCCGCTTTCCTTAATTCCCTAGCATGCGGGCGATCAATTTTGCACTTTTTTTTTTTTTTTTTTTTTTACGGCTGGTCTTTGACCTCTCCCCTCTCAGTCATCGCTTCTTTTCTTTTGCGACGACCGTTTTCTTCTCCAACCCTTTTCCCTGTCCTCTTCTTCCGGGGCCCTTGCGCTCCGTCCCCGACGCGACGCCGTTGACTAGTTTTCATCACTCTTCGTTAGGTTGTTTACTTCAAGGTACGACGTGCTTTTTTCTTCGCCTCTACAGGTGTTTCGAGTTTCCCGAAGTGCCTTTCTCTGGGTTACAGTGACCTTGGAATAACCATTTCCCTTTGACTGTAGGCGAAATGCCGCCGTAGGCCGCAACGGGTACGCGAAAAAAAAGAAAAAAAAAGAAACACCCTCATTGGTCGGACTGATGCAGAAAGGCTGGCTTTCACCTTGCCTTGGAGCATCGTTTTCCCCACGTACCTCTCTTCTAGCATGAGTGCGACGACTTTTGCGGGAAGAACATTTTTTTTTTCTTTGACGTTGTCTTTTTGCCATCTCCATTCATTGTTTGAACTTGTGGTAAGCGGAATACACATGTTCGGCCACATTATTTGTATATACCAGGGTGGAAATGATTATAAGCAGTGGGCACTTATACATGGGGAAATTCAGAATGTTTACCGACCTATCGGAGCATTAATTGGGCAAACACCATGGTTAGCCATCAAACGACAATGAAATACGGGCAACCTATTAAAAAAAAGGGGGGGGAGGGGGGGGGGGTTGTGGGATACGTTTGACATTTCTATACGCAGTCACTATCCTTACATGCCCATAAAGCCTGGCCCGGGCTTGCAACTCACATCAGTGCGCAGTACATAGTTTCTCTCTCTCTCTCTCTCTCTCTCTCTCTCTCTCTCTCTCTCTCTCTCTCTCTCTCTCTCTCTCTCTCTCTCTCTCTCTCTCTCCTAGACAATTAAATGCCTTTAGTTTGAGCTTCTACAACCAGGTATCGCTTGGTAAGCAATGGATTGCACAGAATATTCCAAATTCTTATTGAAATTTTGAAGTTATAAACGCGTATTGATTCTGGTTCCAGAAGAAACTTAGTTCTGGCTACTGTAGATAAAATAAATATTGCACACGGTATGAAGAACAGAACAATGGACTTGGAGAGGCAATGATGTCATCAGGTTGCGTCGCGACGTTCTTCATTCTATATGACAGTTTTTGTTCAGGCCTCACCTCAATATTCGCTATTTCACCACTGAGTTCCAATGGAGCGCGAAATTAGCATGTGTGAACGTATAAATTGCTTTATAAACCAGGTTCAGCATCACGGAAGATGTATGGGCCATCACTAGCCGACCTATAGCTATTGCAGCATTTCCTCACCGCACTATGCAATTATTTCACATCTACAAGCTAGAGCGCTCCCATCAAGTTGTCCAGTGTTTTCTACGGGCGACAGACTGTTCTAGCTTATCATGTCCGGAAAGCTGGGCTTTAACATCTGGAGTGGCTCGCGTATTCGAAAACTGAAGCCTAAGCAACTAGTGAGGCATCCAAGGCTCAAGCTATCGCGGATAAAGGATACTTTCTTTCTGAACCGAAAATTTATCCGCAACGGTGTCCATGAACCCCGTGGTATCTAATAAAGCTGTGCTAAAACTGCCTGTATGCCGCTTCTGCTTTGCGACTTCCCATCGTTTCTAAATGAAGTAGCCGGTGTGAAGGTTGCGTTCAGTAAAGCGAAGTCCGCGCTGCGGCATCTGGGCAATAAATCAAGAGCTCTGTGGGAATAGCCGTATTTAGCGGTGATCGATATTCACGCAGACGGTTCTGACGAGGCTGCCGAAGCGGCTGCTGAGCGGCGGCAGGTGTTCGTGAGCCTCTCGATCTCGGGAAAACCAAGCGCACTTTAATCCGGAAATCTAAGTCACCTTTTTTTGTGCTATTTTGTGGAAACGCGTGTGCGGACGAGATACTATCTCGTATGTAATTTCTAAACCGGAGGCAACCCCGCTGAGCAGAATACAGGGATAGGTAATCAGTCAGCCGGCTAATTAGTGGTTCATTAAGCCTGTATCGATTTTAAGCTTTCATCTGCACGGGTGTACGGAATGACGCCCTATGTTTCTGCGATGGGCAAATCTTTTAGAGTCGTGAGCGGGGGAATTGCTATCATACCGTGTTTGCCGTAGTGAACAGAACATCTTAACATGCTGACGCGCAACATAGACAAGTGCGAATGCTCTCATTCCTTCCATTTGAAAGTGTCCTCGAGTAAAAGCTTGCACCGACAACATGTAAGAACATGCGCTCTGATTATCGCGTTTCTTTCCTTGACGATTGTTCGTTCAGCATGCTAATAATATATAACAGCATTATACTTCGATCCCTCGCCTCGCAAGCGGGTTTCGAAAAGCGTATAGCATCCCACTTGCAACATTATTACTTTTACTAGACGTCACTAAACGAAACGTAGCAGTGTTGAAAAAAATAATATCTAAGCAAATAAAAACGCCGCCAGATTGCACATAGATCTTCCCTCAATGTTCATTCTACATTTATCGATTGGTTTGTGGGGTTTAACGTCGCAAAGCGACTCAGGCTATGAGAGACGCCGTAGTGGAGGACTCCGGAAATTTCGACCACCTGGGGTTCTTTAACGTGCACTGACATCGCACAGCACACGGGCGCCTTGCTTTTCGCCTCCATCGAAACGCAGCCGCCGAGGTCGAAATTCGATCCCGCTTCCTTGGGCACAGTAGTCGAGCGCCGTAACCACTGCGCCACCCCGGCGGGGCCACTCTACATTTATCATTATTAGACATAAAAAATACCGATATGCGATATACATTCTGTCGGTCATGACTCATGTTATGAGCTAAGAAACACTCATACTGGAGCTTCGGGTTAAATGAAAGAGGTGCTACACCACAAGCCACCAATCGTTCGACCCAGTTACGTTACATGGCATCTCCTCTATATTCAAAGTTAGAGATGATTTCAATCAACGTCTAGATTTGTCATCATGAACATGCAAGCCTTTCGGAGCTTCCCGAGCGCCTCATTTGGTCGCGCCAGCGTTGCCTACTCCAATAAGCACTTCACGCATCTATCGAACTTTTTGTTGCTCCCATCGAACGACTCCAAAATCGCCCGGCTTCTCAACTTCGTCAATAACTGGTGCGAATTCCGCACCTGGCTTGCCTCCAGTCCTAAGAGAGCGCGAATCCCACGTTCTAGTGCCGGACATCCGGTCAGTATATATAGGTCTGACTGCGTTCTTTCGTATATAGCTGTCCCCTTCAAAAGCCCTGCAGCTGGTTGGGGACGTTCACACCAGTTGCAGGTATCTGCACTACTTGCAGCTTACTTCAACGTCCGTGCGTTCTAGACTGTGTCGCACATGGGCAATAAGATAACTTTATTAAATCCGTCATTTGAAACCCTAGGTGTGTGTGTGTGGAGGGGGGGGGGGGGGGGGTGCACAGCCCAATGAAAATGCAACGTGAAGATATGGCTTGCCCAGAAATGTGAAGTTGGAAAGGTCTAAAAACATTTACGGCGTGCCTCGTGGCAAAAACAGAATTCGAACCCAGTACAAAGAATGAGAAACATATAGTTATTTAAACAAGTAAAAATTGAAAATACCTTCCTAAAGCTGACAGTGTTCGGCACCACCTTTTAAGGTATTCTTTCTTTTTTGTTTTTGTTTTTTCTGTGAGCAACCAAGACTCGCGGCTGTAGCGAGCGTTGGCTGGCCAGCGCATGGCGGGTGGCATCCGAGGCGATTACCGAAAGCCAGCAAATTAAATAACGTTCCATAAATAAAGAGGGCACCGAAAAGGGGGAGCCGACCAAAACAAGGGGTCGTGCTCTCGCCTCGATCCTTCGGCTCTTCTCTGCTTCATTCCGGCAGGCTTTGACTTCGCAGCATCGTGTATAGGACATCTCACTTTCTGTTTTCTACGACTTCCCACCGGGGGTTCCTCCGTTGCATGTCTCAGGGTGCTGCATCTGCCACGTCTGCATGGGCAGCAGCAGCAGCAACAACAGCAGCATGCAGCAAACCCGCGGTATGCTGCACCTTTCGCTCTCTCTTTTCCTCCATCCGCGCGCGTCATGCCATCCGCTGTCCGCAGAGTGCATGTGACAGCAACCTGCGTGATCCCCTTGGCTGCGGCAAGACGCTGGAAGGCTCGCGTACACGCTACTCGGATCAAAAGCCGAACGGAGAGAGTTTACATCGTACCCGTACACGCACGATGGCCAGATGCAAGAGAGAGGAGGAACAGATGGTGGAGGTGAGGGAGTGCGTATAAACCTATACGTAACACGCTGTATGGTGCTCGCCGCTGTCGTTAAAAAGGACAGCGCTCGCGGCGAGAAGGGGGGACATGGGCAGCTCGGGATTTCACAAATCCGGATGAGGCGGCACAGATTTACGGTTTGCTCCCTGCGGCTGCTCCACCAGAGCGGACCGTCGGTGACATTTACGGGCAGCCGTGAGTGGACTACCAATGCTCGGATGGTCTACTAGACGCTCGACCGCGGCTCGGCTCGGCTTGGCTTCGTTCGTGGCCTCCCGATGAGCGAGTAAAAAGGGCGTTTGTGTAAAGCCCCGCGTTGCAGAATGTGCGTAAGGCACGTGCGTGCGTGCGTTTGTGTGCGCGTGTTTCAGCGCGTGACAGGTGGGGTTAGTCTGGTAGCGTCGATTTCGTTATCGGCCTCGTCGCGTTCTCGGTGGATGTACAGAAACAACGAGGACGCCACGAAGAGCCTCGCAAATGTTGCAGCATGTCACTCAGATTTGAGCCAAACACAGTGAACAACCGTAAGCCTTGGTGCATGCATAAAAAAAAAAAATGTTGCTTTGGTTCTTGTGTCGTTTATTTACAATATTTTCCTTCGAACAGGAGAACCAGACAGGAAATGTAAAGTAAAAATGTGGTTGTATCGGCAACTATGCAATTATCGACTTTCAGTTGTTTTCTAATTTTATATGTGCATTGTCCGCACCTTCATACGCTCACTTAAGGTGTTCGTTAAATTCTGCGCTAATGTTTAATTCGAGGAACGAAGTCGCGTGACAAAGAAACCGCAAGCGCAACAAAGACGTTACGCAAGTCAGATACGGATAACATCATCTGCGTGCGGTGCTAAAGGCAATAATAACGACCACTACAGGCAACAAGAACACTTTCTGCCTCAGAGCGAGGCAATATGCAAGCGAGCTAAGTTCGCTATATGAGCGCCAAGATCGCTCTCAACTCTAGCCGGTTTCTGCCCAAAGCATCTTAAAACGGGGTATTCCTTCCCCCTCCCCTAGGGTACTTTAGTCGCACACAAGCCTTGTCGGCAAGATTAAAAGGTCCTGGAGGCGCCGTTTGTTTCTCAACCGCGGCTATCGGGCCACATCTCAATATATACTGTCATTCGCACTGTCAGCCGCGCTAAATACCAATTACTTTCTTATCGAACCGATAACGCTTCACGGAGCGGTGCCTTTATCGAGACGTGCAGCGGTAGCCACTGACTTCGTCAGTCTGATCTGCAGATATGCAGGCGGCCCAAAGAGCGTAATGCAGCAATGTAAGGAGCGCAGCGCAAAGTTTTTACTGGGCTTTAAACAACGTCATCATCGGCTATCTCAACTGCTCAGAACACTGTCACTGTCTCTCCTCTCTACCTTCTCCCACTACTACCATGTCTTCTTTTGCTATAGTGTTCAAAGAAATAATAGCAAAGACTCTTTATTTAGCTTTCGTGCCGGAGCATGCAACCGCATGCTACGAACACAGATAAGTGCCTTTCGAGCACATGTCTATAGGGAAACTCGGGCCGATATTCTTCGGTTCGCTCTTACTGATTTACAAAGTCGGCCAAGCCTGCACGCAAAAGCAAGAATTTCAATGCGAGCGGCGAAAATAGCGACCTCTATGGCCAGGCGCAGAGTCCCTGGCCAAACCGACGGAGTGGGCATGGCTAACTCAAAGCACCGCAAGGTTGCCTACTTCTTTGTTCCATGCCTGGCGACATGTGCAACGAAGCATCCTCCGTAAGGAAACGAAAATAAACAAAAACGATCCGCGGAGGCCACAGGGGTCCATACGCCCATGCTTCCAAATCCAATTAGCCTCGTGCTTTCGACATCCAAGGGCGAGTCTCCTCAAAAACGGGCCGGTGTTGCCACACCGGTCAGGGACAAGAACGACTAAGGGGCAGAGGATTTCCAGTCTTCTCCACAAGCAACGACCGAGGCGGTTACGAAATACGTGACAATGGTCCAACCTTTGTCATCCGGAAGCATCTACGTAAGCGGCGCTAAGAAATTGGAGAAGAACCGCTTCATGGAGGTGGAACGGTGAGAGCTGGCTAAAGAGACGTGTTCAAACCTTCTGTCGTTCGCAAAGGTTGCCGCGCCGATTTTTATCAATCTGCCGTTCTAAAATGGCCAAAAGAAACAGTGGGAAGGAAGACGACTAGAAGAAAGATGGATCTGGACTGTACGGACATTTGTTCGGACATTAGCTCGATAATAAACAGTTAATAAACAAGGCATCCTGCATTTGATTTTCACCCCATCAGTAGAACAAATCGTCTACAATGTGAAGAAAAGTCTACAAAATGCCTCAACTTACATCATTGCCAGCACCAAAGTTATAAGGAACCAACCCAGAATGGAGCATCGCGATCTTTTAAAGGGGTGAATTTTTACAACTAGCCACACTTGTTCCTTTCTGGATTTTTTTTCTCGTATTTCCTTCCTTCGTACCCACGTCAAATACGACACGGCCTCTGGCAAACCAAATCTGTAACCAGTCACAAAGCGCCACAAAGATGGCTGCTCAGATTACTCCCAGAATATGCAAAGCCGAGAGCTGTGCCTGCAGGTGGGCGAGCCGGGTTAAGCACGCCGACCAGTCGCGCGAAGGTTCTTATTGTTCTTCAACGCAACACGTATACTGGTGCGTGAACAGAATACCCTTGTTTACGACAGCGGAGACCAACGGAAAAACACGCCCGTCACCAAAGGAGCAGTGCGTGGACGAGATTACAAAACCACCGCTTGTTAAGCGAACCACTCTATCTATTCGGGTTAGACAAAAAAAAAAAAAAAATCCCAGCCGCGTTCTTCTCTTCCACGGTGCGGGATCGCTTCCCATGCCACCATCCACCTCTTCACTATTCCGCTAACGTATAGAGTTCACGTCGTATCAGGAACAAAGTAATAGTTGACGCGTTCCGCGCGTCGGTCATTTTGGGAAGCGTCTCGTTTTAATAGCGCAGGTTTCTACATCGGCCCTTTCCTGAAAATCCGGACCTCGGCCTTCTTTCCCAGCTGCAGCGTGTATATAAATAACGTCGCGAGCGTGATCCCCGCGAATCACTCCGGGTTCTGGTATCGCCTCCATCGCCCGCTCCTCCGCGCACGTGACGCATATTGCAAGTCGTGCGGAGCCTGATGCTGTCGCGAGAGTCTGGATGTGCGGTAGTATCCGCTTCCAGGAGTGGAAGTGCAGCGCTAACGAGAGAGCACGTGCAGAAACGATACGAACACATTCACATTTATCGACTTGTGTCAGAACAAAAGAGCCTGGTTGTTGTTCTCCGGACGTATTTCAGAGCGTGGATTCGAACCGCGCACACGTTTATAGCATTGATGAGGCTGGGGCAGGTAGGTAACCACCGCTTGCGGCGGGGGCTAGCCTGCCACCGAATTTTTATCTGTTGTAGGCCGTCATTGCACCCGCCACCACTTCGGTGATGGACGACGGCTGTTGTTGCGGCGCGCGTCTTTCTTTCCTTCTTCCTTTTCTTTCTTCTCTATTTTCTCTTTTGTCTGCACGAGGCAGCGGAGGTGAGCCCCGCGGGGTGGTGCAGTGGTAAGACGCCCGACTACTGTGCCGGAGTACCCGGGTTCGAACCCGACCTCGGCGGCTGCGTTTCGATGGAGGCGAAACGAAGAGGCGTCGTGTGCTGTGCGATGTCAGCGCACGTTAAAGATCCCCAGGTGGTCGAAATACTCCGTAGCCCTCCACTCCGGCTCCTCTTTCTCTCTTTCCATTTTCACTCCCATCTTCCTCCCTTCCCTTACGGAGCGGTTGCGGTGTCCACAGAAAAACAAGTGAGAGTTACCGCGTCTTTCCCTTCCTATAAATAAATCAGTTTTTTTTTAATCAGGCAGCGGAGGTGAGGCGTCCGTGTGCTGTGCGATGTCAGCACACGTTAAATATCCCCGGGTGGTCGAAATTACTCCGTTCCCCTCCACTACGGCTCCTCTTCCTCTCTTTCCACTTTCACTCCCACCTTCTTCCCTTCCCTTACGGCGCGGTTGCGGTGTCCACAAAAACAAGTGAGACAGTTACCGCGCCTTTCCCTTCCTATAAATAAATCGGGCAGCGGAGGTGGCTCAGCTACAGAGCCAGTAGAAGGCCCGTGCATCTTATTTTCCTTCTTCCTACAGCCGCAGCAACAACAATTGCGGGAACGCTTTCTTTCGCTTGTTGTTTATACGCTGTTTATACGCTGTTGTGCTGAGCATAGGATAAGCGTATAGACGCTGTTTAAAGCTTATCCTGTGCTCAGCACAACTTAGGTGGAGATTATCATAGCAAATGCATCTACTACGCCACGACAATGATGATGACAATGATGATGATGATCACAATGCGGTACGTGCTTTTTCTGAGAAACGCATTTGCCCGCAGGCTACACAGTTCACATTTGGATTAAAACAAATACCGCAACTCAGGTGGTTTCTTGCCACTTATTTAATCACCAAAAGCGGAGCTTCAGCTCGAGTGTCGCTTAAAAATAGATTCACGTTGTCTCAGCAGTTTTTATTCTCGAGTAGCGTTCTGCAAAGGAATCAAGTAGGTACGCATAGCATCCACAAAATTGCCTCGAGCATTGGACGCGTTTAACAAAATTGGGAAATTGAGGACACTTAAACTCCGCCTATATAAGGGTATGATACGGCAGCTTTATACTAAGTCCCATCAACGGCTACCCGTGCGGATCCTCATTCGCGTACATGCACTTACCTGTTCACTTAATCCCTAATCACTTAATTCGTTCCTCTCTCCACTACGACGTCTCTCACTGCCTTAGTCGCTTTGGCACGCCTGCCTTGTACAGGCAGGCGTACCACGCCATGTCGAGCGCTTTTTAATCATCCTTCGCTGCTCAAGTCTCTTCGAGAGTAAAAGACAAGCACAGCCCGTCCGTAAACAACCGTCGCAGACACCACATCGTCGGACACAAAAGCCTTGGGGCGAAAGTAACTCGCAACTCTACATGCATCGTGGACAAGGAGTTGAACGCATCAACAAGTATATGAGAAGGCTGATTTCCGGCTGTGCTGCAGCTGTAAGCGCATTCTTTTTTTCTCCGCGGCTGATGTGTCCCCAACCTTATAGTTGCGAGCGTTCCGAGAAATAAGAAACTGAAATAAAAATAACCAAGCGCGAGAAATGTGCTACTGTTTGACGACGACGCAAGCCTCACAAGGAGCGCGAAAACGCACGGAGCATACCAAGTACAAACTCAGTCTTGCCAAAAACGGTGCAGCACTCGTAAACGCTGCAGATAAGAGCGCGAGGCGGTAGCTTCTTAAAATGTGACGTCTCACTGCGCGGTTTCAGTGCATGACACCGGTGAGAGACGCAAGTGTATTACGCACAACCTGTCTCACAGCTCCTTGGCGGTGCAGTTCAAAGTGCTCGAGCGCGTGGCGACGCCTTCAACGCTTCAGTCGTGAGGGCGTAGGAACAGTTCACATATACGTGCCCATATATGCTTGAGTGAGTTGTTGGTGAGACACACACATACAATGACGTCTGTGGAAGCCGTCACGTCGCGCTCATGGGCCGCGCGTGGGAACAGTACCTGTATATGTACCCATATGTATTTGAGTAAGTTGCCGATGAGACGCGTAGACAGACCTATACATATGCTGGCGCCTATGGGAACAGTACCCATATGTGTATAAGGCATAATGATTGAGCTGTCGATGAGAAGTATATATGTCCGTGGACACCGTCACTTCACGCTTATGTGGCCTCCACCCCGCTGCGTGCAAGTTGTGAGACGGAGTTCGGATAGTCGAAGGCCGAAAGGACAAAAAAGAACTTTTCTCTCCCTGCCCGGAGGCGGCCTCCAGCCGAGTGTACGTGCAGGCGCAGCTGTTGCATGCTTCACCAGCGCGCGAGATCGGCCGCCAGAGGTAAGTGCTGGCGTTCGGACTGAAAGCTTCCTGGTTCCATCAGGAAATGGAAGCTTAGCGATGAAGATCGGACTTGCCCGAGGCCTCTTTTAACCAGTCACAGTGGCTTGGTGGGTCCAGCTAGGAGCGCAAAGCATACAAAATCCGGGCCGATAGGAATGTGGGTATAGCCGACTGCCGAGACAACTATTCGCAAATGCGACGACAGCGTGTCCACTTGAATTACGAACATCAATGGAAATCAGCACGTGTCGTTCGTTGGACAAAAACTAAATACCGAATATTGTCATTCAGTACATGAAAGATATATCTGCGTCCGCATCTTTAATTTAAAACCGTAATCCGCTGCCTGCATATACTTGTCCGGCTGATAGGTTAGTAAACGTTAATTAGCCAGTCGTATGAAAGACCTCTACTGTGCTCGTGTGCACTTATGAAGGTGAAATGGACCAACTGTAGGCCGCTAATGACAGAGATAAGAAGTGCTGCGCACAATGAGGATAACGCTAACTACCAGAAAATGCCCTTGCGATGATGAAAATTTTGGCTATCGACGTTCGAGAAAGAAAGCCTCCGATGTTCGAGAGAAGGGGACCATGGATACCAGACCGGTGTTAATGGCTTTGTTTTGTTTGTTTTTTTTTCGCATCTCAAGCTCTCAGCTGTGTCGGCAGAAGGAGAATGCAAATTGGAGCCCGCGTGTTGTTAACGAGATAACTAATGCATCGGAAGATGCCTATACACTATAAGACCAAGTTCTTAATGCAAAGTTTTCTTCTCTACATTATGCGAGTAGGGTTTCGCAAGTTTGGCACTTAAAATGTCCGAACAAAAAGAAATTCAGATGGTTCATGTCTTTCTTAGCTCTTTTTATACCTAGCTTAGAGCGTGCTGCCCGTAGTGTAAAGTTCTCAAACGGGTCGTAAAAGCTGGCAGGCTTTTGCTTAGGCAGTATTTCCGCCGAGCACAATCGACCACCTCATCGGGAATAAAGAGAAGGACATCGTTCACTTGAGCACCGAAAACACGTCGACACATGGCCGTTGAAACTTTGACCGTGCCCTGGCTTCCACGCTGGCCCTTTTCAAAATGTCCCACAGGACGCTTATCCAGCCATCGCGAGGGTCCCCGCAGCATCTGCGGCGTCGTTTAGTCCTTTATGGTGACCCGAACATCAAGCGGATCCGCGAGTCTGATCGGGCAAGATATACACGAGATTCCAGCCCCCATCTCCCTTTCCCGCATGCCCCCTCATCGTGCCTCATCGGAACACTAAATGTGGGCAGAGTGAGGATTGTTCCTTCGCCCCATGGCCTCGCACTGCCGGCTGTCCGCACTCTCATCCTCAGTGTAAGGCGAGTCACGCGCCATGTTTCCGGGCACAGCAGGGCAGAAACGATGCAAGGAGGGGTTTGGGAGGTACACGGTGTTTGATCTCCTAAACTCGCTAATGAACGGCAATTAAAGAAACCGGAATATCTGTTAGGAAGTCGAAAACAAAAGAACAATTTTTTTTTAAATATCCTTCTCTTTGCACATGCAACCAGCGCCTTCTCTGTAAAGCTCTGACAAATGTCATTTCTCTATTTTATAGCTTTTATGCATGACTCCGGTTTACTTTGCTACTCGAAACCTTAAGCAAATGTCTCAAGTGTTCCCTTCTTGAATTAATTCAGCATCCTCCCCCTCTTCCCTCAATTTCCTTTTCTTGCAGGGGCCTCCGGTCTTCACGAGCTGCACTCCGGAGTAAAGCATAAAAAAAGAATAAGATGGTATTCCTCGATGTAGGTCCGAACTTGGAAGTCGTCTCAAATCCGGGGGAGGGCTGAAAGGCGCGTGCCAATGAGCAGCAAAACAACAGCGTCAACTCCACTGTGGTCGACAAACCGTCATCGACGGCAATCACGACAGAGTGAGCATGCCGATCCCCCATATGCAGTAACTCGCAATGACGCGAGTTATCGTCCTACATCGCGATCGGAGGCTCGCATCCCAGTTCTTGAGCAAGCTTCTTCGCCCGAGCAATCAAGCCTCCCACTGCAAAACTACCCCCGAGCTGCCCACGCACAGTCTTTTATCGCTCGCTCAACAGATGCGCGCATAACTCCGTCTCGGCGATCGAAAGGCCATATTAAAAGAGCACAGAGAGCGAAAAATCGGTCACGTGTTTTTCTTTAGCGCAATTGAAACTAAACATAAGGAGCTACGTGACATCGCCTACGCCCATTTAATGAACTATATCAGAAGTTCTTCTCTATGATTTTCTTGTTCCGGTTTCAGCAGCCGGACGGTGTCATATGAAATCAAATCTCAGTTCGGGTCACGTGAAACATACAAAAACAACTTAGCTATACCCTTCTATTCACGGTCTTTGTATATAGCTCTTGGGCAGCCTGAAGTGAGAGTATTACCCTAGCGAAAAAACACTATGAGTCACAATAACCTCATACAAATTTCTCATACTAAACTCATATAAATCTCACATAATCTCATACAAATATCATTCAACATATGAGAAATATATGAGATTGTAAGAGATTTGTTTGAGCTTAGTATGAGTTCAATATGAGAAATTCGTATGATGTTATTGTGACTCATACGGTTTTTTTTCGCTAGGGCTATGGACTGAAACGGTGAAGATGATTGTACACCGATTTGCCTCACATAGCATGCATTGTATAGTAAATAAAACACATCATATATTGCCATCTGACCACCCTGTTGCCATCTGACCACCCTGAAGGTGACAACGCGGTAATTTTCTATGGTGTCACACTGGCGCTTTTCCTGCTAGTGGAGAGTCGTTATGGTTTTTGATCGGACGGAGTCACTGAATACCCCCGAAATGCGTCCCAGATGTGGCAAATTTTTACCTCCCCAAAAGGCGTTGTCTCGTACCCTCTTTTTTTTTTTTTCCTAGAGTGTATAGTGTTCAGCAGATTACATGGTCGTGTTTAACAAAGTGTGCATATCTCAAGTTACCCAAACCAGAGGAAGTGGCAAACCAATCTATTGCCAGGCGGCAAGTAAAAAAATTAAGCAACATGAAAAAAACGCAAGCATTCAATATGCTTGTGTGATAACAACATTTTTTTTTTTTTTTAAGGCTTTAAGGCACGTGCAACTTGGCTATATATTAACGAAATGTAGTAAACAATGTACTAATGTTGCGGGTGACAAAGCTAGCAAGAGTCGCAAGCTCATGTCAAACTTCCAGTGAAGGAGGCATTCATTAGAACTCGAAAATCAGGGTGCAAAGTTTCAGGAAATAAAAAGTCAGGACATTCAGATAACAAGAAACAACACGGTGAGCCCACCAAGGAAGATTCAACCAGCACTAGCAGACACAGCCCCACATTCCCGACTGAAAGCCTATCATTTTACTCCATCATCAATGAGCTGCCAGTTAAGAGACTTCGCGGCTTCTGTTCGAACGAAGCTGCAAAGGAGATAGAAAAAAATTAAACGAAGAGAGAAGCCAAAGCTTCCCATACAGTGTCGAGTGTATGTACTTCCCCTCTGTTTGCTGCCCTCGTCCAAAAAACTCTCTCGAAACCACTAGACTGAAAGGGACGGAGCAAAAGAAATGACCGCCGCTTCCCTTTCGATCAATCCTGTAACACCTTCGACCGGGCAGCCGCACTCGCGATGTGTCCTCTGAAAGAATACGTGGGAGAGCGCAATTTATTAGGCGCAGTTTCCGCTCTTTTGTCTTTCGCTACTTTTTCCTTCTCTTCCCTTTGCTCTTTCCTGCCACGCTGGTGTCCTTTCTTTCTCGTTTCCACGGGCAACGCATTAGCGAGCGACTTCACTCACGCCGACTGCCAGTCGTTGAGGTGGGGCGGCAGGGCGCGTTTGGTGGACGCATGCGCACTCGCGGCGCCACTCAGAATGGACAGGGGCGAGGGTTAGGGCGGGCGAAAGAGAAAGGCGTCGTCGTTACTACTGCAAGTCACGTACACGCCGGTCATCCAGCGTCTGTTTGCCCGGCGCCCACCTTTGCCACCAGCGCGGCTGTTGCTTCTGCTTGTGGCTGTTACCGCTGAGAGAGTGGAGAGATGTCTCTCGGGTAGCAGCTGCCGCCAGCGCCGCCTGCCGTGGTCGCCGTAACGAGCCTTCTTCTGCTTTCCCTCTTTCTCTTTCACAATTTCTCTCTTTCTCATCCTCTCTCTGCATCCATGCATCATGATGATGGCCAGTGGATAACGGCTGCCGCGGCCGCCGCAACTCCAGCAGAGACCACGCTGCTCCTCTAGATGGCGCCACTAGATCACCCCCTTCGCAGAGGCCCCCACTGAGGCCCCCACTGAGACGACGACACAGAGAGGACAATAAGCACATGTTTCTTTCTCTGCGTCCCTTGCGCTCTCTCTTCCTCCTTTATAATGTACTCTGCTTAGTCTTTAATTTCCTGACCCTGCCGTCGTCGTGCGTTTGAGTCTTTCGGCCGCTTGGGCTTCCTTCCGATTCGAGTCGTGTCGTCGCTCTTTTTAAGCGAGGCAGAAACATCACCTTAGTCTTTGTTGTCCTCGTGAATAGCTCCGTTTTCTTCTCTTAGCGAAGTTGCAGTTGCGTGATCTTAAGCCTGCGTCAATCTGCCGTCGCTGCTGACGTGCGCGGTCAAAGTTCATGTGCGTAGAAGAAGCACTCTTTTCTCCTTCTCTCTCTCTCTCTCTCTCTCTCTCTCTCTCTCTCTCTCTCTCTCTCTCTCTCTCTCTTTAGTCGTATCCAACCCTATTAAATCTTTCTTTTATCTCTTTTTTTTTTTTTTTTTCAGGTGAGCCTGGACGAAAGATTAGTATCACGGAGCTTCCTATAAGGCCTTACGTCCCTCCATACGTCTCTTTGTAGGAGTCCTATACAGAGACATCCTTCCCAACCGTTTCAACCTGATGAAATTACTATGGTCCAATTCAGCATGCTCTCTAGATCCCGAGAATTTATTGCGTACTTTTCTTGCCGTCACGCCATACGCACAATGTCCAAAAAAGCACACAGAGTCCTCTGTTTGTAAAATTATCAAATCTGAAAGGGAAAAAAATGGAAACGAAACTTCAGGAAGACTGCGTTAGCACGTCTTTTCTATTTTGCCGAAGGACGAAAGGAATTAAACTTTTGGTTCAGTGTAAAGAGATAAAGGATGCATGCGGTTGGTCAAACATCACAAAAAGGGCAGCAGAGAAGATTACACGGAAGAAACACAAAGACAAGGACAACTCCACACTGACAATTGAATAGCCGTAATCGACTGTGGAAATTTCCATGTTTATGTCATTACACCTTGGCCAATCCCCGCATGTTGTTATGTGCCATTTTTCAAAAGGCCAAGAAGACGAAGAACTGAACTGTTCGATTCGCGTGCCTTCTTTTCTCTTCACTTCACCTCCCTACAGCTATCTTCGGAAATAGGCACATAGAACATGTCGTTCCCGCGGCTTCAAACAAGGAAAAAAAAAAAGAAGTGTGCACGGGTGAGTGGCATGACCAGGAGGGCAGGTCAAGATACCTAATTGTATATCGAACGATGTACTGCGAATGTATTCGAGACATTGTGTATAGAATTCCCCTGTTCTGTCGTGAGAATTACATAAGACAAACAGGAAGAAGTGTAATCTAATTGATGGGACAAGAGAGAACGCCACATCAATATCAGAAATATGTCTAGCATCAACGTTGTGAATCTCTGCAAAACCAGCGTAAAATGCCTGTCTTCATAATGTGCAGGTGCTGAAAAAGGACAAATATAAGCTGGAGCGAGAGATTTTAGAAGTCGAGGTCATCCGAATTTCTGATGAACAGTGTGTCAGCACGTCTTCTGTATTTTTATTGAACAATGAATTAAACGAAGTCGAACATATATAACAGGTAGATGAAGTGAACAAAAAACAAAAAAGAGCTGCAGGGGGAACATGAAGTCAAGGGCAAAGATGTGCGAATATAGAATGATTGAGTCGTCCGTACAAATGAATATGCGTTACTTTTAAGTTGCATTCGGAGAAGCTCTTGAGCTGAAATCTCTGTTTAACTTGGTGACAGACGACCCGGGAGGAAAATAAGTTTTGTGCGACATTACCGTTGATAGATTGAAATTACGCAAGTAAATCAGATGTTAGAGCGCCTGCTGCCTAGACTCTCAACTTACCCGAAATAAAGTTCTCAGTGCAGTTATACTATTGCACTGGAAGCAACTAGAAACAATACCAACAAAAAAGAATACAAGGAAACAGTTGTACGTTTTTGTGGGTTCTTTCTACACAATAGCACGGATGACGATACCTTCGAACAATGTGTGAATAAAATTGCTAGACAAGGCCGTAAAAACTGAGAACCTGCTCGCATAAGAGGCGATGTTGGTAGCCCATTTAATTACGATGATTATGGCTAGAGACAGCCTATAGGTCACAAGAGGTTAGGATACCAGTGTATACCTTATGAGCAGATACCTAACAGTGCAGGTGAAGTGAAACATGCGGAAACAAGCCCAGCCATTCGTCTTGAGCAAGTATATCAGTATAGAGCATGTGACCGATGAACGTTTTACTCTGCGAACCTTCTCACCACTTTTTGACCACGATGAAGTTCTTTAGTGAGCAAGCCTCCCCAGCTCACTCTTCTAATTGCCAAAATCATTATTTTCTAAACAACATACTTATTTTGACCCTCACCATGTGCCCAACTGTTGAAACACTCGACGCTCTGAATTTCGCTGTGAAATTTTATCGACCCTTCAGTTTTATTTGTATTTATCAACTCCTTGTGCTACTGTATAAATATCTTATCCGAATCCTGTGTCATAATTAGGACGAATATAAATCCCTACATTATTATGTTTTGCTGCATTTGTGACGAATTGATTGTTAATCGACTGCACATCAGAAACCTTCTTTCAAGGCCCCAGCCGAGCCTTGAAAGCAGTAAAATTACACAAAGAGGACGTGGTAGAAAATACGAGTGATTACAGCATGTATACTGCTTACCTCTAAGCCAGCTGGAGAAGCGTTGTCGCTCTTGGCATATGGCGCATACACACCATATATGTTTAGCGACTGTTTAGGACAGCACTCGTTGCCAAAGCGATCAAAACTGCACATAGTCACGCATAAATCCCTCATACTGTAAAATTCAGAAAGTGAACAATACCTCTCCGGCTGGAGAACTATTTAGGGAACCTCATTTAAGCTTGCCTTTCTTTTTTCTTTTCTTTTTTTTTTTTTTTTTTTGCTGGTGATGGATGCAATTATGCACTCAACAGAAAGTGATTGCGCTAGCTCACCACGCTGGCCCTTGCGCGAATATCGAAACCTGCGCAGCGTACGACTATAAGCACATATTAAACGTCTTACTAAACACGTGAAACCCCGATTTACCTTTTTTCAAACGCTCCAAGAGCTCTTTGTGAGTTCTGCTACTGAGCTCGCGCGTGCTAGTTGTAAACAGTACCATATGCATTTGCGCACTGCGAAACTACATTTATCTCTATTCTCTATCCATTTATTCGAGCTGGCCGCCGCTCAGATGCTTCAAAATTAGATAGCGGATTACACAGATAGCACAAGCACAGATAGATAGCGGAGGTTGTGAAAAGAAAAAAAAAATCCTGATAGCGTTCTCTCAGCGCAGGAAGTTAAATGAGATTGACCGCACCTGCCTTGAACATCTGAAGGCAATAGTCCAATGCTGTCAAACTGTTAAATACAATCGAAAAAAAAACACACACACACACAGTGTGATGTGTTGTAAGATAAGCCACCGACAACTAAGAGAGCGTTCTATTGTTAAATGAATCCCTCTGATGGCTCGTTCGCTAAAGTTGCCTACTTTCTCAGCGTACAACGAACTTGCGGGGCCGATACCTAGCTGACCTCGATACCTGATGAGTGTAAGGGGACACGACCATGTATTTAGTTTTCTATTTACACGTAAAGGAATCCGGATAACTGAAAGCCATTCCTTTTACAACTTTGTCACTGCAGCTTGCCGGACTGCTGCTAAATCTGTTTACATTGGCCGTAGAAGCAATTTCTGAGAGAGGTAAAACGGTCTTGTCATACTACGCCACAATCAGGAAATCTCACGTTCACTAAAACGCCGATGAGAAAGACATGTATTTAGGCGGGCCAGGAAATGGACGCTGCTGAGAAAATACGTAAAGCCGTGTCAGGTGCAACCTGAATGCGAAAAAAAAAAACTGCTACGCGGCCTACGAAATTTAAAAAAAAAAGTGCTACTTCTATGCTCGTTTCTACACATTAAATTGTATTTTTTTTTTCTTGATCGACTTTTATATGAAGGCGATAGCAGATGTTGTGACCATGCGGTATTGATTGAGCTGTGAAATGAGTGATTTTATTAGGCAAAATGGGCATGTGTTACGACCAAGCATCCGCAATTGCGCGCTCTATTGTTCGCCTGTGGGCATGGATAAGTTTTGTGAATATGTGGTGATGGTCCAATGGCTCTAAGTGAGCCTGTTTCCAGGAATCCTGTTTTGTAAGCATGTTTTGCTTTGTGGACAACCTGCAAATGCCAAATTGACCCTGTCAAGAGAACGTCTGGAAAAACACAAAGAAACGTCCCCCTGCGGGAAATAGCAGGAAGTGCTTTCTTTTGTTCACCCTTCCAGTCGAGAAGTGCTATCCTCCAGTGATGAATGCCTCCTATCCAAAGGAGACGACAGAGTGACATGTCCGCTGACGTGCAGGACAAGAAAGTAGCATGACTCATACGGCCATTAAGTGATTTCCCGGGAATGCAGGAAAGATTTACAATTGTCGAAAAGGGACAATGTTGGGAGCCCTATGCGGCGCCACGTGCACTCGGGTTTCTGAGAAGTAAAACCCCTTGTCAGAACCAGCCTGTGGTTTCTTTGCTGAAGAGTAGAAATGTACCTCCTCTCCTCGCCGTTCCCAAGCTTTTCCCGCCAACAAGTGATCACGCCCAACGAATGAATGCCGGACCAGTCAGTGCTTCAGACCATCAGTGCAGTGATGTGTTCGATTGGATGCCGATACCTGAGGGGCGTGCCCTGGATTTGGTTGGTCAGCATCTTCAGAGAGGGGCTGGACATAGGGGGTTTTTAAGGACGCTGCAGAGCACGAAAGGTCGCTCTGGGCCCTGGGTAAACGGCTCATCCAGTCGCTTCTCGCTATGAACTCTTAACGCTTGTCATTTTGCTGATGTACCCTTCTTCTTCATGTAAATATTCTTGTAAATACGTTTCTCAAAGTGCCAGTAAACCTGCTTGTACATATTTTACCAACTTCGAAGATTCAGTCCTTCTTCAACCCGGAGTCTCTGCACGCTACCAAGTGAAGGCCGGGTCGCCATAGCCCCAGCGTCACGACAACTGGTGACCAGCGTTGGGATCTGAATCTGCAAGCCACAACATCTGGTGATTGGAGGTGGATCTGAAGCTACAAGCCACAACATCTTGTGATCGGAGGTGGCATCTCAAGCAACAAGCAGGAGCAACAATCGGCCAACAAGAGGGCAGCTCGGAACATCGATCGCATGTGTGGGTGAGTGCTTGGCTTTTCTTCTGATGTGGACCAGGTTCTAGAACAGGGTTAGATTTTAGAACTGGTAAAGAGAGTGTGGAAACGCCTTTAGGTTTGGTAGTTTGCACAGTTGTTTTGGAAGTAGCCGACACTCGGAGCGATCATGGACCTACAAAAGCTGCAGAAACCGGACCTGTTGCTGTTGTGTGAGGAATTGGGAATTGATACAAGTGGTTTGGCACGAAAACCCTTGATTATAAAGGCAATCACTGATCTGGGAGCCGATGATGAGGAGCTCAGTGAAGCATGGAACCTCATCGAACAAAAAAAGGAGGAGCAGCTCATACAGCAGAAAGAGCGAGAAAAAGAGGAAAAGAGGCGGGAGCGTGAAATTGAGAGAGAAGCAAAAAAGCGGGAGCTAGAAATTGAGCTCCGGAAATTAGAAGTAGAGTTGAGCAAGAGGTCGGGCAATTGTCCCCAGCTAGCGGTACCTCTTCTCAACAAGGAGGCAGATTTCAAGATGTCAAAGTACATGCAGCCATATGTGATATCAGGGGATATCGGTCTGTATCTGGGTAACTTTGAGCGAACTTGCGAAGAACTGTCCTTCCAGCGAGACACGTGGTCTCAGAGATTATTGACGGTTCTGCCCTGCGAGGCAGCGGAGGTTGTCGCGCGGCTAAACAAGGAGGACGCGGACAACTACGAGAAGGTCAAAGCTTGCCTTCTGATTTTCGGAGACAGAGATGTGCAGGCCTTAACACGTTCAAAGGCGCGAGAACTAGCTACACTGCTCATTTCAGAAAAATCAACAGCGGAGGAAACGGCAGTTAAAACAGTGGTAAATGCGGAAAATAGCGGGCCAGAAAACTTTGAGAGCGAGGCATCTCAGATAAGTCAACATGAAAGTGAGCTTGATAAGACACGGAATGAGGACGTTCTTGAAAGTAACCTCTTGCCGCCAGTGTCTAGTAATCTCACGAGACTTTTAAGTGGAACCCGAGAGGACTTAGCTATGGAGCAAGCCAATGATCCCAAGAATAAGCTCGAAGTACAGTGGGAAGGACCTGCTAAAGTCGTTGCAGAGCTTTCTGACACTAACTACGCAGTGAAAATCCCCGATAGGCGTAAAGCAGTGCGCATTTATCATTGCAATCTTATGAAGCCTTATGTGCAGAAGGAAGCCGTGGTAAATCTAACTTTAAACCTTCCCGAGGAGATGGGGGACAACTTGATTTGCCTCAGCGGAAAAGGAAGCAACGCTCAGGAGCTTCTCAAAAAGACGGAGCAGAGAGGAGAACTAAAGAAATCCCAGCTGTCCGATCTGGGCGAAATAATAACAGAGTTTGAGTCCTGCTTCGTGGACAGGCCAGGCAGGACTGATTTGACTGAGCACGATATTGAGCTGACTTCAGACGTGCCAGTGCGATCAAGGTGCTACCGATTCTCTCCAAGGCAAAGAGAAATTCTGGATAGGGAAGTAACTCGCATGCTGGAATTGGGAGTAATAAAACCCTCGGAAAGCGATTATGCTTCGCCTATGATCTTAGTAGAAGCTCCAGGTAAAGACCCTAGGCCTGTGGTAGACTACCGAAAGCTAAATTCTCTCACCAGGGATCAAGTGTATCCTATTCCGAATATTGAGGAGAGAGTAGAACAGGTCAGTAGAGCGGCATATGTGACTACGCTGGACCTTACTCGAGGATACTGGCAAGTACCGCTCACTGAACGCGCCAGCAGATACGCGGCTTTCGTCACTCCGACGGGCAGCTACCAGCCAACAATGATGAGTTTCGGGCTCAAAAATGCTCCATTTTGTTTTTCCCGACTCATGGATAGGGTTTTAAATGGGTGTGAAACATTCGCGGTGCCTTATTTAGATGACATTGCGGTTTTTTCCGACTCATGGGCGGACCATATGGTACATCTAAGAGCTGTACTGAGCCTTTGGCGTCAAGCTGGACTAACCGTAAAGGCCGAGAAATGTTGCCTGGCAAGGGCGACCGTGGACTACTTGGGTCACAATGTAGGTCAAGGTTTCAGGAAACCCAGCGAGATTAAGATTTCTGCGGTAGCAGACTGCCCGCGGCCGAGCACGAAGACGGAAATTCGAGCATTCCTGGGTCTGACTGGGTACTACAATCACTACATCCCTAACTATTCAGCTTTGGCTAGCCCTCTGACCGACGCTCTCCGCAAGACAGAACCGACAAATGTAGTCTGGGACGAACAAAAGGAAGCCTCCTTCGTAAACCTGAAGGCTGTGCTGATTAGCCGTCCGGTATTGCGAGCTCCAGACTATGACCGAGAATTCACGGTCCAGTGTGATGCCAGTGATCGAGGGCTAGGTGCTGTTCTCTGCCAGAGAGATGACGACGGTAATGAGCACCCCGTGCTCTACTTGAGCAGAAAACTGAGTTCTAGAGAGAGGGCTTATTGCGCGTCAGAGAAAGAATGCGCTTGCATTGTATGGGCCATTCAAAAATTACAGTGCTATCTTGGAGGGGCCAAATTCACCGTAGAGACGGACCATTGTCCCCTGGCTTGGCTGCAAACTGCGACATCGAAGAACAGTCGCCTTCTTAGGTGGAGCTTGATTTTACAGCAGTACAATTTTGAAATAAGATACAAAAAGGGGAAGTTAAATGGGAATGCGGACGCGCTTAGCCGCTCTTTCTAAGCGGTCCGAGATGTTCCTCACCATGTATCCAAATTGATAATCAGGTTTTTTTTTTTTTTTTTTTCGTGCGCTTGTATATGTGTGGCTATGTAAAGCAGCACGTTTGGTTTTCTAGGAATACGTGGGTCCTGAACGTCTTGAGAGTGGGCTTTTCTCGAACAACAATGGCAGTTTTCTTTTAACCTGGTCTCTTCAGACGGGAGCCGAGTGCTTGCTTCGACATGTGGTTGAGTTTCAGACAGCTCGATTTGGCCTACAACAATCAAGACAACGCGACAAGCAACAGCGAGCTTCAAGCGTTCACGTGCAGGCCATTAAGTCGTCTCTTCATGCAGCAGCTGGGACTGCTGCCCTCCGAGTCTCTTCTGGCGGGGGAGGAGGCTGTTACGACCAAGCATCCGCAATTGCGCGCTCTATTGTTCGCCTGTGGGCATGGATAAGTTTTGTGAATATGTGGTGATGGTCCAATGGCTCTAAGTGAGCCTGTTTCCAGGAATCCTGTTTTGTAAGCATGTTTTGCTTTGTGGACAACCTGCAAATGCCAAATTGACCCTGTCAAGAGAACGTCTGGAAAAACACAAAGAAACGTCCCCCTGCGGGAAATAGCAGGAAGTGCTTTCTTTTGTTCACCCTTCCAGTCGAGAAGTGCTATCCTCCAGTGATGAATGCCTCCTATCCAAAGGAGACGACAGAGTGACATGTCCGCTGACGTGCAGGACAAGAAAGTAGCATGACTCATACGGCCATTAAGTGATTTCCCGGGAATGCAGGAAAGATTTACAATTGTCGAAAAGGGACAATGTTGGGAGCCCTATGCGGCGCCACGTGCACTCGGGTTTCTGAGAAGTAAAACCCCTTGTCAGAACCAGCCTGTGGTTTCTTTGCTGAAGAGTAGAAATGTACCTCCTCTCCTCGCCGTTCCCAAGCTTTTCCCGCCAACAAGTGATCACGCCCAACGAATGAATGCCGGACCAGTCAGTGCTTCAGACCATCAGTGCAGTGATGTGTTCGATTGGATGCCGATACCTGAGGGGCGTGCCCTGGATTTGGTTGGTCAGCATCTTCAGAGAGGGGCTGGACATAGGGGGTTTTTAAGGACGCTGCAGAGCACGAAAGGTCGCTCTGGGCCCTGGGTAAACGGCTCATCCAGTCGCTTCTCGCTATGAACTCTTAACGCTTGTCATTTTGCTGATGTACCCTTCTTCTTCATGTAAATATTCTTGTAAATACGTTTCTCAAAGTGCCAGTAAACCTGCTTGTACATATTTTACCAACTTCGAAGATTCAGTCCTTCTTCAACCCGGAGTCTCTGCACGCTACCAAGTGAAGGCCGGGTCGCCATAGCCCCAGCGTCACGACAGCATGCCACAAGCAAATGTTAACAAATTCTAAGAGTATCAACGCAGAGCTCTCAGCGCATTTTCATTGCTTGACAAACGAAAAGAGGAAAAATGACAATATCATGGTCATTCTGCTCTTTCTGTTAAGAGAAAAAAGTAAATTATCTTTGACTATGACAGCGAAAGTATCTGCACAAACATTGTCTCTGCCCATCACTGAAGATCGTAACGCAGCCCGAACGACGATGGTGGAGCTGCCTTTTCTTTTTCCGTGCTGGGGTTTTCTTGTACACAGGCGGGGAAATGCTAGCGTGTAACTTACGTTCTTGGGTTACTTCGATTTCCAATTGTCAATAAATTGACAACAGATGAAGTAGTGCGGCTTCGACTCCGAGACTCGTGCCGTCACTCCTGGGGAACAGAAGGCACAGAGCATCCGGTAGCAAGCGGATTTTCAAAAATTCGGCACTTTCCATGACCACACAGTAACCAGATACGTAGATTCATGCCTTTGCCTTTCAAAGATCCATGCTTAGGTCCCCCGCCACTCGTGCTTCTGTGGAAACCCGTAGAAACGAATCGACTTAAAAACGCCCGACGAGTTTGTGTAGCTGCCTGTGGATCCAACAACGCACCACGTTTCGCCAACCTTGTTTGGCCAGACTTCATTTCACTGGACATGTTCACACAACTAGCCCAACTTTCTGTTCTCTTGAGGATAGTATATTCACGCACGTCATCTAAACCTAAGGATTTCCAATTTCCACACAAACCAACGACAAACAGTACGCTCCAATGCGCTGGCAATGCGCCGGCACCGGCCGGCGCATTCCGGCGTTGGAGCGATGCGCCGAGAGGCGGCGCCACCCGTACAGCTGTCCGGTCCCTATAGGCGATTTTCATCGTTACAGCCAACAGCCCTATAGTTCTGGACGTAAATTATCTTGACCATAAACGCGTTTGTGATAAACACATTGGCTTCTATATGGCGATAAATGTTCTTATAGAAATGACATTTTATGTAGCGCTTCAGAATGCGCTGTCGTCCTAACAGCCAACGCTCACTTCGTTCTGATTATAATTTCAGTGGTCGCAAAGTAACTATACTGGTGATAGCAGCCATGCGAAAATTCCTTTCCTGTGTCAAGAATTGCTGCCGTTACAAGTAAGAACATAGACAATGTAGTAATTAAGCAAGCAGCGCAGAACAGCGGCAGACCAAATCAGACACAAGAATACGACGCTGCAGACGTTGGCTCTACACGGACATTTAAATTATACTTAACTCATCAAGCGCACACACATGAAAAAGAGCCCGCCGGGGTGGCGCAGGGGTTACGGCGCTCGACTACTGTTCTCACGGACGCGGAACCGAATCCCGGCCTCGGCCTCGGCGGCAGCTTTTCGATGGAGGCGAAAAGCAAGGCGCCCGAGTGCTGTGCGATGTCAGTGCACGTTAAGGAAAACCCAGGTGGTCGAAATTTCCGGAGTCCTCCACTACGGCGTATGTCATAGCCTGAGTTGCTTTGGGACGTTAAAACTCCACAAACCAAACCAAACATGAAAAAGGAACACCCAAGGACACGTGGCTGAAACTATGAAAATGAAGACAATTTCTATTCTGTGTCATGTATATCCAGAATAGAGTCGGCGTATATGGTGTGTTGCTTGGGTTTCTGGCCCACTGCTGTTCTGCGCTGCGTGCCTTACATGTGACATTATCACGAGATGTCGATACCTTCGAGAAGCAGAATAACTTTTGTCATTATTTAGTGCAGCCTCTGCTATAGCTTTACAATCGGTGGCACATGCCCTTGTGAGCGTGATTTATTTTTTTTTTTTTTCCTTTGGAGCTATATTCTTAACATGAAACATATATTTGAGACGCTGTATTCAACATGGGGGTACCATGCAGGCTGTCGATAGGCCAACTTGGCGACCACCGCACTCGTGGTGCTCCACGTCCAGCACCTTTTGGGCGCTTATTCTGCCGATCCTCAAACCTCGGCATTGCATCATAACAAAAGAGCAGAAAGGTTTGCCCGGAAGTTGAGCTGGACAGTGCATTATTCTTATCCCTTTATTGACTAAAAATATAATCAAAGAAGGTGCCCCGGCCTGCCTTCTCGATAATACAACCCCCCACGTATCCGGTTAAGCTATTGAATATAAATTGATCGCGAGGAGCAGCCAACTCCGTTTTCTCACCCTACAAAGTCTGCATTTTAGCTTTAAGCACTCCGCTTTAAGGGGAATAAAATAGAGGTAAAAAATTCTTGAAAGCTGCGATGCGACGAAAAGAAAATTGCAAAGCTAAACAACAGACGCGACAGCCAATGATAAAAGAAAGAAGGGAACCCGAAAACGGGCGGCGGACGGGAAAAATCAATTTAGAGCAGATCTCACCCAAGCGCGACATCACAGGGCTCAATATTGCGGCGCGAGATTCCTCGATGTCCGAGCAGGAGGAGACTTGGCGGAGTCTTTTAAAAGCGAGTGATGACAACAAGGACGCCACCATCAATCAACAAAAAGGGCATAACGAGAGATAAGAGCACTGAGAGGAAGAGGGGCGAAGAAAGAGAGCGTGAAGCCTTCCAACCGGCAGCGCATGCAGGCGCGCGAAAACCAAAACTGCGGCCGGGGAGGTCGCGATATTCCCTGACCCAGAGTGCGGACAGAAAGGCACCTCTCGCGTTTTAAGACGAGATAGCCATCAGGTTAGCTGCCGATGTTTCGGCAGCTCGCTGCGGAGGCCAGGGGGGCGGCGGATGGGTGATGGCGGGGCAAGAGAACTAAAGGAAACAAGAAAAGCAAAACAAAGGAAGCGATGAGAGGAAATGCTGTGGGCAAGCGCGGAACGGGAGGATTTGGAGGGGGGGGGGGGGGGGGAATACGGTGGTGGCCCGTCTCGAAGCTCTTCCTTCGTCCCCTCCATTCGCGGTTCGTCGCCGGCCCCATCAGGCCTGTCCGGCCGGCGCGGCGGAAGGCGGCAGCAAGTTCTTCCGAATGAAAGATGAAGTCTGCCTTCCGAGGCCGTCGGGCGCCGGCGGTGGCGGACCACTTGGCACCAGCGTGGCGACGGGCAACGCGATCCGGCCGCGCGCACGGAGGGACGGCGCGAACCAGGACCTGTTGAGTGTCACAGGGCGCGTCGCAGCTCGTTCGGACGGGAACCGTCGCAAGGGCGAGCGAGAGAGCGCGCGAGCCCCGAGTGCCGTGCTGTTTCGCTGTCTTCTCCGTGTCCGCGGGCGGAAAGACGACGAAGTGGAAGGAAGCACTGCTTTTGCTGAAGAAGTCGCTCCCAAGACGCAAACACTACTGTCTTCAATCCAGTGCGCTGCACTGGTGTCATGGGGCTTAACTGCTCGAAGTACGGATCGGACAGATATCGAGATTCGAGAGCACAACACAGACGTAAAAATTGGCGTCCAAACATGCCTCATTAACAGAGAGGTCCACAGCGTGATTAACTGTCACCTACTCGCGCATACTGTGTACCCAACACCGGCAATAGTTGACCGAAATAAAGTTTCCCTTCCTTCTTGAGATGCCCGGTGCTGAACAGAGTAGAGTAGACGCAAACGAGTTGAAAATCAAGCTCGACTGCGAGAATCCATGCAACGTATCTATCTCAACGAGGAAAATGCAAGCCTTCGTTGCGCGTACCACAGAGCGGTTAGGTGCCAAACCAGGGCCCGTTTTGTAACGATTCTTTTTGTCAAACTATACAATGTACAGGATCAAAAGTGTAAAACAAAAAAAAAACAATAATGGGCCGTCAATTGGACTGGCAAGGAAGAAACGCGATAACATCACCCTTTCACTCGCCAAAATATTGCAATTCTGATTCAATTTCGGTCCCCTGTGTATTCCGGTTCTGTTTCAAACAGCAACAACTCTTGTTATTTGTGGTGGTTATTCAATTTCGATTCAATCAGTTCTTTTTGATCGTCCAGAGTTACGATTCCCTGACTTCTTCCTCCTCTCCTCTGCTGTACATTAAGTATACTACCTTTCCCTTGCCACCTGCCATATTCGAACCGAGGCAGGTAAACAAAAGGGAACTCCTCCTAAACACCGTACACCTGCCACCTACCGGAGTTGGGAGCTTCACACAGGCGCCGCTGACACCGGGCAGTCCTCGGCTTCTAACAGTAATAATTCAATCGAAGTAAAATCACCGTTACAAATCGAGATCGAAGTATTTGTTCTTGTCTCAACAAAATTATCATCGAAGCCTACATGTGCGAATCGCACAGCGCCGTGTAGTCAGTTGAAAGTGGATCAGCTACTACAAGGGAAAGCTGTAGTGCGAAACTTTTAGCTGTACACACTTGAAGCCAGAGGTGCTCCCAAACCAGGGGAGGCAATGAACTGTAGCCGCATCACCGGGCCTCCCACTCCCACGACGAAGAGGAAGAGGCGGACAGCCACCGTCGAAGACAGACAAGGGAGCATGCTACGTGGAAGGGGAGGGGGGCGCATGCAACTTAAGGATCCCCTGAAGGATCGGCGCGTGGTGCGGCAGCAGCAGACCGGGACAGGCGTCGCCCGCGGGCTGCCGCCACGCTGGCGACGGCACGCGTCGTCTCTCTGTCGTCTGTCTCCGCCGCCGCCGTCCGTCGCCGCACCGCCTCGAGTGGAAGACAGGGCGACGACGTGGGGGAGGCGATAGGAGAGAGAGTAATTTGCCTTTAAAAGCTTCCCCTTTCCCTCTCACGCTACTACTACCCTTACTACCCCTCCTCCACACCCCTCTGGCACCACTTGGCGGACACCCTTGGCTGCTTCTTGCACCGCCTCAGGTTCACACGGAGTGGGTAAAGAACGCCCGCTGGGGATGTATAGGCAGACGGCCAGAGGCAGTGAGTGGAGAAGGACGGGGAGACAACGCCATCTCGGCGGTCGTAGTTATTGTGCATGGTGGTTGCTGATGGCGACGGAGGGGAGGTCTTTTTTGGGACCACTTTCAGTTTCTCTCCTTGGTTTTGGTTTCGGCCTTCGTCTTCGCTGGTGGGCCTGACGGCACCGTGAGGCCCCGTTTGCATTTCAGGCTCTGGAGACAGTACACTGTGCTCAAGATGTCACTATGCTTCCCATAGAGCTTTCTCTGTTTTGTTTTTTGCTTTTTTTTTCTCAGGCCGGAAGATGAAGGTGGGTGGTATTGGCTCCGGACATGGGCATAGAAAACTTCGAAGCGAAGGATCCTCATCAGACAGAAAACGCCGTGCGTATGCCCTTTTCGCGCCCAACATAGCCCAATTAATCCTCACCTTATTTTCCCTACCTGTCGCCCAAGACTTGAAGCGGTTGGCAAGCTCACAGGATCTGGATATGCACGAGCTGTAACCCAACAGGCGACCCACCTTCTGGCCTATTTCTTTCTTTACTCATTTCCCTTCAAACATGTACTATAACAATTCAAAATAATAAGCACATTTGAGCCGCTACACCTTTTCTATTTATTTTTCGCAGTTTCTTATTCCCCAAATTTATCGCTATACATCAGTTGTGCGGAGGCCATCGGCGGCATGTAGTTGTTCTTCGCGCTACTTTCTAATGAATTATCCCCACGATTACATTACTACTCCACAATGATCAACTCAAAAGGAGAAAAATCTGCTTTTTTTTTTTTCTAACAGTCAATGGCTGCTGACCGCCATGTATGCATCTCCTAAGGAGCCCCTCATTTGCCCACATATTTTGCTTACGGACGTACAACGTTATTTCCAAGCTTACCTAAAAAGCGCATGTGTTAAAAATAAACACATGCTCTCTGAATAAAATAGTTTTTCCATCCATCCATTCCAAGCTACCTAAACGCTAGTTCCAAATATTGTTAACAGCAAAGCGAAACATAGGGGCTGCTGTAAGGTTGACGTAGTAAATGCACGCATTTGAGTTAATCGACCTATCAAGCTGTCTTCATATATGTATAAAGCCAGTGCCTCATAATTCACATGGACGAAATACAGGAGGTCCTTGGACAAGGTGAACACTGTCGAAGGACCTTCCACCAGCAAAATAATAATAATAATAATAATAATAATAATAATAATAATAATAATAATAATAATAATAATAATAATAATAATAATAATAATAATAATAATAATAATAATAATAATAATAATAATAATAATAATAATAATAATAATAATAATAATAATAATAATAATAATAATAAACACGATTGTACTTAAGAGCTTAATGGCGAAAGCCTGCCATCCTATACTTCTCTTCTTCCTCTATCTTGCGTGTATATGTACTCGTTATAATTTAGTTACTTTCTTTTCTTTAAGGCTTCGTCGTCAGAACCTATTGTTACGTCTCGCGGACACATCTCGCGGAATCTCGCAGAATCTCGATGACACTTCTCGAAGACGCTAGATATTCAGCACGAGCCTTTATATAAAGGCTTTCGCCTTAAAGAAAAGAAAAAAAAAATAATACTAACATGTTACGTCACAGCCCCATTCTCCAGGTCGTATACTTGCATCACTGGTACCTGCGTTGCTTCAAGGTGAAGCTATATACGCTGGCCGCACTTCTAGACAGTATAGTATAGATTCAAAACAAGACGTTCGGAGAAAGAAACCCTAAATGACAGTTTCAGGCGCAATCGATGCGATATTTGTGGCCGCAGAGTGGCGCGCAACGCCATTATTTGTGTGAATGCAGAGACACTGCTGCCCGAAGTCACGACACATGGAGCAACCACCGACAGTCACGACACAGCCAGTTATACGCGAGGAGAGCTTTCGTGACTCACGTAAGCGCATTACAGAGGCGATCGATTGCAGATCGAAAACCGCATTGCTAAATTAACTCCTTTTTTTTTTTTTTTTGGCTAAGAAGACGTCCCAGCGGCAACAAATGGCATTTGGTGTGTGATATTTATAGTCCCACAGTGACACATGACCCCGTGTGATCTCTTATGCGCAAGAAGCTTGATATTCCGCCTGGGGGAAGTGTTACATTCATCACTGTTTCCTGATGCAGAGCGATGGGATGAATTTTTGGTTTCTGGATTGTGATTGTTCAATCCGTTATATTCTCATTCTACGACCTTGTGGCGTGGTTTTGGGGTATATCAGAAAAACTTTACCTCGCGTGCCAATGTGCCATGCATGCTGTCAAAGAGGAGAGTTGGGAGCCTCCTTCGAGCTGTTTTCAAAAGCTATTTTACCCTTAAGCTTCGATCAAGATGACGACGCACAGTACAGCACCGATGATTGAACTTACAAAAATGGCAATTCAGGTTAGACTGACAGGTTAGCGTCGTGTGATGGCAGATGCATTATTTTTACTAAAATTTTATAGAAACTTCCATAAAAGCTAATAGCCGGGGGGCGCTAGTGACGTAAGAGCTCTCAAGGAACGCTATTTCGCCGTCTCAGATAGGGAACTATACCGTCGAAATATGTGCACAGCAGGGCGGCTATCTTAAAACTGTGACAAACAGATGACGGAGAGAAACGCTGGACGCAAAAACGAACGCTGAACCCTTCTTTGTGTCACTGATGCATGCAGCAAGTTCAGAACCGCGAGCTCTCATGGATAGCGTTCCCTCTCTGTTGTGTTTGCTATAGGCGGCCGGTGAAGCTGTTTCGATCTCACTTCAGCCCGTTCAATCGACTACTCTGTGAAGGCTGCAGACCTTATGAGCTTGCATAATGCAATAAGTACGCTTTTCTTTTTTCTTTGTTCTCGTTTAGTAGACGCTCATGCAGACACGTGTAGCGTGTGCACGTCGTCAGCGTGCCACTGCGATGCGAGTAAGTGTTCTTTTCCGTGTTCTTGCGCAGCAAAAAGGCGATGCTTTGAAATATGACGAATATTATATCTGAGAAGTGCCGCACGCGTGCAGCGTCACCTCTCGTCCGGTTTATTAAATAAATTTCCCCGCAGCTAAGGCCACAATGCATTCAGTACGCGGGGCGCTGGGTGGCGCGCGGAAAAGAATTTTCAGCGAAAAGTATATTCTGTCAGCTGACGCGTATTCGTCAAGAATATGAGCGATGCATTCCCTGCAGACAGCCACATTAGACGGAAGGTGAATTGGGCGGGATATGCACCCTGAATCAGAGTAGAAAGTTTGACGAGGAGAGCGAGTCACTCACAGTGGTTGCCTGCGATCATTATACTTACTGTGTAGTTTGTGCACAAAGAAGCCACAGCTAACGATACGCCGTTTGATGAACAATGCGCATGTAGTTCTTTTTTTTTTTTTTTTTTTTTTTTTTTTTTTTTTTTTTTTTTTTTTTTTTTTTACTACCATGTGGTCTCGAATGAAATACATTGAGCGCGGCTGCTGGTCTTGTGCTATTGAAGACCATCGACATTTCCGGGCAAACTTCTAGATGGACAGAACACAACGCACCGAGAAGCACCCACAAGTCATCGTCGCCGTTGTATCTGTATACTTGCCTAAGCGCAATTAGCTCGATAAGGTCACTGCGCGGCCTGCCGGCGCGCATCAAACTCCCTCGTTGACGTGACCATCACTCCTCTGATTGATCGAACTGCAAAGACACCACCGCATTTCAACTTATACGCAGGCGCTTTCGATGTGGAGTAGTTTGTGGACATTTTGTTCATTTTGTCAGTATAGCTCGACCATTACCTTTCCCCGCAGTTGAAACCCTGCTCGTGTTCCCGACGAATAATACACGCCTTGCTTAATTTGAGATTTATCTCCAGTGTCCGTTTAAGACGGATCTTCTTGTCCTCTCTACTATAGGAAAATAAGAATGAAAGAACGAATTATCTGGCTGCCAGTCCCAGAGAACGACAATGCGCGTATTGAAGGAGTATATATAATAACGGTTAGCAATTACCAAGGTTCAACCACCTCCTCAGACCGAGCCTTAATCCGCATTCAAGGTCGGCGGTTCGCCTCAATGCGCATCACATAAATAACGGCCACCTGGCGTGGTCCACGGTGGGCATCCGTCGTCCACGCGCGCTCAGAGGTCGTTACGCACTTTCCATGCGCGCTTTGACCTTTGTGCCGCCCCGCTGTGGCTGCTCGGTGATTTGCAATATGGCTACCTGGCAATTGCCGAGCACCAGATCAAACGATCGATGTCGTTTCAATAGCGAAGGCGAGATGCAAAAAGACTCGTGCACGGACATTTAGATCGGTCAGCGTTAAGGAACCTCGGGTGGTCTACAGATTAATACGCAGGACTCCTTCATACGACGTGATACATAGTTGAAGGCATATATGGCTTTGCAAGTTCGCGTATATGATTTTTTTTTTAATAACTTCGCAAAGTAAATATTTACTTGCGCGTTAATAGAGCTATCTATGACGTGTAAGCACCACTGTAAACACATCGCCCACATGTACTACATTTCCTCGGTTTCCCCCTTTCTCAAATTTCTCTTCGTGTAGCAGTTCTCCGGCTTTAAAAAGGGCTTAACTATGCTCAAAAAGTAGTCGCCGGGAAAGAAATAAAGGGATATATTTTTATATCGCTTTTCCTTTTTCTCCTCGAAAAGTTCGAAAGGCTATGCCTTCGAGGCCTTCGTTGGCTCCTGAAGAACCGTGACGTAAACATGCACACCCGGTTAGAAACTTTGTGCGCTAGCATAGGTGAGGCTGAGGTGGGGTGCATTTTCATATTCGACAGATCAGAAAGCCGAGTCTTGTTGACAGCGGACGATAACTTTCCCCGCCAACATTTGTGTCAAAATCTCTAAAATCAGGTCGAAATACAACTAGCCAGAAAGTCAGCGACGTTACGCAATTGAGACACTCAACCAGACAGCCTCTATAGTTTTTGTTTTACTCATGGTAATATATAAGATAAGGTCCTCAAAAATGAAATATGACTATTTATGACTCCTATATGAAGGACCCTTGTTCCTGCGCTAGAACCTTATGGGAAACATTAAACCGAGCGGTTCAGAAAGAGTATATATAGCCCGTATATGGCCTGACATTGTTAAGATCAACAGAAAGGCGTCCAACTCCACGTTCTCACTGCTATATTTCTTGACATCTAAAGTGCGTTCGGCTCTGTCTCCACGAGTGTTTCATTTCTATCCTGACAGGTCGCTTGCTTCTAGAATTGCACAGGCCATTTGTAGCCGTTTGTTTCACTGTCAGCGCTCGCACTCCGAACTTTAACGTCGCTTGTAAAGCATAATTCTGTATCTAAACTAATTAACTGACTTACTTTTGTGTTTATGAAACGAGGCAGGCTCCAACTAGGCGGTTCTTTCTAAATTGGAGACGCCTCTAGAATCAGTACCACATTTCACTTTGTTTTACAGCAGTGAGGGCATCAAGAAGAGCGCCTATATAATTCCGGGCTTCTTAACTGCGCGTTAGTGCGGTAGTCCTAACCATAGATGAGCCACCAATATTAAATGGACCGAGTTTGGCGGGTATATAGCGCGATGCGGATGCCCCCTTGTGGAACAGGAAAGCAAGGGGGGCAAAGCATGACTCCATGCGTGCTCCTGCCGTCGAGGGGGAAAGTGAAGTCCGCCCTCCCACTGGGAGAACATGCACTTGATTCCCTATGCAGCCTCGTGACGTATATGTTCCGGGCAACCTGACCTGTCGCCCGTAAGCACGAATAACGAGGGATTAGCGCGCGGCCTGTTGTACACACCCGCACCGTGCCGAGGCCACCGATCACTCGAGCACGCAAGCCTACGATACTTGAGAAAGCATGCAGCCGAGGCCCACAGCAAAAAATCCCCCGAGCTCACACGAACATAAAAAAAAAAAAAAAACCAAAACCAAAACCAAAAAGGAAAGGTCGACACGAGCTGGTAATTTTTACGCCCTTGAAAACAATAAAAAGAAGCAAGAGAGCAATGAAGAATTCGTGGCATAAACCGGCCGCGCGTTTGTATACCCACATACGCACATAGAGATATATAAATATACAAAGGAGAACCGCGGTTCAGCGTAGTCAGTCGTGATCTGGGAATAATCGAAAAAAAAAGAAAGCTTACCTGTTTCGTGTACGTCCTGTAGCGAACGTCGCCCGCCTCTGGGGGTGTCTGCGAGGAAGGGGAGGAGAGGGAACAGAATCAGAGCACTGCCGCACATGCACTGGAGGAAGGAGAGAGATGGGGATGCAGCGCGCACCAGGCGAAAAATGGGCGGTCGTAAAACGGCCCTGTTCGCGCGACGGGCTTCCACAAGCCACCTGCACGTTCTTCCGCCAGGCGTGAGTGTATGTCCAGTAGCTGGAAACGGTAGTCGCCGAGAACATGGCCCTGCCGACTTCCTCAAGGGTTATACTCGGCGGGAGAGGAAAGAGAGGGGGATGTAGAGAGAGAAAGAGAGAGGCGATGGAAGGTGTACATTATATGCATGATCGCCAAAACGTGTGCTAGACGAAGATGATTGTTATAGATCAAGCAATGGGTTAAGGAAAAAGAATTTAAAGTGACAGGAAATGCCAGTGGATCCGTGTCCGGTCGTTGACAGGTTTGCAACCGAACAAGCGATTCGGCCAGTTTTAGCGTAGCAGCAGAGGAAGCATAGCCGAAGTCACCAAAGTACAAGAAGCGTCAGGCTTCACGCCGCCGTGATCGGCAAGGCCACCGATCCGGTGTATACATTCTTCGGTGAGTGGCCATGCATGTAAGCGTCACGCATGGCTGCAGAAACGCGGCGAATGCGACGGCGTCTACAATGGCGAGTGGAGGACGGCCGTGTGTATCTGTGCGGAGGAACGTCCGTCAAGGATGCGTGCGAGCTGTACGCCAACGTGGCAGCCGGTATTTGTTTCCGATCGTCCGCTGTAACGAAACGCGGGATATCGATAATATTCTGGCAGATATTTTAATCTCTCTCTCTCTCTCTCTCTCTCTCTCTTCCCAAGCTGCTATATTAGACCAGCTTTTAAACCTTCCTTTTCTTCTTTTATAGCCAATACATTCAGATTTTGTTGTGTTCAAATTGAACCGTGAAGAGCAACGTTCCATTTCTGTAGAGGGCATTTCATCGCGCGCAGTAATAGAGTCGCCCATTAAACACTGTAGGGCAGGGCGAAGTGCTGTAACCGACGTCACGTTACACTTATAGTTTCCATATTTGCTCCATGTATAACAGTGTCGCGCAGTTTAGATCAACAGCAAACGAACGTATGAATATCTGAACAAAACGGCAATCCTCCGCTCTGTATAAATAAATTCTCCCGGCATAACTATCTTTTGCATTGCAACCGTGTATGTGCGTTACACATAGCTATAGGAGTAGATATAATTACTTGCGAAGATGGGTGAGTGCAACGTTTGGGAATGTGGCGCGTAGAGGGAGGGGGTAAAGAGTTTGTGAAATAGGTATACTACTGGAGTTCACTCTATAGCTAACATAACATATGTGTTTATAGAATAAACAAGTAATCACGCCACATTTTCTGCAAGCCCAGAGGCATGAAGAATAAAATTTGCGCGCCTTGTCTGACTTCCGACTTCTTTCTGTGCCCGTGGTAACTGCAGCGCTGCTTATACAATGTCTTATAAACTATAGGAGGAGGAGGAGGAGGAGGAGGAAAGGCAGGGAGGTTAACCCGTAAAAGCAATCGGTTTGCTACCCTGCATTGGGGAAAGGGGGTGAGTGGATATAAAAGTTGCGAGAGAGAGATGGTTTAAGTTAGTTCAGTCGCATCGCAGACATGCCACATCACATCACGTCACAGTCATATCGCGTAACATAACAGCAAACTCATAGTCTTTCGATTAGGCCTGTGCTTTTCATAAAGTATAAACTATAGGAAAATAGGATTCTCCTATAATTTATAAACTGTAGGAGAATCCTATAAACTATAGGAGAATCCTATATACGTGCGTGGAGTAGGCCTGAGTGAGCCGCAGGAGACGTACCATGCGCTTGGGCGGCCTCATGAGCGGCCTGTTGGCGCCGTTCATCTTGGAGTAGAGGCCACACGCGTTGCACAGGTAGTGGCCCGTGCAGTCGCGGCGCCACAGCGGGGTGGAGATGGCACCGCAGTTCACGCACTCTTTGCTCTCGTTGCTGTAGAACTCCTGCAGCCGCTCTGCGTCGGAAACAGGGACACGAGCAGGACGTCACTGGAAAGCTTCTCGCAAACGCTCGCAGCATTGTTGAATCCATCATGCCTTGTGTAAAAACAGTACACTTCGCGATCGCTTCCCGCTTAAACCTACCCTTTGTTTTTATTTTGTTTTGTCCTCCTTGCATAGTATGTTTCTTCATAGTGCGAGCACTGCTTGTGCATTAATCATCTGGATGCAGTAACGCATGTACGATGGGAGGCATTTATTCAAAGAAATACAGGAAGCCAGGAGGCATACATGGAAAGAAACGCAGTAAAACTCGTTGAAAGCAACCAATTTAGAAACAAAACAACGACAACAGGGGATATGACAGCTTTGAATGATCACTGCAGCCGAAGCTGTGTTTTCTGAGCCGTGATTAATTAATGGAAAACAAGCAACGGTTCATGAGCGCGGTTGTGCGCTCATGAGCCGTTGCTTGGGTTCCATTCCGCATGGGTAGGGCGGAAAACAATAAGAGGAAATTTAAAAAGGAAGAAGCATGACCAAAACCTGCTCATATTTTCATCTCGTAAAGCGCTAGGAAGAACATATAAATAAATAAAAAATAATGCTCGTGTTCGTTCGCGCAGTAGTAGTAAGTGGTTCTTTATTATCATAGAATACAACAAAAATAATAAAGAAAGGAAAATATTTTTGCCTGCCCCGGTATCTGCTATCGAAATAAGCTGAAGCACCTGAACTGGGGCGGCAGAAATAAAGGGATAGCAAGGAGACAGGAGAAATCAAAGAGGTGAGCGACAGGGAGAACGGACAGTTTAGGTTAAAAGGCAAAGGAGTATAATACAGGTTGGTGTTTCACGCTTTCTATATTTTTTTTTCGTCTCGATAAGATTTCCTTATTTTCATTTCGTTTTAGGGCTGTGTGAATAATATTATCGTCAACACCGGGAATGCCACTGTCAACGAAGTTGTCTGAAATTCCTAAACAGTCGTCGACATATCAAAACAAGCGTAGAAATTGTTGTTTTAAAAGTTTTCTTTCTAAGCGACGTCCAAATATGCCTTAAATATCTCATTCAACACAGAGAAACCGATACAAATACCAAATACCAAGTACAAATACCACATTTTTGCACATTGAAGTGACTGAAGTGCACGAATGCAGTCCCGCCTCTTAGGGCGTTTTCTGAATAAGCGAAAGTCTGGCTTGCAGACTCTTAACGCGCTACACGAATAAAATCGCTGATGAACCTCCTTGGTCCTTGAAATCGGCAGATCACGTCTCAAGAATTGCGACGAATCTGGGGTGTTTTCGCCTTACTGCGCATAAATTTACCTTAATCGGCTATAACCTTCGGTTGTCAGCTCGTGTATACACGCTTTAAAAGCCCCGCGTGACACATTATAAGCGTTAAGCACGCAGGCTTGTTTCACACATGCAGTGCTTGCGCCGTCCAGTTCCCGAGGCCATATATCGCGAAGAAGCGGGCAGGATTTCAGAGGCCGAAAATTGAAACAAGCAGATGGACGCGCAAGGCTTTACAATTAAGTGGAACTCAAGAGAGATGAATATATATAAATACTATTTAACGCACCAAGGCGCAAGTGTGCCCAGCAAAAGCGTCTTGTAGTAAACAGGATCGGTCGCATATAGCTCTAACCCCACCCATGTTTTGATGGAGGAGAAGTAAGAAGAAAAGTTACTGCATTCTTAGATTATGGTGTATGCGTTACAAAAAAAATGTTGCAGGTTTTGTTTGAATATTTTTTTTTAATTTGCGAGCTTTTTCAGCGTTTATTTCAGAGCCCAAGTTTCGGTTGTTTGTTTTTCGGCGAATACAATCTTCGACCGATAGATTACTCACTTGTTTCGTGATTTAATATGGCATTCTATTGTGGACACTTCAAAATCCTATTGTTTTTTTTTTTTTGTTTGTTTTGAGCCCATCTCAGTATTTTTTTTTTTTTTTTTTTTTAGCAAGCACAGTTTCTTTTCTGCCAATCTGCGTGCAAATGGTACGATGGAGATGCTATCATCATTAGCCAAAGTAAAATGCGTGTTCGCTGACATAGCTGACGGATAAAAATCTCAAGTGGAAGTTTGCTGTTTTAGAACTATACAGTTGACATGTTATCGTTGGGCTGTTGCGCTGGGTTAGGCGACAGGGCGAGTCACCATCTGGTCTGAGTGTTGATGGCAGCGATGGAGCTATACCGCTTAATCTTCGCGGTAACCAAGCCATGATAATCTTTCTCGACGACTGGACTTCGTACCAGTCGAGAATATTCAGAATCAATCAGAAGAAATCGCAGAGAATTCCCTATTGCTATAACCTCCTGGCGACACACAACGTGTCTCACCAGCACCACACGACCGCATGGCCATCCATCGCTTTACTTTGATCAAAGCTCGGGTCGGGAAGCCCAATCAACATGCTGTATATACAGAGGTCGGCGGCCACTGAATCAACGCCCGCTTCGACCGCCGTGACAATAATGAGGCCGCATATATCTGCAAAGAGGCCTCGAGCAATTAAAGGGGTTTTAATCAATCGATACTACACATGGTCGATACAATGTACTTAATTGCTATAAGCTGCATGGTAATGATAGGGATCAAACACTGCTAAAGACAGGTGAACGGCGAGATGATGCTTCCCGGGCTTCAGAGACGTGTATAGGGGAGCAGTGCCTCAAATCAGACAACTGCGCTGCTGAACCTATATTCAACTATGAAAGAGTGCAACTCGTTCCCGGGATTCAGTATAGCGCAATTTAAGATAAGAACACAGACAGAAAGAAGGACCCAGGATTTAGGGCCCTGCCGGTGTCTTTCTTAATCTCAGTGTTCGTCTCTTCAACTGCGCTGTAATGAATTCGGAGAAAGCACACCATTTAGCCGGACTTATAATTATTTTAAAACTCCTACTCGACAACCATGCAGGTATAGCAATGCCCTGCATGCGAAGAATGCTGGCCCTTTTCGACTATAACTGAGTTCCTAAAACTGATTCGACATAGTTTTATAGCATTTTTTTTTTAATAAAGGCGACACTCCAGCCACTATACAGTTATACCCAACTTCAAAATTAACCCACAGCCATCCTTTACTTCGCGTCTTGCCACCCAATGTAATGTTATAGCACGCAAAAGGCAGTTCACGAGCTAATATGCACACTTTTTTTTAATATTATCCTGATTCCAAGGTGGTATCTCGCACAAGATGTTAAACCACGCAGGTACACGTTCGATGAGTTGGTTGGGTGCGTGCTGCAACCATCCCATAAAATGGGAAATAAAAACGACATCCGACGGCAAACCTTCACTTCCTGTACTTTCCTGCTTGCTCTATATAATGCCGTTCTATGCAGACTGGATTAGAAAAAATGCAGAGTAAAGCTAACGGTGGAACACAACCACCTGTCGGCCGAGTGCGCCAGCCGTTGTCATTTCCCTTGCTCGTACAAATTTATATACGGCTTATGCGTGCACTTGGCGCTTCTGCGCTTTGGAAATTCTCTCGATCCCATGGAGCTCTTGCTGACGTCATTTCACTCGCAACTGCCAGGGGATCTGAATTGATTACGCCTTCACCTGCAGGACAGCAGTATAGGTCTGCACAGCAAAATTAACGGCAGAATTTGGGAACACTATCTAAGATAATGTTTGCCCTGTTTTGTGAATTCCCTAAGATACCCATATTCACATTTATCAATAACAACATCGTTTCGTTGGCAATCCGAAATGTTCACTGTTTTCACTGACTTCAGCAATGACCTTTGCATTACAACTGTGCAATGCACCCCGACCATCACGGTAATCTGTGACCCGCAATAGACTAATTTAGGACTCGCAATGTGCTATGTCCCGCGGAAGCTTCTGCGTGCATAGAAAATTCGGACTCCAATATATTATTGTATTCGAGTCAAATTTGTGCACGACTGTTGCCCGCGGTGCACCACGGGAGCTCTTCCGTCTGTCCCTCATTGCCGATGGCTGCAGGCGCGGCCGCGCCTTCGCCGCTCTCATCAGGCAGGCGTTGCGAGTTTCCATTCGAGCCAGGTGAAATTATATGCGCTTTGAGGGCTCGTATACAGACTCACTGGTCGGGGCCGCGGCTATTAAGCGCGCTCTCTCCCGCCAGAGTTGGCTGAATAATTCACGACACGAGACAGACTTCATGCATGGCGCGGAGGAAGCGTTTCCGGGTGCATCCCCCACTTCAGAGCCCCCCTCCCCCCATGTCTCCGTCTTTGGCTTCATGAAGCCCCCGCTTCTGCACTGCTGGCAAGCTCTCGCACTTTCCAAGTTCACGGCTGCTCACTGCGCCGTAGCCGTCTGGGCTCCGCCCGCCTTCATCATCCATACATTGCTCGAGATGCGGGAGCGGTGGCAGCTCCGAACACGGAGCGGATGCCTGTCCGTGCAGCGGAAGGCAGTACCACGCTGGCACGCTTTTAAATAAAATGTTCCGCTAAAAGAAATGGACGTTTCACAAGTCCATATAAACATTCACGAAAATATGCCGTCTCACGTCTGGCTTGAAAAAATCGAAAATAGCCGTCATCATCGATGTTCACCTCTATACTGCATTACAAAGGCACCATCCATAAACCTCCACTTAGATTTTCCCTGTTCTATCCGCCGCTTCCATCTCCCCTTCCACCCCTCCCGGCTGTTTTCTTCCCCTGAGAGTCTGCGTTCTTCCTTTAGCCTATATAGCTAACTGATCAGTCATCCGCTGTATCAAAAAGGTCTTCCTTTGACATTATATGCACTTCTTTTGACCTTGAGCTTGGAATGACGGCTTGCGGGGCGAGTTGGTTCATGACCTGAAAATACTACGGCGCAAAAACGCGTTAACGCAAGAAATAATACGACACCATATGCGCATGTGTCGTCGTATTCTTTCTGGTGTTGTCTTTGTGCCGGTACTGTTTTCAAGGTATAGCTTGGTTATAGTCGAAAGCTATATACACTGAAAGCAAGAAAAATCCATTGCGATGAGAAGTCATTCCAGGTTACAAATAGTAAGGTTTTTCCGCGGTACCTAACCGTCATCTACGAGGAGCGAGTCGTGCGAAAACCTGAAAAGATCTCGATGAAGCGCCGGCCGGACATCGTGTGATCGTTATTTTCGGAATAAGAACTTGCTACACTTGGGCCTTTCTAGCATAAATCCCGCGGTTGACTTTGCAAATAAGCGTCCCTCTGCAGAGTGGACTCGTACGCTGCAGTGTTGCGCATGCGTATACTCTATCCCTGAAGTTACAGCGAAAAGCCGCAGCTCAGACTGAAAAGGCACGCTTATATCCGTCCGATGAAAGTAGACAAGACTCTAGTCGGAACAGTAGTATACGCCTCTTCAAGTAATATTTCAGTGCTATCATTTCGCTATGCACTCCAATGACGAAAGGGAACATCCAGCAAGCAGTGCACAAGCAAGGCCAGGCGGGACGACGCTTGAACACATCGTGAACTCTTAAGTGGAAATTAAGAATTTCACTGGTCCCTCCAAAAGACCATATTATTTATTCAATTTCTATTGATCATTTTGCATTTTTCGCTGTCATGTATATGCCGAGCTGTCGACAAGACCAGGTCAACCTGCTGCGCGGCGTGTACTCCTGGCGTTTATTCAGACCAGATGATATGGCCCCAAATCAAGCAGAGCTATGCACTGCACAAAACTAATAGACAAAATTGGCGCTTTTCACCCGTAGATGTTGGGGAAACATTAAAAAAAGAAAACGTTCCTCGGGATCGATCACTGGAATCTGAGCAGGCCCCTAGAGGCCAAGCAAAGGGGTTACGCGTGCAATACCAAGAAAGCCCACTGGTTTCGCTTTCGAGCAGGTACACACAACTTCCGCTCCAGGGAGACTCTCAGTTCCCTTCGGGACGCCAGCGACCGACGCCCGCCATGGGAACCTGTTCCCCGAACCGATTTGGGTCATTCAAGCATGCTGCATGCATAATGGCCGCGCACACCTTCCTCTCTTCATCGGTCTCACGGGCTCCCGGTCGCGCTAGCGCCTCCCGGTCACAACAGCGCCGTCAGACAGGCGCCGCGCACGTCAGCAGGCGTCGACGAGGCGGCGCGACGGTGAAAGTGAGCCCTAAATCACCCCCCGTCTTCCCTCCTCTCTTCCTTTTTCCTTTTCTGTTTTGTTTCAAGCGTGCACCCCCCCCCCCCCTCCCCGCCCCCCACCTACAGCCACACCTAGCGCGCACATTTTCCCACTGGACCTGAACACGTCCTTCTTTTCTGCTTTCCTTTTCCTCTTTTTCTGCTGCTCCGTTCTTTTTTTGTTTTTTGCTTTTTTTAAAGAAAAATTTGAAGAGGGCGGAGGTGGGGGACGAGTGCTCCGTTGTGAATAAACCCCTGTTTGCCTGCCACCTCGACTTGTCTAGGTGTTGTTGCTGGATGCTGCGTCGCATGTGGTTCCTTTCGTGTGTTACGTGCGCACCATTATTTTCATTTTTGTTTTCTTTTCCCACCCACTTCTGATGTCCCTGCCCTCACTGAATATACCCCCGTTCGAAGATACATACAACACGGTCGGACGGAGCCGGTGCGAAAAAAAGTCCATGTTTATGGGCGACACGTGTTCTTGCATCGCCGCTGACAGCGCGCAACGAAGGGGAAGACGGGTACAAAACTTTCGCTAAAACACGGACAAAGTGCTTCCGGCCTGAAAGAGTCGGTAGTGCACATCGAACATCGGCACGCCCGTATAGTTGTGTGCGCTTGTGCACGTATACGGGAAACGGCATATATACAGCGGTCGGCAAGAATAACATCAACTTTCTGAAACATGAGACCGTTATACCCACCTAACACCGGAAAGCTATAAAGCTGCTTGCACCCGGAGGAGCCATTTGTACTGGAGGTGTGTCCAGGATGCTCTGCTCCTCTGATTGGTGAGTGCGTGATCGATCCCTCACTACGTTTCGTACTGTTTTTATTGCCTCCACCATCGCCACCAGCTGACAGGAAACCAGTGGCGTATAGGTGCATCAAAATTACCACCGCGTGAAATAGGAGCCGCCGTCTAGGCTGATAAACAATGTTCAGTGGAGCAAAGGCAACTTTAGACAGAGCGCCATATGGCACAATGCAAAATTTTCCTTACACGATAAGGCGTCCGAGGTCCATTTTTCAAGCATTACACACAGAGAGAAGCCGAACACGAGGCCAAAGAAAAGTTTGTATTAATCACAGACTGGTGAGTAGCCGGAGTTATTGGGGATCGAACGTCGCACCTCCCATACGGTACTTTAGCTGCTGTATAGGAGCCACATACACGTATTTTCGATATTCATAATCCTGTACTGGGTATTATATACAGGAAAAGTGATGTTTTCACTGCACTCTGTACTGCACTGCACACGTGGATTGCGCAGCAGAGCTACGGCTGCGCCGCGATTTTCAGTATACCGTAGGCCGAGTCCATTCCTTTGATGAAGTTGTTTCGCTTATTTAAGTATTTTAACCAAACGGAACGTTCTTTATGCACTGATGATCGTGTGAAAAGCAGCAAGCATCTTTTGGGCGTTCTCCTCGAAGACAGCCTAACTGTGGTCACGAATTCACGCACGTTTTGTAACCGAACGGGACCAAGCCAAATACGGAGTGTCTATTCCCCAGTATTCCTGCGTCTAACTATACGCCATGAACGATCGCAGCGCGCTACATCTTCCTGAAAGTGATAAGTGATCTTGAGAAAACATGCAACAATTATTGAATGTTCACTGGCGATCACTTCGCTTGCTGCGCGTCCTTTCCTGTCGGCTGTATTACGTTCACAATTTAGGTTGACTACGGCACGAACTGCAGTTCCTACCTTGCTTTCAAAAGTGATGTTCCAACAAGCAGAATGGATTTTGTGCATGCTATGAGATGAAACAAAAGGAGGATATAAACTCTCATTTCGCCAATGCAAGTCGCGCACACAAGCGATATATAAGTGAGTTTACGAAAGAAATAAAAAATGTTTCCATGCGATCGAGCAAAGAATGTATACATAAAAAGCATTGGTACAGAAATGTTCCATCCTCTGAAAAAATGCCAGCCGACTGGTTGACCGGCGAGCCATCACAGATATCAGGTTTTTTTTTTTTTTCCTCGGATCCTCATCCCGCAAAAGCTTTTCCGTGGCTGCATACATAGTCATGGCAAGTGTCCTCTCCCCTCCCCTCTTTACCTACATACATTTCGCTATTGCCATTTGTATACAGTGAGTGACAGCGGCCTACGTGTCAGTCACCGAACAAAAGATTACAACGAGTTTTATGCATCTGTCACTGAGATAAAAAAAGTAAGCGGCGCGTTGTCACAAGAGCAGCAGCAGATGGCGATCATGCCGGTGACAACCGAAATACTTACTATATACTGTCGTTTCGACAATGCCACGCGATAACGACCTCAGTTATATTGTGGTAGCGCTATATATGCAAGCTTATCGCGCGTTCAGACCTGTCTGTGCAGAGTGGCGGCACCATCAAAACGAACAAAATCAGATTTGCTCGTCATTTATCACTCGTCAACTTTCGCATGGTTATACCTTTAGTCTTATCCTTCGTTTCTCTGCACACTCTTCTTGTTTCATTCCCTCTTTCACATGTAATAGAATCAGTATAAAATTAGAACAGGCTTTGCTATACGCGGACCGTGCTCAGTAGTAAAGCATTGTTCCGAAAATGAAAAATCGAGACAGAATACGTGGTTCCGCCCTAACGGGCATGCATATATGCTATAGGAATAGCTCCGTCGCCGATGCATGCACTGCAACAGCTACTGGCCGAAATCAGCTAGAAAGGGACTTTACACGAGACAGCGAACGATATACACGAGGTCTGTTTATTGCAGAAACATCGTGTCAGCCACAGCAGGTCGGCAAAAGACAAAGAGTAGCGCCTGGAAGCCTGCTCATTTACCGCGTCCACGTCTAACCTGAATCACACGGAACGCTGAATGCTCAACTGCGTACACGGAACAAAGCATGAGGATTCAGGTTAGATTTCATTTTACGTTGTTTTTCGGTCGTTCATCAGGGCCTGCATTTTTTGCACAACGTCTCTAACTGGCGTATATTGTTCTGTCAGCCGCTTGATTGCATGCCCACGGCATGTGCCTTGACTCTTCTTTTTTTCTTGTTCTGTGCGCATGCTACTATATACGTTATACATAGAGTAAGGCGAACGTTTAAATGAAGAAACCAGAGAGATAAGAATCCCTGAAAATTAAGAAATTTGGTCATCAGTCGCCTAAAGTAACCAAAGCCTCATTTTATTCCATATTTATTCTCTTAATTTATATCACTGCAGATATAATGGCTAGAAGATTGCGTGAGATAGATCTATCACTTCAAAAACGGTTCCAAAAAAAGCTATAGTTTTTGCAATAGAGCAGTAATTAAAGTTGCGTAAATTTTATGCCACTCAAAATAAAACGGCCAGAAATCAACATTTTTCCCCGCCGTGCTTGGTGGTGGATTGGTTAGGGCGCTCTGCTGCTGTGCGTAATAAGGATGCGGCATCGAATCTCTGCCACTGCCCCCTTGGACAAAAATGGTATATATACTTCACGCGCTCCGAGAAATCTGCCTGCCAGATTTTTCTGACCGAGCAGCAGTTAATTTTGAGATATGCATAACGTACCCTCCTTGATATACTTTCCATCTTATCTAAGCAATTTTGCGTGGCTTTTTATACTGAAAAAAAAAAAATACAATCGTTGTGGTTCGCGTGGAGTATACCACTTTTGTCCACGACTGTACGTGTAAAGCAAGACGCCCGTGTGTTGTGTGATATAAGTGCACGTTAAAGAACCCCATGGTGGTCGAAATTTCTGGAGCACTCCACTACGGCGTATCTCGCATAGCCTGAGTTGCTTTGGAACGTTAAAGCCCATAGACCAAACCAAACCAAAATAACCAACATTTTTTTTTTTTTTGTTCACGGGAAAACTATAGTTTCAAACGTATTTTTGCCAGGCTGCCCATCATGCATATATATATATATATATATATATATATATATATATATATATATATATATATATATATATATATATATATATATATATATATATATATATATATTTATATATATACTGGTCGATGACATCGCAGGCTGTGCAACATGCATGCATAACACGCCTGAGCGTCCGCTCCTTTTCATGAACGTCAGGCACTCAGCAGTGTACAGAAAGCGAGGAATAGATACAGTTTTAGGAAGTGCGTTCTGAACAGTTTCTACTGATGATCTATATATCTCTCTAATTCAATATTCAGGAGTATATTGAAAGATTTATCGAGAGTTTAAACTAATCATCCAGTCACACTTTTGCCTATATATACTTCTGCGACCGGCCACAAACGTTTCTTACCCCGAACATCCAAGATAGAGCTTCAATGCAGGCGCAGGCGCCCTGCACGTGTACCACACTACCGGAAAAACTTATTCCGTTTTCCATGCTGTTGGGCCATTAGTGGCGTTATATAAGTGATCTATCTTTTATTTATGATATCCGTAGTAGCATTTTTTTTTTTTTCAGCAATGTTAGGCCAACATAACAATATTTGCACTTCATGGTAATCGCGATGTTTACGGAGTAGGCGAAATAGAGATGGAAGTATATACTGCCAGGGACGGCATGCACTCTTTCCAATCGTAATAACCATGACTAACTGTCCAAGCAAATGCCCCTCACAGTGTTCCTCCCTAATCAAGAAGATGCTCCATGGACAACCATCCTACACATGCATTGTGGAGACTTTCGAGGCCTCATGCATCCAGCAGGACCTTCGACTGCATGTTCAATTCTATTTCGCGTTTATCTTTTTGTTTTGCGTGCCGCCATCGTTTCTGAACAACACATACCTAGCTCGAGTATTTGAACTTTAACGTATACGATAGATGCACCTCACGTGGGTATCTTTGTGTCTCTTAAAATGCCATTCTTATCATTTTCATTACTATACTCGCTGCAGTGCTATCTATCCATTAGTATTATTTAACAATACCTCAGGCTAAGGCGTTGGCCCTATTGTAGGAGGGGCATTAAAACAAAATTATTGAAGAGTACAAAGCAACTATACAACACGAAGGACACAATTCAAGAACACAGTGCAGCTCAAGCCGCCTTTGGATAGACTTTTAGGAAGTCGTTTCACTCAAAAATGATTGGTGGCAGTTCGATGCCTACTACTGTTTCAAGCAGCTCTTGTCACCCTCCAAGCTTGCGTCACACAGGGTAACTAATTAACATCTAGTTAACTTCATATTTTTGTACTGGCATTTTGAGGGATGCATGTAAGCTGTATTCACCACTGAATAGTGTCGGTGAAATAACGTCCTAAAAATCATCCTTGTTAACCTGTGGTGTTTCTCCTCTTTGCTTTTATCTATACGTGACTGTACGTAGAATGCTCATTAGCATACTGCAAATTAACGCCGGTGATGTCATATTTCAGATAACATATTGATCCCCGTTTTTTCCGCAACGTGATTTCGAGAAGTGAATGGCGCAAGCGGGACCACGCACCCCTATACCGCCTCTACAAGGCTGACCCGTAAATGACTCATAAGTTCGCCTCTGTCATCTCACAGATGAATAGAAGGCTTGCGGAGTTTCCGCCTGACTGCCTGTGAATTCACAGACATAATCACCAACAACCAGACAGAGAAAGTAAGCTTAATTCTATTGCCCGTAATTGAGCCTACACCTATACTGAGCTTATATAAACCGTTCGAGGAGAAAAAAAGTAGTGGATACATGAATGATACAATGGACAGTAGGAGAACGGTTGTGTAAAGTCAAAATGCAACAAAACGTAACTGTAAGCGGTTCCTCACTTCTCTCTGTGCAGCATGAGAAAGTACTATCCTCGCTGGGAGAACGGCAAACATCAGAGGAACGACGCCGAAAATCTATGGCAGCACAACATTTTCTGTGTAACTGTTGAACGTGACTGACAGGAACTTACAAACACATATATATCCTTCAGTCATCGAACGTGCCAAAAGTATCCGCGATCGCTTTATGAAGAAAAGTAACTATTTTGAAAGCACACAACTATATCTTTTTTGAAGGGACACTGGATCGTTTCCTACTCCATACTCTATAGCATCCATGGCTAGCTCGCCCCGCCGTGGCGGTGCAGTGCATGGTTATGGCGCTCGACTACTGTGCCCAAGGATGAGGGATCCAATCCCGGCCGCGACGGCCGCTTTTCGGTGGAGGCGAAAAGCAAGGAGCCCGTGTGCTGTGCGATGAAGTACGTTAAAGAACCCCAGGTGGTCGACATTTCCGAAGCCCTCCACTATGGCGTCTCTCACAGCCTGAGTCGCTTTGGTACGTTGAACCCCACAAACCAAACCAAGACCAAACCATGGCTTGCTCATTTGCAGTGTCGTATTGACCTCATTCGCAAGAATGCATTTTGCTGTTCCGCCACACACGGCAGCACCATCGGCATATACTTAAAAGAGTTCAAGATAGTGCTAAAACAATTTTAGATGGGATACATTAATCAGCGATCAACCATCCCAGAAATGGCAGGTCGAAACAGTCTTTGTTTGCCACTATAGGCTCAGGTTTCCGAAATTATGCCGCTGTCTACAAATTCCTTTTTTTGTGTAGAAAGTTCCCGAATAATCCTAAATATTATATTAACTGATTACAAAAAAAAAAATGTTATTAGCGAGAATGTCACAGTACTTGCAGAATGTTACAGGCATTGAAAAATTCGAAACACTAAGTGGAATTTAGCACAAATATTCAACTAAACTACAACTCGTTACGTATGCAAATTACGATTCTTCACCAAGCATGCATGAATCGCCAGTGTATACATACTTTGCAAGGCGCTTATGAGCTCTCAAGAGAAAGTCTATCATCGGTTCTCGAGGTTCATAACGTATCAGTAATCGTTTTCGTGTATACGGAGATTGAAATGGGCGTTCACATAGCTGAAGTAAATATCGCAGAGTATAGTTCTGGTAAGGAGGGCAGCTAGAAGGCTCATTAGTGACAAACACTCTACCAATGAATGCTTGCGGCTTCCAATATAAGACCTCTGTGCGTCGAAGCTAGTGTCTAGTTCATGCAAGTGACTGAGAATGTTCCAAAGCGACGCTGCAACAGCTTGCATTCGGGAGCGCCATCAGCTTCGAGGTTGATGTTAGAAGGCGTCTGTTTACAGTTGAGATGATGGAAGAAAATTCCAGGGCCTGCCACACCCTTCATCTCTATATGTACAGACCCGACACTGTGTTTGCATATTTTTTTTTTCTTTCTCGGTGGGTGAGGGTGAAAGGGGATGGAAAATTCCTTGTAGGAGCAGGAGTTCAAGGTCAGCTTAGCCATAATGAACAAGCCAGCAAAACGACTGCCTTTTTTTTTAATTTATGGAATAAACTGCTGAGTTTGCTATAACAGCAAAGGCGTATGAGGCGAGTAGAAAATGAGCTAGTTCTTCCCATGTCTGGCCATGGTTGACCTTCATAATTGACCCAGCAATAGTATATTTCAATGAGCTGGAGTGTCTACCTCCCTGTTTAGACAAATCCAATTGCTCTTCTTTCAATTCCTCGGCTATATATGGGTAAGTTGCACACGTCAAATTTCATTTATTTTATTTGCCGGTTGAATCAATGTAGTTCCTTCCCTGACGCGTGCACATCAAGTGACACGATTTTCGATCCGCCTCACCAGAAAGAGATTTTGGAATGAATCTAATCGATCATCGCTCTAATCCTTCGATATCTCTTCAATACTATATCAGTACAAGATACTTTCAGACTGCGTTTCTTTGTGGACCTTACACATCGCACTAATCAAGAATGAGAAATTGTATTCAACTGCAAAGTTTTACTCAGCACACTATAGATGTAGATATATGACAAACTTAGCTGCAAATTATCATCATGCATACTTAAATGTGCAATAATCTAACGCGTACGTTATCTTGGCATACAACTGCGACACGAGATGTTCTTGGGCAGCTTACTACACAACAGGTTTAGGTTTGATGAAATTCAATAAAGCGCAGAGAGGTTGGCAAATTTTCTGTTTGATGCCATAAGGTTGGGAAAAGCGCTGGTGTCCGACAAGCAGACCTCGCAAGGCCAAGCAGATAAGAGCGAGGAAAAGCAAAAACCTCATATATAGTAAATTTGAATTCATAATTTATTCTCAAACAACCCGGTTGATAGCTATTTAAGCAAATACAGATGTCTGCTACCACATCTGCGTTATATAGGACTCATGTCAGGCGTCAATTTCCATTTGTTCTGCATCAGGCATTGTGCACTGTGTGCTGTTGAAATTTATAAATAAACAAAAAACACGGGGACACTTAAGCTCCGCGTTAAATGTATGACTCAATAGTCACGTGTTGTCCTCTACGCATGTACTCATAAGCACACGATATGCATATAAACCCCGCTGGTTCCTATGCAAGCCACACAAGCTTGTCTTGCATGCATAACGTCTGTAGCGTGCCCGGCTCTGAACACAAGGGACGTATATGTTCGGATTCCGCCGAAAAACCGGAATATTCCTCAAAGCGAAATCAATTACTTTATAAAGGGAAGTATTTCAGACACCCTGCGACCTTTATTCGCATTAAAAGCCAAGTTTCAATTATTTTCATTCTACGCCTGACTCAACGTTTAGTCAGCGCTGTGGGGCGTTTGGAATTCCCGCCCAAGGCCATGCATGGCCTTGGGCGGGAATTCCGACGTCACGACCCTTTCGACCAATCAGGATCGATCGCTCACTGCCAAATATACCGAGGACAGTGACACCGCGGCTTTTCTGCAACACGGAATATTAAATATATCATGACTTCGGTCACATTTTTGGCACATTATGTAATCAATTCACTGTCGTGTTTACCAGATTTCTTACTGAATACTGCAAGTTGCCGTGTTTTGGGCATAGTAAATAGTTCAGGGGAATATTAAGGTTTATCCAAACAGGCGCATACTGCAGCCTATCTACCGCTCATGTCCACGTCCTCAGCTTTTTATTTTTTTTAGCAATTTTAGTGCTTGCAACATTTAATAACCTGGTTTCATAAGTGCATCACATCTACTTTCACAGACATTGGTGGACCGGCAGGCTGGCGGCTATGGACATAATTCAGTTACGAATGTAATATTAACTGTCAGACTACAAAACGACTTTACAGCCAACGGTTGCTTTCAGTGCAGGAGTACATGGCATATGCGCACATATTGAAGATGGTGCTAATTAGAATTTAAAAAAAAAAACATAATTGCAGTATAGTGGCTTCAAAACGATATACTCGTGCGCAGTCTTGCTTCAAAGTATTCAAATTTCAAATAAAAGAAGAAAGAAATTATAGTGGAAGTTTTTATATGACGACGGATAAAAAAAAATTAAAAAAAAAAGGTGTATCGTGCTTTCGATTTCGTCGAAGGGGCTTGCCTCAGCTGCCTCGCTCTAAGGAGGAAAATTCACAAGCGCATCGCATATTATTTGCAAGATTTGGTCACTTTCGGTTTGAAGTATTAGGCATCACGTATATAGTTCTGGGTTTTCCGTGTTTACTCCACCAAAGATGTGAAGAATTCCAAGGGTATATGCATAGAGCACCAATATACACACAGGTTAGCCGATGTGATTATCCTTCTCTCGAGCCTTTTTATTTCTTTCAACTATGCCATTGTTACCCTTCGACCTGACTATTTACTGGTGAGCGCAACATTATGGACTTGACTGTCGTTCCTAAAGCTCCTCAGCATTGACGTCGTCATATTGTTACAGACTAAATTGTTCATAATCATCCTTTCCTTGTGGTTAACGCACAGTTAATCCCAAAGCAGGGACGTGACGCAGTTTATAATTATTGTTAGACTTGAATGTCACTTATTGATGAGTTCACATTGCGAGATGAGGGTGTGATAAGATATATAGGGCTTGATTTCTTCCTCAAATGGGGTTTTTGTATATCACCTTAAACGGGATTTGATCGCCAGTGGATACAGAACAGACAAATGAACAAATGGTTGTTTTAGGCTGGTTCAGGCGGATATATATATATATATACATATATATATATATATATATATATATATATATATATATATATATATATATATATATATATATATATATATATATATATATATATATATATATATATATTGTAACAGCCACAGAATTACCTGCAACTTCCTCGCTAAATTCTGCTTCATATATTCTGTGGCTGTTACAATTCTGTGGCTGTTACAATATATATATATATATATATATATATATATATATATATATATATATATATATATATATATATATATATATATATATATATATATATATATATATATATATATATATATATATATATATATATATATATATATATATGAAGCAGAATTTAGCGAGGAAGTTGCAGGTAATTCTGTGGCTGCTACCACATATGATAGACTGCTATGGAGAGGACAACCTGATATGTAAACTGAGACCAAGTGCCTGGTGCAGAATGCGCAGACACTTTCTCCTCATCCACGACGAGAAGCGGAAAAAAATAAAGCAAAGAATGTTCATTTCTAATTTCCAATTGCAACATAGCAAAGACCTCCAGGGTAGAGCTGAGCAGTTGATGGTTTAGCTGCGGAGCGATGTATTTGTGGCCTTATAAGAAAACAAATATTTGAAGCCAATTGGGGATGGCAGGACTTTGCAGTAGCGCGACGAATGCGGCGGACAGGATTTCGGCTATATCCATCACGCCTCATTCGTCCCCTTTTATGCACACAAAACGAATAAAATTCAGCGGTCAAAAGCTTCATATATCTGCAAAGGAAATTCATATGGACCGCATTCTTAGGAAACGGGTTTCTCATCTGATTAACGTCGGCAATTTTTGTTGTTTGTGTGATGGTCGCCACTGTTTCAAGCCGCCGTGATCGAAAATGTTAACTCTTTCAGCGGTGCAGTACTGAAGTGCTAGTAATCTAGATAAGATAGGCTGCCCATTAGTACATTTAAATTGTGGTGCCTCCGTAATCTAGTCAACGGTGACACGGAGGCACAAAGAGAATCAAAACTTCAATGCATGTCTCTGGGGCCGGGTTCATTTGCCAGCCGCCTAATTTAATGCGCTCATCTTTGAGAAAGTACGAAAGTAAATGAACAAAACTCACATGGGCGGGCAGCATATAAAGCCTTATATAAACCCCGAAAGCATATGTGCGGTGGTATACACAGACAGCTATGACCGAAACCACAGGGATCTAAAGCGTACATGCGTGGGAACTTATTACCTGAAACGCGGCGTTATCGACTATATAGGTGCAGACCCGCGGAGAAAGGAGAGCAGTAATGGAGGACATGTGTCTATATCTATATAAGCTCGCCCTCCTGTTCTGTTTGTACGAAAACCGCAATCATTAACACACCTCCTTTGTGTTTCAAATTAGGAAGGACTATGACTGCTGCAGGCGTTCAGTTAAGCTTGTAGCGAAATCCACTTCAGCCATCTTCAAGAAGCCGGAGCGGTATAGAATAACCAAGGGGTCGAGAACACATCTCCATGTCAGACACTGCACAGAACTTCGAAGCGTAGGTATTAGCATTCTTCATGAGAAGGCCCCAGTCACTGTCCTTACAACATTTTAATATTATGAGCTGAGGAAATAAGCTATGCATTGCTAAGAGAAAATAATGACAGATAGCCGCGGCCCGCAACAGGTACTGTTTGCCTCGTAGCATGTGTTGATAATTGAAAAAAATAATGACAGATAACCGCAACAGGTACTGTTTGCCTCCCACTGGAAACATACCCCCCCAAAAAATGGATGTCTATATAAGGTACCGTTAAGGGGCACTGTGGGACTTATGAAGACAAGACCATGCATGCAGCTAACACCAAAATATAGAACGGGATAGAATCTTAAAGCAACGTATCCTCAAAAGGGTGCAAGAGCGAGTTCGACAATTCGAGAGAATTTTGTCTTGTTAAAGTCCGAACCTTATCTATAAGAGTGAAATCTCGATGTGCTTACAGAAATGTTGTATACAGCAGTGGCGACAAATTTAGTTTCATGAAAACATGCGAATCTTCTCGCTTTATTTTAGGAGTCTGTACACAGGCAGTTGCTCCAGAGAACGAAACTTGAGACGAACTTTGAAAACCTGCAGTAAGTAGCAATGGTCCTGACCCAAATGCAACAGTATGAAAAAAAAAAAATTAGCGTACGGTCCCGCTAACATCATGAATCCATATGGATTTGCGGTAGCATGCATATGGCCAAAACGCGCACTTTCTCGCATTTTCTTAATTATTCGTATTTGAAATTAACTTGAAACGCGTACGTTCTATGCTTTTAACCACTGTTCTACACCTCTCACATCACTTTTAATCCATTTTAATCTGTTTCACCATAATTTGCCTACTTCTCTAAGCATAACTACGCTCGAAGCTTTTCCATCAAATGAGTCCATTGTTCTACAACCTACAAAAAAAGAAAATGCCTTCTTCTGATGTTTTGGTCATCATTAGGGCAGAGTAACAGATCATGAAGATCAAAGCAATGCCACCCATACTTCACCCCCTGTGCCTCTATAGTATGGAAGCCTAAAAAAACGTGCTATCACCTGGGGAGAAGAGGGGTTGGGAGTGGAGTTAGGTCGGTTTCTTCTTCAGTCTGTTCTGCATGCTGCTCTAATGAGGACTGAAACACTCGACGAATGTTTCATGTTACTTCATATTGTATTTAATGGTCCGCCTGAGCAAAATTACCAGTGCGATTTTTTTTTTCTGCCCTTACTAAAGGTGATTTCTATTTAAGGCGTAATTTATATTTGATTGCTCACAACTGTATTTTCTTTTTCTAAGCTTGTTCCGGTAAGAAAGACTTCGATAACCGAAGAAAGCTTAATTGTCACAAAGTCGACCCCTTCACACAAAAGCGTGAAAGCAAATGAAAAGTAAGAAAATAAAGGTAGTTAGCGCAGGTGAACTTTCGGTAACGACAACCTTATCGCGTCTGCAATTGTTTATTACTAAGGCTCGAACGTATTTTCTATATGCTTGACCTAGAACGACAGATGTGTGAAATGTGGCACAACGTCAAGCGTCTTAATGGATGTTGGCCCTTATCGCGCACTGTGGTAGTTGCATATAATTAGCGTGTTACGCATTTGTTAGAACGCAGGCGGTACAGAGCTTCACGTTAAAACATGTCTGCGATTATTAGACACAGTTGCAATGCGCCTTCGTTTTGGCAATGCTAATGAATCAGGACTGCCAAATGAATTCTCTAGCCGTTAATATTAAGATATAGTCAGCGTCCAGGCAGACTGTTCAATTAATTCGCTATTGAAATATGCCAATATACTATCTGGTCCTTTTTTTTTTTTTTTTGCGTGTGTGTGCCAAATGTTATACACAGCACTGGGTCACAGGGGATGATATCACTGATTGACAAAGGAAACTAAAGCGCAAAAAGAATAGCACACTAAAAGAAGAGGCTACACAAAACAAGCGTATCGACCAAATAGGTCGCTGTATTAACATGCACCTCGTTGAACATCTGTTACCTCGGAAGGAGACTGCAGCCACGAAATTAGGAGACGCCTGCTTCTGGGAAAGAGAGCAATGGTTAGCCTTGACTGCCTAGTAAAGAGCAGAGACAGTAGTCTGCCAACCAAGATCCGTATAACTCGTGCTGTGGTCTTTCCAGTTGTGATGTATGGATGCGAGAGTTGGACTGTCAAAAAGGCTGACCGCCGAAGAATTGACGCGTTTGAATTGTGGTGATGGCGAAGACTCTTGAGAGTTCCTTGGACTGCCAGAAGATCAAATCAGTCGATATTGTCGACCATAAACCCTGACTGCTCATTGGAGGGTCAAATTCTAAAGTTAAAGCTCAGCTACTTTGGTCATCTGATGAGAAGAGAGGAGTCGCTGGAGAAAGATTTGATGTCGGGAAAGGTTGAGGGTCACCGGAGAAGGGGTAGGCAGCGAACGCGATGGTTAGATGGCATCCTTGAGGCACTGCAGATGAAGTTATGTGATGTTAGGAAGATAGTGAGAGACCGGAAAGCGTGGCGTGACATGGTGCATAGGGTCGCGAAGAGTCGGACACGACTGAACGACTGAACTGGACGTTGAACATCGCAGATCATTCGACAATGGCACGGGAACGCACCTTGCAGGTCATGTGAAAAAACAGCGCAAGCAAGATGAACCCTGCCGAGCTCAACTGCATCAAACTACAGTAATCTTTGTGCATCGCGACCAGAGGACAAGAGAGATCGTGAAAGCGTATACCTTATCGCTAAGACTGAAGCCTGTGTCAGTGAACCATTTATTGTGCTGACTGGGAAAAAGAGCTTGCGCTTTTAGATAGTAACGGCTAATCATGTTCGCTGTCTTGTTAATTGACCTCGTTTTTCGTTCTGTAGTTTTCATGTAACCCTATATATTGTGAGCGTGGAATAAAACGCGTTTGTTGCTATAGTCTCGTCCTGGTGTGGTCTCTTCTTTTTGCCCTCCTTCACTGATTGAATTTTTGTGTTAAACTATAGTAATTACTGGGGTTAATAGTGTTCAAAATCCTGCTTCACTACACTGCTTGGAACATTCAGCGGCTCGCTGGATGCTTATGCACACGAAAAAATGTTCCGAAATCTACTTCATACCTGTCTGCACGCGTTCCAACAGAAACATCATTACTTGGTGCTGTCACACACTTTGCGGCGCTTATACTTTCTCCAGATACGTGGATGCGACATTGGAGGCAACGTGTACATTTTCCGATTAATATGTTAGATGTAGTTATTAATCTGGCGACTAGCTAATAAGCATATATAGCTCTAACGTCGCAGAAGCGCCGTCATGCCACTGGGCGCGACAATATTTGGCTTTTTCTTTCTTTTTTGCCACTGCGACTTTTCAGAAACCAGTCACGATCCCTTATATAGCCGAAAATGTTTAAACCAGACATCGCATGTGGAAGTTACAAGCTGCAACATCGTCCCATGATTATTGCTCAAGATCTATAGCGATAAATTGAAATTCTGCATTTGCACGCGTATACAGACAGCGCTAACGCGATCATATTTTTGCAAACACGAAGAACTTGTTGTTGTTATGCATCGACGAATGGAATATAGTCAGCAGACTACGAAGTTACCTTAACTATATTAGAATATACATTCCCACAACTAATGATTAGCTCGATAACCGCACTTTAGCAACCCTCATACATTGCTTCATGCTTCGCCTGCTATACCTCAAGCTGTTTTGTATCCTTTCATGTGACTTGCTAGTTACGTGTGCTGGAACAGTAATTAGAGTCTAACCCCGTTCCACAAGCTATGGTATAGTATACCCTTAGGACCAGAAATAAACAAACTGCTCTGTTTATCGAATACAACAAAATGAAGTCTTAACATTCCTCATTGGCATGCAACTGTTCTTATGGAGACATACGATACCCCTCTTTTTAGTTTCTCTTTCTAGTGAACACACGTGCATACGCCATGTATGTACATAGTCGTATTTTCGTATTATTGACGATACTGCAAATTTAGGCGACTTGCACCCCCCCCCCCCCCCCCTTTTTTTTTTTACTGCCACCGGGCGCCGAGTAAAGGCTTGAGGAGCATGTATACCTCCTGTGCAATGCCTCTATAAACATACCTACACTGAATCTATCTAGTTCCAAACACCCAAACCACCTAGATCCATAGACTATTTCAAAAGTGATCATAAATATAGGCGTACAATTATTTTACACACGCATCCATCATTCCTACAAACGCCGTGGTTACGTAATCACAGATAAAGAACGAATGATGAGTGTACATTATCACAATGAGCATGCAAAACAATAAGCGCTAAGAGGAGGTAGCCACAGTAATCCCGCTCACATGCAACCTAAAAGCCCTCTCTCTATACAAGCCGTCACAGATAGGTCAATGAACCATAAGAGCTTTTGAGCGCTGTGTCAAGTTTGCCGCGTAAAATCGAAGCGGCAGTGAAACACCGACAGCGTTTGGCCGCGGTCCAGCGACGCGACAGGTTATAGGTGACATGCTTATGCCGATGCAGAGCTGATAATTCTGCACGACTATAGCGAATGCCGGAAAACACCGTGGTGTCCAACGTTCGAACTGAGGCATCTTCTCTGAATCACTCGCTCTGCAAATGTTCGCCGACAACTGAATACGCCTAATCGTACATGTGCGCTACGTAAGTTGCCCAAGCACGCGGAGATAAGGCGCTCTCAAACTGCCGCCTTCGTCGCAGTGCATCCTAAATCACAGGGAAGCCACGCGGAACAGATCGTCAGTCGCCTCTCCCTCCGGCGCTCATCAGCTGATGGGCGTATCTGCTGACTCCGGATAATGAAGACCCTACGCCGACGCTCTATCGCTCCTCCGTTCGACGACAGCCCACCAAGTGGGCCGGCATGCTGGCGCGCACGCTATCGCGCCGGGAACGTGCCCAGCTATCAGGGCCAGCGCGGCTCCCAATGGGCCGCCGTGCGCCGAAAGATAAGGCGGCGTGGTACGATAAGCAAGCAGGGGGCGGGGGCTCACCGGGCGAGAGTATCCGGCCCATGGAGTCCGTGGCGTAGGCGGCGTGCTGCGGCATAGCGGCCAGCGACGCACTGTTGTCGTACACAGGCCACGGCATGTCCGAGCGAACGTACTGTGCAGGGAAAGGCGCGAAGCCGTTGGCCGCTGCTCCGCCGCCGCGTCCATCCTCGACGAGCGCCGCCGCCGAGCCGGGGCTGAGCGCGGGCTGCAGAGCGTAGCCGTTGTGCGTCGCCGTCGTCTCGAGCGTCTGGGCACCTCCGGCCTGCCACGCTTGGGCCTGAGGCATGTACATGCTCAGCGGCGAGTACATGGAAGAAGGCGGCGAGCCTCCCAACTCGCCTCCCTGGGCTTGGTGCGCCGTGGCGTACGCCGGCGGGCTGAGGCCACCGCCGGCCGCCTTGACGTAAACCTGCTCGGTCTGACGGTTCGGGTAGGGCGAGGAGCTGGCCACAGCGTAGCCCTGCGCGTACTGGGGTGTGCCGTACGTGCTGACCATGATGGTGGAGGAGCCGAGCGACTGATAGAGCAGCTCCTTGTCATCGCCCGCCGGCGGCAGGGCGTCCACCGGGTTCAGGGCCTTCAGGCTACTGATGCTCGCGGGGCTGTGCTCGTCGCCCGGCGCGAAGCTGCATGTCACGGCCACCGGTGTGGGGCCCTGCGGACCCGACGGGGAGCCGCTCGGGGGAGGGGCCTCGGCCGCCGAAGGGGGCGTGACCTCAGCGGTGGGTGACGCCTCGGCCGCGTCTGCCCCCGATGTGGCAACGCCGCCGCACAGGGAAACCTGGGGAACTTCTGGGGAAGGCGCTCCGCCCCTGGCTGCGGGGGACCATGGCTGTTGCTGCTGCGAGGCCGCTGAGGCCGCCGGCGGTGCCTGCGACTGCGACGAGACTGGTGTCGCCACCTGGTGGACGACCTGCTGCTGCTGCTGGGCGGCTTGCTGCGCTGCCTGCTGTGCGGCCTGTTGAGCGGCTTGCTGAGCAGCTTGTTGGGCGGCTTGTTGAGCTGCTTGTTGAGCGGCTTGCTGAACAGCCTGCTGCGCAGCCTGTTGAGCCGCTTGCTGGGCAGCCTTCTGTTGCAGCTCTTGCTCCATCGCCCTGCGCAGTGAAGAAAAGAAAAAGTTACATACATGAGGACATTGTCAGCCGTTCTGTACTTCTTTTCGTGTTTACTTTTTGATACTGCTAGCGACAGAGTTGCGAATTTATATGGAAGCTGGAATTCCTTCTTTTCTGACCATATTATATTATATGCAATATAAAACTATGTTAGCTGCAGTTACATGCAACTCATTAAAATAAACAAAATGAATGTACTAATTTAGAGGTTAAGCAGAATCTTCAATGGAAATTTCATTTGTCTTATACAAACATTGATGAATCCGATCATTGCCTTATAATGCCAAGGAAAAAATTCTTAAACTTTCTGCAACCCATTCATAGTTTTATCGTATGAGATATTTAATTATTTCGATTATTTGACTTGCTAATGCTTCGAACTACAAAAATATCGGTCACTAAATTGAAAGGAGCCTTGTAAATTTCTTGAAAGTACTTTTATCAAGGACAGAAATTATCAGCGCGAAAACAAAGCTAAATATCTTTCTAAATGATAGGTATATGAAGATTAAGTACATTAGGAAACACGAAAGGTTAGTGAAAACGACTGCAACACTTTAAACATATATGCGAATATCGCGGAAACATATTGGCTAGTATATATCAGGTGCTCAAAACCTTTCATCGTAAGGTAAGAGTCTACGTGTAAAATAGTAGCTTTCCTTTAAGATGTTTTGAATTGCAAAAGAAAGCATCACTGGCTAAGTATTAGGTACTAATGGGCGATGCAGGTATACCGGGCTTTTCTCGGCGAACACTTTCCGAAACGGCTAAAAACAGGCATGTGTCAGCACATGCCGGCGTCGGTGCTCAAAATGACCTGCCAACTAAGTGGTGATTTCCAAATGGACCACCATTGAAATTGGCCATGCTTCCTCATTGTCCGCTCGTATGGGGCTACTTGCACTTTTGGAATTTTTGTAGTTAGGACTTGGTAAGAGTTTCTAGAGTAAATTATGTCTTTTGCGGCTCAGAAGCCTCTTTCTAAAAAAAATTTAAAAAAAAACAACATTTTTTTCCCCATTTCGCTTTCGAACTCCCTCCAATGAATTTTTTCAAAATGTTCGCTGAAATGCGTGAAATAAAGCTGAGAAACACGCAAGAGAACCATTGTGAGCAAAAGAGTGAGATGCTATGTGGTATAGTTGCGAAATCGAAAATCTGAAAGCAAGTCAGCATCACTCCAGTAAAGATGTCTTAGGATCTCGACGTTCAAGTGAACAATGCACCGAATGACGTGCCTGTGCGGTAGCCAGCTTTCTCAAGGAGAAACGGTTTTAAGCTAAGGTTGCTTATTCAGAGTTAACATGCAGACACAGCTATGATATGATATTGTCTCTTTTGAGAACGACTGTCCGAAACATCACTCAATCAGATCTGTTTGGGCTCAAGCGGCACAACGCAGTGTACCGGAGAAGGGAGTGGGTTGGAGGGGGCATTATTTTATCGGAAATACAGCTCTTTTTTAAAGAGCTAAGAGCTATAGGTGACCGTACGATTAAAACAATCCACAAATAAAGGCCATATTGCTTCGAACATCCACATTTACTCACAGGTGGCTCAAAAACGTTCGTAAACCGGAAGTATAGGCTGAAAACGAGCTTCCCGGTGGGTACTTGGGTGGGTGGTATACTTTATGCTATAACGTCTCTGTATCACCCCAAGTAAAAGTTGGTATTGAGTGTTAATAGTTTTCGTCCGCAGCGCCCCTTGTGGATCCTCATACACGTACATGCACTTGATAATTCATAGCTAGTTTATTAATTAGTGTTTCTTGCTACGTTTACATGAACTCGAACAGTCGAGTTAAATTGAGGGAAAGAGTAACACCATCGAGGAAAAGAGCAGAGGATATTTTCGTCCTTCCTTCTCGAAAATCGCCCTTTCCCTTGAATGTTGAACTGGGCTCCATTCTGTCGAAATCACGTATACAGGCCATCTGTTATCTCGCATGTACTCATTAACATACAGCCGAAATATACCACGTTATGTGCAAGACCACACGACATATACGTATACAAAGTCCTACTTTAACCAAGTCGTACACACGAACGTGGCATACGTGCAATAACATGTATCGGTTGTGCGTCTGATCAGGGATCCAAAGGTCCCGTGCTCGATTATCACCACAGGAGCTACCCGGGTTGACAGGAGCTACCAACATGCTGTATGGTCTCGTGACGTCCCACAGCCCGTCTACCAATCAGTGCAAGGATCGTGACCCGCCAATTTGTACTGCTTTCTTTTTTGTTTGTTGTTCACAGTGCCGACAGCGCCTGCGACGACAACAGTCGACAACAACTTTGACGCCGGACAACGTCGCGTTGAAGTCGTATTACCTGACAACACCTTGAGGTCCAAGCCCTGTATACTGACAGTAGTAGGAAAAAAAAAACGATATTATATCATTAAGGAAAATGTCACCACTGAGCTGCACATGTCTGCATAGAGCCTGTAGGAAGTCTGCCATGCTTACCTGAGCACCGTGCTTCCCGCTGCCTTATACTAAATGTCAACGGTTCGTAGTAAAGTTCTCAAATACTTGTAGGAACTGAAAGTTGACTCAGACTACTGTGAGAGATGAAGACTCATTGACAACACTGTACCACACTATATCCTTGCGGTAAGAAAATAGATATATACCATAAGTACAAACTAAAAAAAAAAAAAAAAAGCTTTCTTCTTTTAGAAGGAAAAGAAGCCAACAGCATTCAAAGGAGATGCGCAGTTGTTACCACTAGGAAAAGAAGCACCAATCATTACAAAACCTCAGCTAAACAACTAACCGGTAGGTGTCTGGGCAAGGCGATATGAATACAAAGCTAACATGAGTGCAAAAAAAAAAATTAAAACATGTATGAAGGCAAAAACAAAAACACCCACAATACACACTGCAACCTACAGAGAGAAACGTGAATGCTAGTTTGCAGCGTGTATGCCGGGTGTTTTGTTTTTGCCTCGTTGTATATGCCTATATTTTTTATTGTTTCTATTATTACTTTTTTTTAATAATTTTTATTCTGTCATTCGTTGTACTATTAGCAATTTTTTCTGGTACACTTTTTTGCTCTGTGTTCGGTTTGAAGTGAGTACCTGTGTCCTTATATTCTCTCCGTGGGCGTGTTGACGCACTCATCTTAGGTGTGTGTGACAGGTAGGGCGTGTGCCTAGGGGAAATATCAGCAAACAAATGGGCGCAAAATTATGGGCTCTTTATGATATACAAAGGGAGTCAACAACCACTTTCACAAAGAAAGGCATTTAGGATCATTTCTGATAGTGAAAGCTACACTAGGCTAGTAGAAGCGAGTTTCGACGTGCTTGTCCTAGGTCTCAACTACGCGCCGTAACCATGGCAATCAACTGCCGTTCTGCGGGTGTTCATTCGCTGCGCCAACTCGTGACGTCACGCGCCTAGTTATGCAGCCTTACTGTGCATGCGCAAACCGTTCGGCAGTCCCCTCCACTGCATCGGTTCTCCATCCTCGCGTCTGACTCCGTATGATCACGTGGCTAACTGTACAGTTAAAAATATAAACCTGCGCGTGTACGCTCTCTAGTCACATGCGCCACGGTTGAAGAAGCGGAAGATGAGCGCACGTACACTGCGCGGCATCTTCGGATACTGCGAGAAGCTGCGTCGGGCGACCCGGAAATCATTGCATGCTTGGCGTGAGGACGCCCAACAGCGTACAAAAAACAAGAGAAGGAAATCAATCCTTATTTAACAATATAGTTATAAGGGAGTAATTACTCATTGCATCTACCCAAGCGCAGCCATACGGCTACAAAGGAAAGCTATACAGCTTTCTCAGAAACTTCGTAGTTAAAGAAAAATTCGTCCTGATCCGGGAATCGAACTCGGCACCACCGCCTTTTCGGGGCAGTCGCTCTACCGACTGAGCTAACCAGGACGGTCAGCAGATCAGATGGTAGGGCGAGAGCGAATTGATCTATAACTCGAAGTGGCAATGATGTTGGTCAAATATTTAGGGGAATCCCTCATTATTACAAATCTACTCCACCTTGGGGGATTCCCTTAAATATTTGACCAACAATATAGTTATTATTTTAGTATATTTATATAGGCCACCCGTTCACTAGCCGACGTAATGACCTCCCCTCCCCCTCCCGCCATCCCTCTCTCCCTCCCTCCCAATATGAAGTCGACTCTGCACAAACAGTAAGTATTCTATTCATTAGCACTCCTCATCATCTTCCAAAATTTCTGGAAAAAATATTTTCGCAGGTTATGGTTACGACAACGTCTGACGTGTGAAATATAATTTCAGTCACATGGATTCGTGTCTGTACATTTACCGGGCTTATAGTCATACAAATGTGGGCATTTGAATGTTTTTGTCACAGTACAAAACTGACGTACAGGGCAGCCTAACCTGCTTTCATCATATGGCTTGCAGTGAAGCCAAACAATACAGCCTGTCACGATTGCAACTTTTCCTCTCGTTTAACTTCTTTCCCATTTAGTTCTGTTTCTTTGGTACAAGTTTCGTTTAGGAAAACAACTTCGCAGTATTATAACTCGAATGTTGCTGAAGTAAAGATATATTTTACTTGAGGGAAAATAGGGAGGTCTTAATTCGATGAGCTTAAATGGATGAATTACGTGAAACTTGTTGCCCTAAGAAATGCGATTCCCTTTTAGCGCCAGCAGTTTCAGCGGTAACTGCCGAAAAGATCCGCATCATAGTCCAGGCTTCCCCGCAGTGTACAGTTGCAATTATAAAATTATGGCCTCACAAATGACTTTGCAATGTTACCAGTGAAAAAAAAAAAAAAAAGCTCTACCAAAGGTAAACCCATGAAAGTGTTGTTGGGTGGTATCAGACGGACGCATGGCAGCGCACAAATGATGGCTGCGAAAATCTAAAATTTCGGGAGTGATGATGCCGCTGCGAGTTTTTCCGCAGTACTTTAAAGTATTGAGGAGAAGCCTGAACAATGTCCGAATTTTGATCGGTCCTAATGCATTATTTTAAAGGCTAGCGCATGCATGCTTAGCCTGCATTACGTGAAAATTTGATAAATTAGAATCCTTGAACGTTGCTGAATTTTCAAAAAATAAAATTAGCTCCCTCTTTTTTTTTTTTTAGTGTATACTTGTCGATGACGATATACTTGAAATTACACATAAAATTAACCTTGAATGCAAATAAATAGTAATAATTGATTGTTTTGAAAGTTATTTAAACTTATTCAGGACCTGGAGATTCAGAAGAGTTAAAGAAAAAAAGCCTCTCAACTCACGTATCGCTCACAGTTGAAGAGGCAGGGAAAGTCTAAAACCCACATCGACACTTGATTCACCACTTACAAATCGGGCCGGGTTTCACATGAATGGCATTAGTAAAACATGAGGTTTATACTTTTTGGTGTTTATATCAGAATCAAGGCTCAATTTTTTCGTCAACTATTATTTCTGATATATATATTGCCTGTTCTCAACGGTGATATCTCGTTGAGTCTGTACGCTTTAGAGTCGTGCACAATTTATCTCGGCCTGCTGTTAGCACCAGCAATAGGTTTTGTTGCACCACCACATATGCCAGCATCACCCCGGCATGCCTTTGTTAGATGAAATGCAGCGTCACACTAACTTTATATAGCAAATCCGCAAAGAAGCTACCGCTGTAAAAAGCGAAGTACGTTGGCGTTTCAAGCTTGTACAATACAATAAAGTCAAGTTTTCCTGGCTCCGCGGGAATGCTACGATACACGAGGCTTTTGGTAGAGTAAGGTGCCCAACAAGTTAGGAAAAAATAATCACATGGAATTGTGCCTTAAGAGGGTAGCGAAAGTCAGTTTAGACTGTTTATTGCGAGATTGGGCTGTAAACGCAATAAGGCAGATAATAGGAGGGCGGTTGATCTCCGACAGCAAATATACACAGGAGCCTATTCCACAATTGTTTTTTGTCGTTAATGCATCAGGACTAGATGCGCGCTGCTCACATAACTGACGAAGCAAAACGAAAAAGTAATTATTCTTCCGATGTGCTGCAGTTGCGATAGTGGTATAGTGGCCTGATTGCCAGTCAGAATCCTGAGAATCTAACTGAGTCCAGATTGTGTTCAATTTATTTTAGTTGCGTTCTTTTGCAAATTCAGAGCGTTAGCTCTATACTCCTCAAACACACAAACCTCAAGGTCAATTGATGATGCAGTTGTGACCTTGAACTCTTGTGCTGTGCAGCAAACATCATCGTCTTCATCGCCGTGCCCGGGCACGAGAGCACTGTATACTATCGCCGCAGCCGATCACGCCTCGTGTAAAACTGCAATATTCTCTCACGCTGTGCAGTAAACATCGGCTTCTTCATGAAGTTCCGCCAGCGCTACTCCTTCATTTACCTATTGGTAAATACGCCATACACATACGCCCCCTCGCTAAAGACCGCGGCCGTGCCAGTCAGGTGGCCGAGACCATAAAACAACGAGAAGCCACACTAGCCCCGGTTGCTAAGAAGCTTACCAAGCGCGGAAGCGAGCCAAGATTGAAGCGGTAGCAGCGACTGCGACGGAAGGCTGATGCTCGTTAATCTTGGTTTATGGATAGTTGAACCTCTACACTTATCTTTACTTTCAACTGATGGTTCCTAACTGGATTTGGCTTCTCTGCTGGCCTTAACAAAATCTTAGCAAGATTTTATTCGTCCTCTAATTTGGCCATCAAATTAGAGGAGAACAACAACTGGGTCAGTTGTTGTCAGTCCCTATTTCGGGAGCCCATTGGCCACTGCCGCTGCGCGACCTTTCTGGATTTTATAGGGTCCGCATGGGTTTCCAGGTTACAGCGATATGGCCGCCTCCCAGCTCTCTGTAGTTGCCTGACTGATTCTGTCTATATTGTCTTAGTTAAAAGGTAGAAGTGGCAGTGTGCATATTACAGCCTATACGTTGATATGCAATGGACAAGTTTTTCTGAAATTTGGAATTTTTCTTTTTCAAGGAATCTCGGTCAATCATCGCTTAACCGACTAAAATCGTCTGCAGCGTCGAGATAAGGAGTGGTGCTGAAACAATACCTTTTTCGTGATGTAAGCACACTCAGCAGTAGAGTGGCTACTCGGAGTCTAAAACCAAGGAGTTCAATAGCCTAATAAAAAAAAATTGCACCAATTTTATCGCTGGAGCATTGTTACTGCTAGACTATACCGTGCGTTACTCCCGGGAACCAGATCTGTAGCGTTTCCCATGGTAACATGGGCCTTGTTAGAAAATTTCTATCGCTATACTATTAAAATAGTGCCTTCTATGTTACATTTTGATCATCTAGCCTCAGCTCCCGTTATATTCGCGCATGCTGTCAAAAAAAAAAAAAGAAAGAAAGAAAGAACTTCAGTAAGCGACGTAGTTACTTTTCTAACAGTTCAAGTATGCATGTACTAGATTGATTATGTATTGCAAATTTGGAATAAGGAGCACGACAGTGTTTCCAATTTAATTCCGTTCCTCATCGCACCAATTTAATTCCGTTCCTCATCGCACCAATTTAATTCCGTTCCTCATTGGCTTGCGGGCTGAGGCTCTCCCTAAATCATTGTTCGTTTTTCATAGGTATACTGAGGATTAGCAACGCCGCAAAGGTCCCGACAAAAAGTCAGACCCCGAAGATTTTTCTCTAAAGCTGCGACAATTGGCCTAAATGAGTTTTCAAAACCAAACTTTTTTGGGGAGGGGCAACCACGCGTCCACCGCCTTCCTCCCTAACCCTCATATAAACCCGCATCTGCAAAGATCAAGAACAAGGAGGTTATATATATAAAAAAAAAACTATAATCTCCTCGGCCAGGGAGCGCTTAGCGTGCCTGGACAGTGATTTGAATAGGGGAGCAACTACAGTGAACTAGAATCTAGTTCATCATAGGAGCAACCTATCTTTTGCTGATGGTGAGCAACCGAATGGGATTATAATAGGGGACTAAATGCGTTTTCTCCGCTTAGTCGCGGCTGACTGTTGAAAATTGCCGACCCCTCGTCGCGCGCGTTGCCGAGCTCACGCCGACCACAGCGGGCCGTGCTCTTGAGAACAAAGGAACACGTGTTTACACAAATAGGCATAGTTTCGCGCAATAACAACAACGCCAGCTAAAAATAAAACACGCTAATGTATCTAGGTAGGTCGTCCGACTCACCAGCAAGATTACGGTTGAATATTCGCCCACGTTACGGCAGGGGATATGCTGCAGAGGACGTACAAGACTATAGCAGGCGGAACAAGTCCCCACGAGGCTGCGTCTGATGTAGCCGCTGGTGGCGCCATCTCTCAATTAATGTTGACTACCGATGCTGGCGGAGGGAGAGCGCACGCTATCCTTCTTAATCGCCGCGGGAGCAATGGGAACGTTACTCCTTGAGTTACGCTCTCTGCCGCCGCAAGAGGCGCGACCTGCTCAACCGTTCTAGGGAGCCTACATGTAGGCTCCCTAAACAGTTCGCTCCGCGCCTGCTGCAGCGGCGACGGGTGGGTTTCGCTTGGTTTCGCGCTGTCATCCGATGGTTTCACAGTGCGCGCAGCACCTAAATGACAGAAAACACAACGTAGTTGCTTTTGCTGCATGCCAACAGTGCGTGTACTTCGCACTTGAAGGAAGTCTTTATAACAAAATCTCGAGATGGCACGACTGTTATTGCAGGTCCCCGCGTGAAAGGCACTTTATGCGCCTTAAATTACGACTTGGATACACCTTGTGTGAGGGAGAATACCTTTCCATCATTTTCTTTCTTTTGTTTTTATATTCGCTTGAGGCAGGTAGAAATTTACGTTAGAACCATCAAAAAGATGAATTATACTTCTTCCAAAGTATGACAAGGTTATGACATACACTGCTGTCTCAAACGTAGAAGATTGTGTATTTATCTATTCTTTGCAAATGGCCATACTGGACTGACAAGTACTATATACGTAAGCTTGTTAATGTCATGTGGCGTATCTGCTGGGTTTAACGCCACAACTCAGGCTATATGAGGGGCGCCGGCCGGGTGGAGGAGGAGGAGGAGGAGGAGGAGGAGGAGGAGGAGGAGGAGGAGGAGGAGGAGGAGGAGGAGGAGGAGGAGGAGGAGGAGGAGGAGGAGGAGGAGGAGGAGGAGGAGGAGGAATAACTTTATTTGGTGTCCGGCAGATTTTAACGCGACCAGGAAATTTCGATCACCTGGTTTGAAAACAAAAGAAAGGAAATGATGGAAAGGTATTCTCCCTGACACAAGGTGTATGCAAGTCGTAATTTAAGGCGCGTAAATTGCCTTTCACGTGGGGACCTGCAATAGCAGATTTTCCATCTCTAGATTTTGTTATAAAGACTTCCTTCACGTGCGGAGTACACGTACTGTTGACATGCAGCTATATACGACCGGGGTCTTGGCAGTATACCGCTTCCATCGAGACGCGACCTTGCGGCCGGGGATGCATGCACCCGAGCGCGCATGCGCAGAGCGGTTTTGTGAAAAATACGGGTTGTTCTCGCGCAGTCGGCCCCATGCAGCTGTGCTCACGGTATCAGCTATACCTTAATTCTAAAACTCACAAAACTGCAAATGTTGGAGTCGATATCTATATATCCATCCATAAAATGTTGCCATAGTGGTGTGGTGTCACCTAGAAAGCGTGCTATCAGCTGTTAATAGTTCCTACCATCTTTTCTATCTCAATCACAGCCATTATGCACCTGCTGTCATGTCGTCCGTACGCCGCAGGTGGCACTACTCTGCTTGCTAATATCGGAGTTTTAGAGCAAGAGTGTCTGATTTTTGCACATGGGCCGTATATGGGACTCTCGCAGACAGTGTCGACATGGCAGAAAGATGTGACATGATAGCATTACTTTAGTGAAATACATGGCTGGTGGAACATCATCAGTTGCCACTCTAGATTTTTCCAGCTTGCTGATATGCGTGAACACGATGCTCACTAACGAAACACTGATCTATTGCGTAGTCATCTATAGCGACACCTTCGACACTGGACTCCCGCACAGAGAGGTGTCCGGCGCAACGCGCCTGCAACTTTGAGGAACGCACCATACGAAACGCCGAGCAGAATGCGCATGCTACCTCACAGCTTGAAAGCCACTATCTTGTTCGGTTATCCGCGCGCGACAATCTCAAGACACACGCGCGGCTCTGCGAGATCCACAGGACACATGACCGTGCCGCAGTCCTTTTATGAGTCCGCTGATACACAGAACCGTAATTTTCGGTGACAGCAGGACTGATTAGCGCTGTGTCGGCCTGTACAGAAACATCGGTCACAAGAGCGCGAGCGCACGGAGCCCAGACGGTCTCGTTGCACCTCGTGCGCCGGCCGTGCCGAGAGCGTATACGTCGACGGTTAAGCCCAGCTACATCCATCGCCAAAGCCACAATCTACTAGCATCGAAGTGACCGAAATGATGGCGGAGTTCATCACGATGAATATAAAAGGTGAGTTCAGCCAAATCTCTCAGCCAAATCCCGCGATTCAAGCCAGGGGAACAGGAGGAGGTGGATGATGAGAAAGCTAGCATTCCACCGTCGCTGAGCTCATCGACTGTCAGCTCTTACCGAACCTGCAAAACGTCGTCTTTCTGTCATCCAGGGCGAATGTGCGGCAGTACAGATACCGACAATAGGACATCAGGTGAAGTTGTTCGGCTTGCATTTGTGAACTGGTTTAACGTATAACCTACAAAAAATAATGGCACGATAACTGATAACTATACATAAAGTAAAAGGGGGTGAAAGATTCCATTCAACTGCCATCGTCATCATCAATCGAGCTACGTCCAATTTTAGACGAAAGGCTGCCCCCACTTTTCGAAACTATCCATTATACTATACCGATCGGTAATGTTCCCACGACATCCCAATCGGTCAGAATACTGTTGCTGTTTTTATACTATTTTAATTTTAATTTGCTCAAGAAAGGAGTTCGGTTGGAAGCAACGAAGCTTAGGGAAAACTCTCGTGTGATCAGTAACCAAGGAGTATGTCAGAACAACAACAAAACGTCGCTTGATCATGTCGCCCCCATGTCCGAAAAATAATCAACGTGGGTTTACTAAATTGTATACGTATAGGTATGCGCTTCCATGTATATGCCGTGCGCGGCCGTGTTTGCTGTGTGTATTCGGCTCCGAAGGCGCCAGTGGAACAGCGACTGAGCAGCATCCACCAGGGTATAGCTGTAGAAGATGAGTACTCAAAGTCAAAGGTAATCAAACAAGTAAAGTGTTGCCTGTACGAGTCCAATTGTCTGAACGTTGCCTATCGGACTAGGCCTCAACCATTGTTCGCTTTCCTTTAACTTTGAGCAGCAGCATGTAACGCCACCTGGCCATGAATTATGTGGCGTACACATCGCATGAAATAGCAAACGGTCACTTTACTTTCACCTCATGATTTCACCTGGAGGTATTTATAGTCTCGCCAAAACTCATTTAGTTAACGAGCGGCGTGCTTCATATATACAGCAAGGTCATGAATATAACAAAGCTCACTGAGTCCTATAGGTGCGTCAGTCGTTCACTATTTGTTTATTTGTTTCATATTGTCGTTATTTATTTCCTATATCGCATTAAAAAATAAGCAAAATATATATGCCATGTCGGGGTCATTTTTACGAATAACGTAAAATCGTGGCTTTGTTGTATCTGCTAACACGTATCCAGTTCAGAAGTCGTTATAACAGTACATTAATAGAACGGTTTCCAAGTGCCGCCAGAGAAAGAGAGGGAGAGGAACACTTACAGTGTCTAGCCTGGCTTGATATACTTGTTGCTTCCACTGCTTTCACATGTCAAGCAGCGCTGGGCAGTAAAATGCGTTGCTAACAGCGAGTTCATATAATGAAGACGGAGACATAAAGATGCTTAACAAACTTTGTAACTTTGTTAATTCGCAAGGCCCCTTCAGTGAATGTGCGAGGCAACGAGTAAGCCGATTCAAATTTTGCCGCTCCTAAACGCGGTTGCTGCCAACGCCGGCAGATGGCACCGCCAGCCTGACCGCAACAAGTTTTGCTATTCAGCTGGTGCTGTTTCCACGTCGGAAAACTGCGGGGAATAGCTTCTTTCCGTAGCGGGCCGGGCCGGGCCGGCAGCGGCTCTCGCATTCTTTGTTTTGTGCGGACGGACTGCGTTTCGAGCGCAAATAAAGCGGAACTAAGGACCTGAAACGAAAAGAAAAACAAAAAAAAAATGAAGAGCAAGAGGCAAGTGATCGTCTCGCGACGGTCCTCGCTATCTCGCCATGGTGATAACGGGTCTTTTAACCAAAGGTCCTCTCGCAACCGCTCGGTTCGGAGAGCGACAGCAGCGGTGTTTCAGGAAAGAGGAATCCAGCACGACCGTGTCTGAAACGACACCGGCCGTGTTCCCGCCAGCCCCGACGCCGAGCCGGCTATCTTATCGGACCCAATGTTTGAACGGTGCCTCAGTTTCCTCCTCCGCCCCTCACCCACCCCAGCGGCATGGCCGAGAACTGCCTTGCACTCGTGGCAGGCAGACACCGCTGTTGCCGCTGCCGGAGAACGTACAGCGCGAATTTTTGGCCCCAGCTAGATATTTCGGGCTGTACTACTCAAATTAGCGTAAGCAATTAAAAAAAAAGAAATAAATATAACGTTGCCCAGGCCGCACCACAAAAGGCACAGAGGGCTTAAACCAATATAAAATAAAAGATGGGCAAAAAAAAGAAAGATTCGCACTGCTCAAAAGAAAACAAAACAAGAAACTGAAAAAAGGGGGGAGTGTACACTGTCAACTGCACTTAGCCGGAACATGGCTCCGCGAGGCTGCGCATGGGCGGAGCATCTCTGCGCCCATGCCAGTAGCAATGTCAAGCAAAATAATGGACAACACGAAGCATTACTTCGAGGTCCCCGTAATCGTACGCCGCTCAGCATTGATTTGTAACCGGGTTATGTGCAATGGCGCAAAGCACGTGCGTGGCCACGCGGAACCTAGTTCATGCTAAGTGTGACTGACCCTGTCGTTCTACCTGGCACTGTACATGTTGCTGTTGGATGAACAAAGAGGGAACAGACATAAAAAGACAGAGGTCGCAACTTCAAATATGAGCATTCACTCCAGCGAAGCTTTTTTTTTTCCTTTCTTGTATATATGTGGATATTTATGTGCATTTTTATGTTTTTGTTTGTGTCGACTCTTTCTCGGAATCAGGCGGCTATGAAGTCTCTTTGAGAGAAAAGATACTGCGCAGTTGACGTTTATTTACTTTTCATCACTGAAGTTAGAAGTTGCACTCTTGTCCCGTGGTATTTTCTCTGTCCTCTCGTCACTTGGGTGCAAATATTTTTCACAAGCCGAACAGTGGGCCCAGACACTCAGGTAGGCGGGAGTGCACCTCGCACAAGAGGCAAGCCTAGTAGCTGCTGCACACGCTATCTTCTCGGCCTTTGTCACTCGCCGGATATCGGTCGTGCATGGCTCGGTCGACGAGCGGAACATCCGTGAAGTGCAGGGCGCGACAGAAAAGGAAAACAAAAAAAGCAAACTTTTCAGAAGGCTTTCGAAACATCTGAGTGGAGAAAAGAAACAGGGCGGGGAAGATGCAGCGCAGACTGCAGTTTCCATCTAGCGAGCATGCGGGCAGGAGTAAATTCGACCAAGAAGTATGCCATTTGGCCAATAATAAGATGATGGCGATGAGCACACGTGCGACATTGAATATTACGCTACTAGCAATTTCAAGGATACACGTTGCTTAATAAACAAAACTGTATCAAACTTAGAAGTTACACAAAGCGACCAGAAAAAGATTAGAGGGTCTCTTAGATATCTTTTAAGAAGAGAACGGCGAAAGCCTACCCTTCCTTTCCTATTATTTACCTCTTATCATGACCGTTCATATCTAAGCATATTTACTCATTTCCAGTAAGCTGCGGCCATTACAAGTCGTCGTTTGACATACTAATCGTTCTGTAGTCATGCTGAGTCATGCCTAGTCATTACCACTCAGCCAAAATTATTTACTCATTTCCAATCAGTTGCGGTCATTACAAGTCGTCGTTTGACATATCGGTCGTTCTGTAGTCATTCTTATTTATTTTATGATCATTTTATTAGTCATTATCATTATTCGTTAACTTTATCGATATCTATCGCATGACTTTTGCTCATTACCAATCATCATCAATCGTTTTCATTCCTAACTCCCTCTTTATACATCCGTTATTAGCACGTTGCACATCAGCACACAGATCTGATGCACAGATCCCATGCACAGATCCGACGCACAGATCCCACGCACAACACTTGCGCACAAGATTTCGTTCCATGAGCGTAGAAAGGATTTCGCCTTAAAAATCACGCTTCCATCGTCCTTTAAGGCAACCGACTACGTGCCGACGAGACCTGACCATTTCCCCCGGATCAGATCCCTTAGCTGCCGAACTCTGCTATATATGTAGCGGACGCCGCCAGGGAAATCGAATCGCGGGGCAGTAGCAGACCCCGTACGTGATAGGCTCCCATCAGGCACAGGCGCGTATACAAAACGTATACAAAACGAAAGAGGGAACAGACAGGCGACGGGAACATACACTAAGTGAAGGTGCAGCCCGTTCAGGAAGACGCGCTCTCTCCCCTCCCCCCCCCCCCCTTTTTTTTTTCCGAAATAGAGAGAATTCCCAACAACTTGCTATATCAATCTGTTAAAATCCAGGCGTCGCCTGCTGCAAAGTGTTTCTCAATATTGTTCATGACACTGTCAACCCTCATTTCAGGGTCAAGGTATGGAAAAAAATTAAAAACAAATTATACACAAGAATGAACAAATCACGTATACAATGCACAGTTCCCTATTTGCACCCTTGCTCGATACATAAAAAGAAATATGTGACATCCAATTGCGTGGCCACGTGACTAACTAATCGAGTATTTGACAAAAGCGGCGGTCGGAGTAGCGATGCAGACGAAATAAGCTAAGAAATGTTGGATCCAGATAGGTTGCAATTGAAAACTGAATCTATGGACATTTAAATCAAGATTCTAATCAAGCGAGGCTAGCAAGCAGCTGAGCATGTGCTAGTTCAGAAGCTGTGAAGCAATAATTGGACTGCAAAGATCGAGGTTAGATAAACTGTAAGGGGTAAACGCTCGATCTGTCATCAGAAATAATCAAATAGGAGAGAACTGGTCTGAAATTCATGACGAGTATAAATAGAGCTTCCAACATCGACGTATTAATTATGAGCGAGGATCGCAGTTGTAGTATTAAAACGTAATAAAGGGGAAAAAAACCAATGCAGTACGAGCAGGATGTAGCGGCGGCACGCATTATTGATGCCAATTAAGGTTTTATAAATATATTGAACTGACATTTAATGAAGCAAAAACAAAGTACACATGTCCTGATGTTCACTTCGAAGCGAATGTACTGAAGGAGCAGTACGCCAAGAAGGAAGGGGAAACTGCAGTACAGGTTCTGGGAACGACAGGAGCGAGAAATAATTGCCGTAATAAACCAAAATGGAATACCCCAAGAAATATATACATATATACTTGTAATAAGGGAGTAATTACTCATCGCATCCACCCAAGCGCAGCCATATGGCTACAAAGGAAAGCTATGCAGCTTTCTCAGAAACTTCGTAGTTAAAGAAAAATTCGTCCTGATCCTGGAATCGAACCCGGCACCACCGCCTTTCCGGGGCAGTCACTCTACCGACTGAGCTAACCAGGACGGTCAGCAGATCAGATGGTAGGGCGAGAGCGAATTGATCTATAACTCGAAGTGGGAAAGGTGTTGGTCAAATATTTAGGGGAATCCCCCAAGGTGGAGTAGATTTGTAATAAGGGAGTAATTACTCATTGCATCCACCCAAGCGCAGCCATATGGTTACAAAGGAAAGCTATACAGCTTTCTCAGAAACTTCGTAGTTAAAGAAAAATTCGTCCAGGACGAATTTTTCTTTAACTACGAAGTTTCTGAGAAAGCTGTATAGAAAGAAAAATTCGTCCAGGACGAATTTTTCTTTAACTACGAAGTTTCTGAGAAAGCTGTATAGCTTTTCTTTGTAGCCGTATGGCTGCGCTTGGGTGGATGCAATGAGTAATTACTCCCTTATTACAAATCTACTCCACCTTGGGGGATTCCCCTAAATATTTGACCAACATATATACTTGCTTCAGAAAACATGACAGCGGGAACGAACTGTACATGGAAGAACCTAAATGAAGGAATAAAAAAATGAAGTATGCCTTAATAGATATGCCGATCCCGGCATCGTGCAGGTTTAGAAGGTTAGGAAAAGTTTAGCTGCATGTGACCATATTATGGGGATGTTTAAAAGTGCATGCCACAAATGTAGAAAGCTGACGGGAAAACCAAACTAAGGACAAATGTATGCACGAGTTTACAGTGATAGGATAAATACAACATATATTTTTCGTCGCAAACAGATGTTTCGCTTGACTCGTGGAAGAGCCTATTGGTACAGGCGATCAATGACGGCCTTAACTGTATAAATACGGACTGCACAATCACCTGAATTTATGCAGCCATGTAGGATATTGAGAACAATTGGCCGGGGTAAGGGATCTTATCAAATATCGTCAAAACATGGAGGTCTCGAACCATATACGGATAAGCTAGAGCATATAGAGTTGTCTGAGTAATATATAGTAATAGAGCCCAGTCGCAGAAAACTACAGAACTGTGTCAAAAATAATACGACAAAATATTCTGCAGTTATGTCGTAAACGTGAAAATTTTCTGTATTGTTAGTATTTTCCTATAGGTTGGCAGTTCTTTATGTCGTACTTTCCTGTAGTACAGTATGAAAGAGCACTGAACAAGGGTAAATGGGGTACGCCTCAGTTCGCAGGTCGAAATGTTGGCTCGACCTGCGAACTGAGGCATACCCCACTTACCCTTGTTCAGTGCTCCTTCATACCGTGTAAACCATATTCTTCCTCTCGTTCTATCTGTTTCCTCTAGTACAGTAGCACTTTTCTGTCGTAAATACAGAAATAGTTGACATTACTAAAGAAATTTCTGTTGTCACAAGGTTCACTGTCAAAAACCGCATAGAAGTTCTGTTCTGTTATACTGTCGTAAACGTCACAATTTTCTGTAGTTCTATAGTACTTTCCTATAGTTCTGCAGTTCTTTCTGTCGTACTTTCCTGCAGAACTGTAGTACTTTTCTGTCGTAACTACAGACAGTTTTGCCGTTACTACAGAAATTTTCGTTGTCACAACAGGTTCAGTGCCAAAAACCGCACAGAAGTTCTGTTGTGACGACAAAAAATCTTCTGCATTTTTTTTTTTTTTTTGACGGGGAGTATATATCAGTTCAGTTCAGTTCATTTCAGTCGTTCAGTCGTGTCCGACTCTTCGTGACCCTATGCACCATATCACGCCACGCTTTCCGGTCTCTCATTATCTTTCTAACATCACATAACTTCATCTGCAACGCCTCGAGGATGCCATTTAACCATCACGTTCGCTGCCTACCCCTTCTCCGGTGACCCTCAACCTTTCCCGACATCAAATGTTTCTCCAGCGACTCCTCTCTCCTCATCAGATGACCAAAGTAGCTGAGCTTTAACTTTAGAATTTGACCCTCCAATGAGCAGTCAGGGTTTATGGTCAACAATATCGACTGATTTGATCTTCTGGCAGTCCAAGGAACTCTCAAGAGTCTCCGCCAGCACCACAATTCAAACGCGTCAATTCTTCGGCGGTCAGCCTTCTTCACAGTACAACTCTCGCATCCATACATCACAACTGGAAAGACCATAGCACGAGTTATACGGATCTTGGTTGGCAGACTAATGTCTCTGCTCTTTACTAGGCGGTCAAGGCTAACCATGGCTCTATTTCCCAAAAGCAGGCGTCTCCTAATTTCATGGCTGCAGTCTCCTTCCGGGGTAATCTTGGAGCCCAAGAAGAGAAAATCTGTCATAGCTTCCACTTCTTGTCTCTTGATGCTCCAGGACTTGATAGGGCAAGCCGCCATGATCTTTGTCTTTTTAATGTTCAGTTTAAGCCCAAACTTCTCACTCTCTTCTTGTACGCGCATCAGAAGTCTCTGGAGTTCCACTTCACTTTCTGCCATTAAAGTGGTATCTACCACATATCTAAGGTGGCTGATACGTTTTCCAGCAATCTTCACTCCAGCTGCAGACTCGTCCAGACCGGCCTTCCTCATGATGTACTCGGCATATAGGTTAAATAGGCAGGGCGACAGTATGCAGCCTTGTCTCACTCCTTTCTCAATCGGAAACCAATCAGTAAGACTATGCCCAGTTTTGACTGTGGCCTCTTGCCCTTCATACAGGTTTCTGAGGAGACAGCTCTTGGAGAGCTTGCCACCATTTGCTGTGATCTACGCAGTCAAACGCTTTCGCATAATCAATAAAGCAGAAGTAGATGGGTTTCTGGAACTCTCTTGCTTTTTCCATGATCCAGCGAAGGTTGGCAATCTGGTCTCTAGTTCCTCTGCCCTTGCGAAACCCAGCTTGCACGTCCGGAAGCTCCCGATCCACATACTGCTGCAGCCTACCTTGGAGGATTTTCAACATCACCTTGCTAGCATGCGAAATAAGCGCGATCGTGCGGTAGTTGGAACAATCTTTGGCACTGCCTTTCTTTGGAATGGGGATGTAAACTGATCTCCTCCAATCCTGTGGCCACTGCAGGGTTTTTCAAATCTTATGACATAATGTATGCATAATGTTAACAGCGTCATGGTTGAGGTTTTGAAGCAACTCAGCTTGAATGCCATCAATTCCGCTAGCTTTGTTCTTAGCAAGGCTGGCTAAGGGCCATTCAACTTCACTCTTCAGGATGCCCGGCTCGATATCAGTAATCACAACCGTCTTATGTTGGGTTTGCACATCCGGGTATGTACAGTTCTTCTGTGTATTCCTGCCACCTCTTCTTTATCTCTTAGGATTCAGTGAGGTCCTTGCCTCGTTTGTCCTTTATCACGCCCAGCTTAGCACAGTAGCTTCCTTTGATATCTTTGATTGTCTTGTACAGAGCTCTTGTATTCCTTAATTTGCTGTTGCCCTCAACTGCTTGGCACTGTATGTTCAGGAAGGCATTCTTATCTCTCCTCAATGTCAGCCAGATAACGGAGCATAATAGGCAGAGAATTTGGAAGTCTGAGCGCAGGAAAGGAACATTGTGCACAGAAATAAATAAAACATAAAGTTACCAGAAGAAATTTACGATATCCGTAAGCACGGAAGAAACATCATTTCGCTGCAGTCAGACCGAGCTATAGCGAATCGGTTGAACACCTTTAAGAGGGAGGGAATATGTGTGCTCCGTTTTGCCAGCGTCAACACCAGCAGGCTGTGTCGCGATATGGCTAGACAATAAATTTGTTCGGAGAACGAGCATCCCGTAAGCTTTAGCTGATGACTGTATGGACTGTCTTCAAGGCGGGAAAGAAAGTCGTAGGAAACGGAACGTTTCCTCCCCCCGACTGCATGGTGTGACGACCGAGCCACGGGACTCGGTCTGGATGATTGAAACTAACATGTTCTGACACATGCAGCGCATCCCAGCCTAATACTAAGAACCTTTGATGACATACGTGGTCATTAAATGAGTGCTCAGTATAAACTTTATGCATTCGGGTCTTAAGAAAAGAAAAAGGGGGAAGAAAAATGACGCACTACGTTATCTTCGCCTATAAACACACTGAAATTTATCTGTTTATGTGTTTGTGAGTCGTCGCGTTAAAAGAAAAAAAAAAGAAAAACTTCAGACATACTGTTATTGTGTTTTCTTTTCAGAAGTATATTGCTGACTGCAACATTTTATTGAGAGATAAGGGGGGATGGAGGATGTGTGGGTGGGGTCTCTAGTCCGGCCGGGACTCGCTGCTATCCGAGCGTGTTTCACAAGGGCTATGAGCTTTGGACCTCGAGTCCGGAACTGGATAAGGCTGCCTCCCACCCCCCAATAGTTGGTACTGCGTTTGAGTCGTGGATTTTTTGGGCAGGTCTATGCCATGTGGTGCAGGACTTCCTAAAATTAGCATTTGGGGTCGCAGCTAGGACACTCCGGGTCCTGTTTCAACATATATGTTAAAACAGGCTGGTAAGTTGTATATACAGGGTCGTGTATACACGTGTGGAGGTGGTCGCTCGCTATAAATCCCAATTCCTGCTGACAGGACCGTCTGTCGAGACAAAGTAGCGCAGGCAAAGATGGAGCTGGAGCTACGCATGCCATCGTTTAGTTTCGGAGTCAACACGCTCTGAAGAGAGATACCTTGTGCTTGTGTGTTCACTTTTAAATGTGGGTGACCGTGCACCTGTCTGCATAGGTGTCGCCATCTAAGTATACTGCATTCTTTGTTTACAAATTCACTATGGATTTTTGTCGAATTTATGTAGGTATCAAGAATGCAATTAATATAGAAATAAGCCATAAACTGACTACTTGTTCAACGCAAATATTATGCGCATAGCTAAAAAAATGCATACACTTACCATTTGCTACTGTTGTTTGGTATCAGTTGCGCCGTACACAAAGCTGTCAAAGCGCGACCCCATTAAAGCTTCCCGACGGGATGCTCCGCTCAACAAAGCGAGCATCTACTTCCCTGCTGAGCCATACGCCTGAAATAAGTGCTTGGTTCTTTGGCGACAACAATTAGTAGTGCGCACAGGGCATGTCGTCCCAGCAATTCAGTAGTTACATAAAGGCTTTCTGCAGTAGTAACAGCCACGTGAAATCGCTATTCTTCTAAAAAGCGGTTTTTAATGCGATTACTCAGACGATGTACAGTATATATGCAAAACTTTCTTGACCCTAATTGCAGAACTGGCTGTTCCAATGGAATAGATTTTCAGGTGCTAATTTTCAGTCGCAAAACATTTGCAGGCGGGGCAGAGAGGGAATGCGGTTGGTCAGAATAATGTAACTTCAGGGTTCTTGTAATATCATTAGTATTGGCAGGGAGGATAGCGGGGTGTTCCATGCGCCAATAAGCATTTAAACAAACTGACGTCAGCTTGCCATTCCTTTTGAAGTCCAGGAAAGCAAACACATCAGCGATAAAAAAAAAAACTGTAGCATTTTGGGTTCCGTACATTTGAAGGTAACCATTATAAGCAGTGAACTTTGAATTCCGAGCAAAAGGAGCCGTATACTCCACCGTTCGCCAGCTGCTATGTATAGTAAGTGCACTTTACTGTGTAGCCGCTCTGTATGCTGAAGCCTCTATGCACACTGCATGGAAGTAGTTAATAAGAAAAAAACATTCTAGAGGGCACTTTGAACCACAAAAGTGCAATGAGAAGGGTGGTTGTTCCTGGCCCTACGGGGCTGGGATGGTAGGTCAACGCCGCTTGCGGCGGGGGCTAGCCAGCGACCGAATTTTTATCTGTTGTAGCGGCCGTCCCTGTACCCGCCCCCGCATAGGTAGTGGACGTCGGCTGTTGCGGCGTGCGTCTTTCTCTCCCTATTCTTTTTCTTTCTTCTCTACTCTTCTGTCCGCACGAGGCAGCGGATATTGTATTCCCCTGATGGGGCTGGGACAGGTAGGTCACCGCCGCTTGCGACAGGGGCTAGCCTGCCCCAGAATTTTTATCTGTTGTAGGCCGTCATTGCACCCGTCACCGTTTCGGTGGTGGACGACGGCTGTTGTTGCAGCGCGCGTCTTTCTGTCCCTCTTCCTTTTCTTTCTTCTCTATTTTTCTCTTCTGTCTCCCCGGGGGGGGGGGGGGGGCGGCTACCTAGCCATCGAATTTTATCTGTTGTAGGACGTCATAGCACCTTCCACTGCTTCGGTGGTGGACGACGGCTGTTGTTGCGGCACGCGTCTTTCTCTCCCTGTTCTTTTTCCTCTTTTTTCTATTTTCTTTTCTGTCCGCACGAGGTAGCGGAGGTGGCTCAGCTATAGAGCCAGTAGCAGGCCTGTGCATTTTCTTTTCCTTCTTCCTACAGCCACAACAACAACAATTTGGGCTATGGCATGGACAGTGGCCATCGAAGCCTGGCCACTTTGCCAATGTGACATGGGCGAAGACTCCGACCAAGTACTTAGGTATCGAGCTGGATAGTTACCGCCAAAGCGGCCAATATTGAAGAGGGAAGACACAAGAACTACGGAAAAGCAGAGAAGTGTGTGTTGTGTTGTGTTGGGTTTTATGGCGCATAAGCAACTAAGGCTATCATGCGCCAAGAGCAAGGTTAATGTTAAATCTATAGTTTATTTAAAAAGTTTCCTTCTTCTAGGAAACTGAGAACAGATGCTAGGTTTACAAGTGCTCTTTCTCCTAAAAGCAAGGTGGGATGAAATGGGATGGTATGATTGTAAAATATAGTAAAATGTTTTCTCCGTAGTGCCTCAAGTTTTGAGCATGTAATTAGAATGTGGTTTACAGTGAGTATCTCGTCGCATTCTTCACAGGTCGGTTTGTTATGTTTCATTAGCAGAAAGTTATGTGTAAGATGAGTATGTCCAATACGAAGACGGCATACTATCACTTCCATAAAACGTTGTTGATGTGTGCTCGATTTCCATTCTCCTAGTACAGGCTTTATGAGACGCAACTTATTATTTTCTTGGTTGTGCCATCTGGACTGCCATTTATTCATCTGTTTATGTTTTATTAATTTCAAGCAATCACTATGTGGTATGTTTGCTTTCTGAATCAATTTGTTGTGGGCAAGTGCAGCACATTTGTCTGCTCTTTCATTGCCGTCAATGCCTACGTGACTAGGGACCCAACAGAACACTATGTTATGTCCTTGTGTTGTGATCATTTTTACATTATGTATTATGTCACCGATTAGAGGCATGGCAGCATTTCTGTGATTTAAAGCCGTCAGTACACTCAACGAATCGGTGTAGATGACACTGTTCCCAATGCCTTCATTCACTATTTTTCCTACAGCTGTCAGGATAGCATAAGATTCAGCTGTAAAAATTGATGCGCACTGAGGAAGCCTAATTATTTGTTCCCAGTTCTCTTCAACTACGGCACAGCCAACATAAGTAGAAGTTTTTGATCCATCTGTATAAAACTCTGTATAATTACTGTACTTTTCTTCTATTGTGCGAAATTCTTGTATTATATGTTCTTTAGGAGTTTGGCTTTTGTTGAAGCGTGTTAGAGTGAGATCACAGACATTTGGAAGTTTGTACCATGGGGGTAGGGGCCTGTTTTTTGGTGCAGTGTCGGGCAAGGTGTCCAGAATTTCTAGCTCACTGCAAATGTCTTCGAAACGCATTATCAGTGGCCTCGTTGCTTGTGGTTTATTTGTGAAAATTACTCGTGAGCGGCATGTTGAGACTATTGGATAGCAGAGGTGTTTTTTCTGTGATCTTATTCTAAGGACATAAGCACATGTGAGTGAAGCCCTTCTATCTTTCAGCGGAGGCTCGTTCGTCTCTGCATACAGACTATCAACAGGGGATGTTCTGTAAGCGCCACAAGAAAGGCGTAAACCTAGGTTATGTACCGGGTCCAATTTCCTTAAATATGATGGTCTAGCTGACCCGTAGACTATGGACCCGTAGTCCAAGCTAGACCGCACAACAGATCGATATATATGTAGAAGACACGCCCTATCAGACCCCCAATGTTTCCGAGAGAGAACCTTCAGTATGTTTAGAGATTTTATGGCAGAGAGAGAAAAGCAGAGAAGTGGAAAGGCGCCAACAAATCCATTTTCCCACACAACAACAACGAGGAAAAAGTGGTTGGCTGTAGGAAGAAGGAAAAGAAAATGCACGGACCTGCTACTGGCTTTGTAGCTGAGCCATCACTGCCTCGTGCGAACAGAAGAGAGAAAGTAGAGAAGAAATAAAAAGAACAGGGAGAGAAAGACGCGCGCCACAACAGCCGTCGTCCACCACCTAAGCGGTGGCGGGTGCAATGACGGCCTACAACAGATAAAAATTTGGTAGCAGGCTAGCCCGCCGCAAGTGGCGTTGACCTACCAGTCCTAGCCCCGTAGGACCAGGAACACTCTTCCCCACCTCCCCAAAAAAGTTGTACCGCGATCTGTGTGATATTGTCTTTCCAGAACCCTTGCACAGGGCCATATGCAGTGGAGGCCTTGGCACAGATGTATTAAAGAGCGTAAAAAAACCCAAGTTTCGCCAGGAGCTAAGACTTTTTTTTTTTAATTACATACCGGAACATTACCAGTAAAGAAGTTTTTGGAGGGAAGGGTTTTTTTTTTTACCGTGGGGAGCACATTGTTAATTCGGTAAGCTGCCGGAAACAATAGATCATGATTTTTTTTTTACATTGTTGGGAAGGGGTATATTTTTGGGACAACTGACCATAAAGAAGGATTTTCCACTAGACTCGCGCGGCACTCGATATTTAAGCATAGGGAATGAGTATGGGGTTCCATTTGACGTAATTATGCTTATGGGCCTCCACTGTATATGGCGCTCCAGAATGGCAGGCTATCACTGTGACAGGGATGCCAGACCTGTTTGAATTTATTTTCGAGAGAGTAAGGAGAGCTTTATTGCGAGTCTTCGTAGCCTCAGTCAGCATCGCATGCAGGTGGCCACACCAGACCCACCTTTTACGAGAAGAACCCACCTCACCCGAAGTCAAGAAGTCTTTTTGAATAAGCTCATCGCCCATGCGGCTTACACGCCACATATTATGGCCCGCTGGCGTCAGTATAAAGAGAAAATGATTACGTGCCCCCACTGTACGACTCTAACCTGCGGCGGCATATCTCATTTACTTTGGGAATGCCCTGCTTTTTCTACTGGACGCCCCGAGATCGAACCCTACCGCCTGAACTACCGTTCCCTTCTAGAAACTGATGCAAACACACAGATGATATTTGCCAAGTATGGCTCGCTTAGTGGCCTGGTTAGAGCAATGTGATTCGAGTGACGACCTAAATAAACAATGAAGATTATGTCTACTCCCCTTTATCCCCATCCATGGCCATGAGCCTTCCCATTCAATAAAGGACATTCAATCAATCAAAAGTGGCTTCAGAACCTCCGGAATGGCTCTCAAGAGCCTCTGTTGTCGCTGCGGGAGTTTTAAAGCGACGAGGCCAGTCTAACACTGGCTGATTTTGACATTCGTTTATGTGCATTGCCTTGTGCGTCTTTTTTCATGTTTGATCAGAGTTTCTTTTTTTGTTATGTCGTGTGCCAAAGCCAGACAATAAAGAAGAAAATCCGGGGCGTGGCACAGTTGGTAAAGCGCTGGGCTGGGGATCCAAGGGATGGAGGTTCGATTCCCGGTGGAGACAAGGTTTATTAATTTATTTTTAACTCTCGCTCTCGAAAGCGTGGCACCTCTGCTGATAACCTTCTGTAGACAACGATGAGGCATTACAGGCTTTCGCCTTAAAAACAGGCTTTTGAGGCCTTTAATTCCCCGCAATCCTAATTTTCATACACCCATTTTATACAGGGGCTTCCGTGATGTCAATATAAATAATGCTTGAAGTGAGCACCCATATAAGCGTCATTAGTCGCCTAATCAGCATGCACTTTTCCGGACAAGTAGGGTACAGATAAGCGGGTCACTTTTTGTAGATAACGTCGCCGCGTCTGTGAGCCGATGACCGGGCTATCTAATCTCTGGAATTTAGGTGCGACGCCCATACCCCGCTACTGAGCTGGCGAATATAGAGGCTTATCGAGATAACGGATAAGAGGGCAACCTGATACTAAAATATGGAAGATATTGTCTCTCAACAAGGAAATACCCGCCGCATGGATTCAGGGGTTGTTTCACGTCTTTAGCTTTGTTTATGCGGTGGAAACTGCAGCTATCAATAAGGAGGTAATATTCGAAACGATTGCGATGTTTCGAAGATAGCTCCAGATTTGGTAACTCATCAGCATATGTAAGCTTCCAACTTTATAGATGGGTCCACCGATGAAAGTTTTCGTATTGTACTGAACGCCGGAGTTTTTCGAAGACCTATATACCCCGCAGACGTTTAGTAAGTGTAAGGCACTGAGATCGCAGAGTGTGTCATCTCTTGGAGTGTGCACAGTGAAGGATTTTAACAACATAAGGGCCAGCTGACTGGGTTACCAATTCAAAATTTAACAGATAGATTTTGGGAGAAATGTCTGTTCAAAGATTAAACACATCGAGTGCAATGTGTATCCTATAGGAACATCTCATGATTTGTTATGAGAAACAGGAACCGTTCATCCTTTCTCGGTTTTCAAGACCAAAGTAGACTGAGATTTACAAGCATCGATTATTGATTTCGTTTTACAATAAAAGGTTGGCATGACAGCTGCGTATACTCCTACTTTTGTTGTTCGGGCGTTTTCTTCAACCGATCCTCAGAAACATTAACCTAACAGCCAAGGTAACGTCCCACGTCTCGGCAAAGGATCGACCACACGTCGATAGTACTTTACTGATAAGAGCAATCTCTTCATGCAGTCGCTTGCTTCCGCTTTGGGCTTCTGTGCTGTTTGGAGACCACATATAGACTGCTCGTTCATGAGACAGATCTCGTGGATAGTAAAAGACAAAGAGCCTGTTTTCAGCAGAAAAATCCGTAAAAAATATGTGTGTTGAGCAAATTTTCTTCTTTAAATATTCGTGTCGCTTCATTCTCTGCAACCTCTAGACTTTTTTTTCTTTTCGTTTCATTTTTATTCAATTTTTCCGAGAAACGAAGGACTGATGACACGCCTGCCGGAAGCCGGAGATAAACAGTTCGCCGCATCAAGTTTCAAGGTCCTCCTGATTCGAGATCTGACATCACCACGTTGCTCGCGTGAGAGAACTCAAACGGCAGCTGATTCGATGCCACTCGTAACCAGGCAAAAGACATCGTTATAGCAAGTTTAGACGGTTTGTTACACTTAGTAAGCATACAATGAGCTCACCTAAGGTAGATCACTTTCATAGCTTCCCTTCGGCCTTTCCCGTGTTCCACCGCCGCCCCACGGGCGGAGGACGAAAGGGGATGAAAGGTGGTCGATCGATGGGAGATAGGGAAAAAGATGCCACAGGTCCCTCAGGTTGCACAGGCGACGCTAGCAGCACCAGTGGCGGCGGCGAACGAGAAGGAAGCGCTCTTCACGACTCCTCGCGAGAAGAGCCGAGCGGACGGCATCCAAGGAGGCGACGGCGGAGGAGTTTCGGGCGTCCCCGTTGCCGTCGCGCTGCGGCGGCGGGGCATCGCGTCGCGAGGCTCGAGACTTTGCCAGCGTGGCTCGAACGTGGAGGGGCGAAGCCTTATCTGATAAGGGCGCGCTCGACCGCTGCCCTCTCGAAGCGCGCTGAGTGTGTGTGTCTGTGTGTGTACGGCGCTGGCTGTGTCCGACAAAGAGCGATAAGGGATAACGCGCCGGCCGAAGCTTCGGGAAGGACGACGCGGCAAACGCTAAAGGCAGCGCGTGGCCGAAGCAGCGGCGGCAGAGTATGTGGCAGCCAGCCCAGAGACATGCGCGTGTATCGGCTCGGTCGACGTTAATCTGCCGCTGTTGTGCGGCTTCTTCCTTCTTGGTGGAAAGCGACACGCTATGGCTGCTGCACTCGAGAAGAGGACTCGACAGCAAAGGTGGTGACGCACTGTAGTGCACGTGAGGAGGGACTGATCTGTTTCATAAGCTGTAAACACGAGCAGAAACGGTTAATTTTTCCTGCACCGTAGAGCATATGACACGGCAGTCTTGGTTCAGACTTATATGAGTCTGAAAATAATTATCAGTATACATGTCCCTAGCCCATATAGGTCATCCCCTTCCCCCGCCTTGGAGTTACTGAGTTCTACATGGCTGAGAGGAAAAGTTGGCGTCAGAAACTTCCAGGAATTTCAAAAGTCAAGGGAGTTACAGAAAAACCGCGAAGGGCCAAGGAGCAAACATGACATCCTTTTGAACTTGTGAATGCTGCGCATATAGCAGCATATGTTTCCTTAGCTTTTTTTTTTTTTTTTTTGCGATGCTTATTGAGCCTCAAGTAACGTCGGGATGGGGTTGATGTGCTTCCGGCAAACACTGCGTACACGCCACACGGCTCGAAGGCTAATCTCTTCCATGAAAGCGATAAGATTTTTCACGTGGACATATAATCACTCCGTTGACCGACAACACTGGAGCAATATCACTGGCAAATAATGTACACACCTGATATCATTTCTGATATTACGTCATACATTTGGTCGTGAATTAGCCGAAGAGGTTTTTCACTGTTTCTACTTACTCATTTCACACAGCCAGCGTCAAGCCAACATTAATTTTTATGAAAGTATAATTGGTACGCGTAATATTATTTAACAATACTTTGTAAAGGTACATCTTTGACATTGCATCGCACATTCTCAGGCATATTCGAAATTCACTCGCGCTGAACAGGAGAAAAAAAAAACTAGTACAGACCGCAATACTCAGTCTGGGATAAACTTACAGCAAGCTTAATTGGTTCATATTCCCTATGCTTTTGCAACTCATTGACGGAACCGTAACTAACGCCCGAATACATCAGATATTTTTCAGATCGCAGACTGTAAAAGCCCTGAATTCCAAAGCGCTGCTTCATGGGGAAAAGGCTTGAGCTTCCTCGCCACCTGAGACCAGAGTGATTCGTGGGAGGTCAATAAGGAGGCTTCGAACATTATGCGGCGACCACACTTTCCTTACTTATACAGCTCCCCGCCGGCAGCTGCGAGTGGTGACAGAACTCGATCGGTCTTGCGGGTCATTTCTAAAATGTAAGCTGAACCAAATTGTACAATCCGCAGTTTAGAGCAGCCTCCACACAATGGTCCGGTTTTCGCTCTATTGGCCTCCTATCCCAGATGGAACTTTTTTGCTACATTAAATACAAAGGCGTCTTCACGTAATATTGAATATTAATCTCCTTATTTGTTAGCTAAACACACTAATATTAAATTCGGAAGCACACTCTATAAAATATGTTCAATGGATTCAACAGGTAATGTAAGGGACTGTCCAGTCGCTGACTGCATCGGAAATTCGTCTCGTAAGGAGGGAAGGGGCTACTTAAAACCTTGGCATCCAACAGAACATTCAGGAAGAAATCGTGTTTTCTCTCGTTTCTGTCTTCTACCAGGTCCGAAGAGTGTACAGCGCAAAAGGGAACTTTCCTGCTTAAGGTTGCACTCGTGATAATGCACTAGTACGTAGTATAGCTAGCTTAAAAACAACCAGAAATATTTGACTCAACGCTGCCAATCTCGACAAATACGGTTCAGCACGTCCGTCTCACGCCTTCTCTCCCGTCATCACGCCTTCTCAAACATATGAGAGCCAGAAAAGGAGTGCATGGCACGCATAAAGGGGGATCATCTGCTGGGCTAATGTTAACGAATGCTTTGAATGTATATTACGAGATTATATACTCGCACAGTGGAGACACCGGACCAGTTCTTGGGTCACTATTCAACCGAGCTATAGTATACTTCTTACATACAGCGAGAAAATGCAGGAACCTAAACCACCTGCGCGCCATAAAAAGCAGCGGGCCATTTATACGCGAGCGACATCAAGTGGCAGGAATCCCAAGTGCATGACTGTCATGGCGACTATTTCAACCAGCGCCGCCACTGCGGACAGATCAGCCATGTTTCAACCGGCAAGCTTGCAGTCCGCAACAACAGATGGCGCCTTTGCATGCGCCTCCATCAATGCCTCTTCTCCATGTGACGTTATCTAGACGCCCGCTCTCACTCTCTTCACTTGGAAGATATTTCCCTCCTCTTTCCCCTTCGTGAAACGCGAAACTATGGGCTCGTCCATGAGGCCCATGGAAAAGATTTGCGCAATGGCTTCATACTATTTTGGCAGGAATGTATATTTATAAATTTATAAAGGAAGGCTAAAAAATTACTATGTACAATAAGTAATTTTGAGAAAACAGGTGGTGTAGAAATGTCCGACTCATAAATCACCTTCAACGATTTTACTCTCTCTCCTGATCTCAGGCTCTTTCTCAGCTGACAGCTCTCCCACTTTGTCCTCCATGAGTCCATGCTGGTTGCTTACATGTCTAGCCTTCGCACTGTTATTACTTACGCCATAATCTATGAGTCAGAATGTGCACTTTTCGCTGAGCGAGTAATTGGTGCTTCATCGCAATTTATTCGAATTAGCACTTTCTCTACAGGTTTATTTGTAACAGAATAAAAAAATAAAATACACTGCGAGTATTGGAAAAAAGCTACTACTTGTCATTTCCTAGGTGGTCTACTATGCATCGCAGTTATTACGATGTGGTGAAAACAACGGGCAGGGCTGGAGCCCTTTCGCATTGGGAATCGCAAAAAAAAAAGAAGAGTAAGCTTCACCCTGTCACGTCTTAAGGGTGTCCATGCTCTTGATTTCCCGCAGGCGAGAAGAGGATCAAGACACGACACCTTTATGATTTGTTATTCGCAATCATGGAGCTTTAGTTATATGAATGGCTGCGTAGCTGTCACAAGCCTTTTTGCCGTTGCGCACCGACCCGAAGTGAAAAGCGTTGCAAGCTAGATTATCTTACCGTCTATCACACCCGATATCCAAGTTCGAGATACAGAATGTCCCTGCACGGTATGTCTAAGGCGTAAACGTCACAGCCTGCAGTGCGATATCATCGCTTACGTAGCAGGATGCTCGTCGCTCGCTGTGTGCGCCATATCAACCGACGCACGCCCGTGGCCCCCATGTATACTATATCTATGCGTCGCGATTAGATGCCTCAGTCCAGAGAACCGCTGGGCTATCCATTTCGCCCCGCAATCGCTCAGAGCCTATTTAAGAACGACCGTGTCTAAGGTCCCCGAGAGATATGGTTCCTGGTGTGTTTATAAATATACGCGGTCAACTTAGCGTTAAAAAAGGGGGAAAGCTGTATCAGTCATGAGGATAAAAAAGCACCACTGTTCAGTCTGCACGGATAGCGCATATCTGCGGGCGAAGACGAGACGTCAGGCACACGGCCTTATTATTTAATCTTTACGGTCGCTTAGATAGGTGAAATGGCCAGCCATGTATCGTGTTGGGTTTCATTGATGAAAGTACACCATGCCACATGTATTCTCTTATACATGTTGATTTGTTTCCCTGCACTGTTTGAGAACCCGAATCACATTGCACCCTTTCCCATCAGAACCCCATTACGCCTTCAACTGTTATTTTCTCTCTGTCGCCAGATGTGCCGTTTAATCCCGTTGCAGCCGCAATGTCTTCTGTGTCTATGCAGGAAGAATGGGAAGTCGTACTACAGAACCGTCCAGTACGAACGGGAACTCTTCGTTCATACGCTGCCAGTCATTAATCTTGAGGCGTGAGTACCAACTGTGTTATACATATTCGAGTGTGTTTGAAGCCGCGTACTATACTGTCTGTCTCAGGCGAGTTTAGCGTATTTTATTCGTACTGGTCCACGTACGCTCTATTACCCTGTCAATTCCTTGGAGCAGTCCGCTTAATTATAGGCACACACGTAGTATGTTCGCCTCTATGAGAATGCAGCTACGTCGATCGTGTTTGATCCCTCTTTTGGTAATGGCGCTCATTGGATCTTGCAGTCCCGACTCCCCATGACAGACCAACTCTTACTCTGGGGTGTCATCAAAATAAGCATGTGCACATGCTGATGCGGAGCTGAACACCAAGCACCTCAAAAACTGTGCTCGGTGTTGAGCTATATGCTCGACTGTTGTTCGCAGCTCCTTGCGCCGAACTATTGCCAAGAGACGCTGCGAGTTTGGTTTCGTTACACGGACAGCTGTTGGAATTCCATCAAATACGTTTCCGGCACCCGTAACAGCAGTACACGGCTCCCGTATAGCCGCTTCTCGAATATTTTTATTCCGTCCTCCCTCTGTTGATCTCGGAGCAACAGCGTGCAGCGTCGTGGCTGCTTACACACTGTACAGTTGGCAGCACGTCAGTGAATTAGCGCCAGACATACACACAGATAACGACAAACATGGTGCAACAGCCTGCACCATGACAGACTCTTACGTCGGAGGTGCAGACCGCCACCACATGCCTCCTATGCCGACTCTACACTCGCGGGCACTAGATATCAGTGGATTCTCCATGCATAAAACGTAGCAAGCGCCACCTTCAGCCATTATTTACACGAACAGCAATTCACAGCTCGTCTTGGTTGCCGCGTGTTGTCGCATTGTGGAGCAGCTTCCGCAAGGACTGACAAAGAGATTTCCTCCGTGCACAATGCCACGACGCCTTAAATCTAATTTTTAAGGCTGCCCAGCGCATGTGGTAGCTCCCTCCAGTATTGTATTTTCTGTTGCACGCGTACTACGGTATAAGCAGCAATGTCTTCTGCGGTCCACTATGCCTGGGTGCACTGCTCATTAAAGGGGTCGTGAAACGTTTTCCGGAAATTTTGCACGGCTTAGTTAAATGAAATCCTTGTCCTGCATCATATAATATACCTCGATTCGTTTCATCGCCCGCGTTGATTTAATAGCGACAAAAACAGAATTTCGGTTTCCTAGCGCGCGTCCTCCTCAACTCAACACATACGTCATAGCGCTAAGCCAATGAGAAGCTCCCGTTGCCGGAGCCTGCTGAGCCAAAGTTGACCAAGCTCGGTGCATTTTAGAGGTTCTAATTGTGCCCTACTCTACGCTCACACAGGGTTTTTTAATATGGCCGACGCCTAGGTTCCTCCGTGGGTTCCAGCGTCGCTGTGCTGCTATAGTGAACTAGAATATAGTCGCTACTGTTAAAACATGGTTACATCGTGGGCTTTGAGCCTTACGCCGACGCAACTTTTAGGGTGCCAGGTCGGCGAAGATGGACCCTGCGAGCGACCGGTACAGTAACACTTGTGTCGAGAGGCCGCGGTAACCGCGGCACAACTCCGGCTTGCAGAAGCCCCGACCGTCAGCCTCCCGATCCCAGCCGTTTCGGAACTACGCATTGGTATGTATGTCCGAGTCTTGCAGCCTAGCCTACGTTTGACCGTTGCGAGAGTGCGCAATCGCTAACCGAAGCTTTCGAACAGGTGCAGCTGCGGGCGGTGCGTGCCGATGCCGACTGCTCTTGAGAGCATCTGGCGAGATCCCGGCGGCGACTACGTAGTTGAAGCAGCCGTCTGGGTGTTACAGATCATCCGCATTTACTCCAAATGCTTCTTGATCATGGACTGCTAGTCGAGAACACAAGGTAAGAACCTTGAGCGAAAGGCAACATAACTTGTACAAGCGGCACCTGTTTTTCATTTTCTCGAGCAAGAAATGCTGTAATGAAATCTATTGCGGCAGGCAGTGTTAATAAAATAAAGCTTCCCCTTTAACGTTACTTACCTGCGATCATCTACACTGTCTACAGTGTTGATATAGCGCCACGTTAGCGCGAACACATCGCTGGTTTTCATATTTTTCTTGTTTTCGTAGAAGCGCATGAGCATGACGTTTCACCATGCAAATTACTGGTTTGCTTAATTCCATGCACGAGTAAATGAGAAAACACGCATCATCTGATAGTGTGAACTTGCTAAATGGAAAGGGCATGCACATTGATGTGAAGTAACAAGGGGGGGGGGGGGGGGGGGCGCTGTCCGGACACATTTGCTTGTTTTATTAGCCAGGTATGACCTTCAGCAAGTGCAGCACTTCAAAACATAAATACATAAGGAATGCCACAAGAAATGCAGTAAATAAGTACAAAAGCAATCTCATTTCGGAGGACTCTATGCTAAGTGAAATTGCATGCAGTGAAGTAGCCTGTCTCCTGCGGAAGCCGTGGGAAAATGCACTAAAAAGCGACACAGAAAAGAAAAACACAGAGCAGGACTGGCTTCTGCAGACGATCACTAACTAGCCCGACAACTCTTGTTATAGCCTGTCCCCACTTGCTGCCAGAACAATCACCATACCAGCCAGTTTTATTTGCTAGTTTTTTTCTACCCACTTGCATTAGGTGAGTGTTGTATAGTGTGCAAATATAATTTAAAAAATTGACTTCACTGATACCATCATCAACACCTGCACACAGTAAACCTCTCCAAAATGCTTTGATACTGACATTTTACATGTGCTGAAATGTAACAACAAAAAAAAAAAAAAAAAAAGACATTCTCCCAAAGGCCAGTACACCGAAACTTCCACAGTTTGAGTAAGTGTTGGAAATTTTACAGTTAGCAAATGAAGTTATAGAGTAGTTTTGCGGCACTTGCAGAAAGTTTGGCACGTGCCGTGTTGTGGGAAAACAACTGAGAGCTGTTGACAGAAGTGCACTTGTAGTTTATGGCTCCTTCGAATAGAATGACTCCATGCACAGAGCTGCTTAATGCATAAGTCGCATACTTAACATCTTCGTGCTATGCGGATGATATCAGCGTGGACATTGACATCAGCCACAACACTAGTATAGAGGGTGTAAGACGACTACCAGGTTTTGTCAGTCAAAAGCTGCATTGCCTTCAGGCATTATTTTGCTGCAGTAGCAAATTGTGATTGCACTGGAGTTCTAATATTGGGTGGGTCTCATTCTCTCTCAATCACCTGCAGCAGAATTCAAAGTTTGCCATACTTCCAGGGAGAATAAATTGACAGTGAAAGTTACACTGTACAGCTTCTGTTAGACGGGAATTAATTGTACAGATGCATGAATAACTTTCAAATTTGTAAAAGACCTAAATCATATTTTCATTTTGCTATGCTGAAAAGTGAATATTGCTTTTTCTCTTGTCAACAGGAGGCACCACTACATCTGCTACAGCCAGCTTGCGCACTGGCTTTAGGGATGCCTCGGCAGACATCACAGTAAAGTCCTCCCTATTTGTAATGCAAGCCAAATAAGGGAAAGGTTTCCATCTGACAGTTACACTGGTTTCCAGTTTGTGCAAGGTTTGTAGAGTCATCACCTTATTCATTCTGAAACAAGCCGGAAAATATGAGAAGAGAGAATTGCAGGACAGCTGGACTAATAACTGGAATTTTACTAAAGGATAGAGGCAAAAGAAGACTTGCACAGAGATGCACATGTAAAAAAGGCCCCAAAAGACTGTTGACTGATTTCTTAGCCACACACACGTCCTTAGCCTTTGCAGTATAGTGTGCCTTTGGACTTGGATCTGTGGCTTCCCTTTTGTAACGAGTGGTTCTTGACCATAAGGAATTTGCTTTTTTTAGATTTTGATTTTTTAGACCCTTTCTGCTTTCCACGCTTTCACTGCTTTGGGGGTTTTTCGTGCACGTGCATTTCTGTGCGAATCTTCTTTTGCCTCTTTCCTTCAGTAACATTTCAGTTGTTAGTCAAACTTTGTCTTGTGCTCCTCTCACGTGTTTCGTCTTCTGGCTGGTTTTAAGATGAATCAGTACCAACTCATCCAGTTGTTAGTCTTGTTGATATCACTAGCCTGACTGCACCCACTGCTGGGCAAATGCTTCTCCCATATCCATCCGAATAACCCGATCCTGTGGCAGGTGCATGATTCTCGCAAACTTCCTAATTTCATCTGCTTGCCCGAGTTTCTGCCGCCCCCTGCTAAACTTGCCTTCCCTTGGAATCTAAAAGACATATATAGGCTCACTTAGAATGAATTTTGTGTACTCACTCCCTTCCTTTACCTTTGACGGGTAGAATTTTTCTTCTTTTGGAACTGACCGCAGATACATCAGCTGCATCCATATGATCCCCGCAGACTTCCTAATCTCATCTGTCTGCCCGAATTTCTGTCGCCCCCTGCTACGCTTGCCTTCCCCTAGAATGAATTTTGTGTGCTCACTCCCCACCTATACCTTTGATGGGTGGAATTTTTTTTAGCACTGACCGCAAATGCATCATAATTGTGCAGTTGTGTATATACCTGCTTGTATAGATGTCTCTCCCATATCTATCCAAATAACCCGATCCTCTGTCAGCTGCATCCATCTGATCCCCGCAAACTTTTTATCTGCCTTCCTGAGTTTCTGCTGCCCCCTGCTATACTTGCCTTCCCTTGGAATCTACAAGACATATAGGCTCACTTAGAATGAATTTTGTGTACTCAATCTCTAACTATACCTTTGTCGGATGCATTTTTTTTATTATTTAGCACTGACCTCAACACATCATGATTGTGAAGCTGTATATACACATTTGTATATTTAGGAGAGAGGAAGACAGCAAAGAAGCGTGAATAAAAGATGTCTTGCTCTAGGTCAACTTCCTTCTAGCCTAAAAATTTTGTATGCACTGATGAACCTGCGGCCAACCAATAAATTATTTTGAAAGCAACATGTCTCTAACACTCATTTGGTAACATTAGATAATGCCCAAATGTACTACAAAGTGGTGGTCCTTGTGGCACTGACAAACCTAGATTTTCTAGTTGCCGCGTTCACCTTTACACGGCCTCGAAAAATAGTGGCTCATGGGGAATAGAAAAATCAAACCGTTTTCTGCAAAAGCTGCTTTGAAAGGTGGCCACTGTTTTCAGCATTTTGCAGTCTCATTCAGAAGCAAGCCAGCATAATCTGCAATCTGTAGACATGCATACAATAATATGTGCCTTATACTTTGAAATGTACCAAACTTTAACCAGTCATAAAACAGCGTGCTGAAAAGGTATGTATAGTAAAGCCTCCTTCGTTGATGATACCCGTAGTTTGCATGAAAACATCTGCACTAGAACCTGCATGACGTTGAGTTAATTGGCCTGCTGGTTGAATATGCCACCAAAATGCTGGTAATACAATGAACTTTGTCGGTGCTGGGGTCAAGTCTAGAAATATAAAGTTGGGATGATTTAACTGTGAAACCTTGCTGCTGAATTCACTGCAGGCTAGAATGTAACAGGATTAAAGGGCAGCTGTAGACGTAAGGGCAGTCCACATTGTCACGGCATCTTATGCGTCCTAGTACACATATCTACATACCGTGCATGTTTTGCTAGTAAACAATGTAACCACAGATTTGCGAAGCTCCAAGAATGCTACACTGATGCTGTCTGAGTAACTGCTTGTGTCGCTGAATATTGTGAAAGCCTTTTGATGGAACGAAAACTGCTTGGTGAATACTTATGCAGAGTGAGGTTGGTCAGGAGCGCAGGTGATATGTACACCCTCGCAATTTAACCATGCAAGCACAGACTGTATGATACTCATACAAATTGAAAAATATAAGGGAAGGAATTGAACTGAAGACTTCGCGGTTCGACAGTCCAAACTTCTACTACATGTGCTTTGGGCTGTGTGTGCTAGCCCGCCTGCAATCTGATTGCCCGAGCCAGGAAAATGGTACACACCCATATGAGCACCACTCCCAGTACTCTTTAACATGTACATAGAAGTGCAGGTGCTTGGGATAAACCTTGGCTACCGCAATGCACCTCAAACAATGGCATGTTAGCCAGAATAGCAGGTTGGGCTTGTTGGTTTTCTATCCTGAGGTAACAGCGCAAAATGTGGACGGGAGCACAAGACGAGAAGACGATGAGACATTGTGTCGTCTTCTCGTCTTGTGCTCCCATCCACGTTTTGTGCTGTTACTTCAGAATGTCACGTGCCTGCCCAATATCTACATAATTGTCACACGAACCACTTTGTGTGTATTTACGACTACTTGCACAACACCATTGCCACCCACTGATGATGAGCAGCTGAACAGCAGTTTTTCACGTACACTCCGCTGCCATTAATTACAAATGCTATCACGCTACGACTTCCCATACCACCCCACCCAACCTCTGTGTGTAATGACTCAACCTTTGGTGCGTTTGCATGTTCTCGGGATACTGGAGAAATACAAGATATCAATTAGTAGATTCAAGCAACTTAATCTGACATACATCTGGTGAGAATATTACAACTCTATCCATGTATACACAGATCTGTATCACCGCAAGCGTCGCCTACAATTGTGGTGATGCCGCTCAGAACATGACTCATCTTTTTTTTAAGGGCATAATTCTCCACAAACCGCTGCTGAGCTTGTGGCCCCTTGGTAAGAGGCTTTCCACATCTGTGGGAAACCACTTTAGAAGTGGTGTGAATTCACAGTTTCAAAGCCTGCATTACAAATTTTTGGAAGTTTTCAACACCACACCCTTACCAGCCTTTGGCACTACACATCACTGAGTTCCTTATATCTGCTTGTGCTCAAGGCCACAAGGTAGTGCTTTAGTGGATCCATACCCACTTGCCAATTATATGCCATTATGCATGCTTTCTCCATAGACTGCATCTAAATGTGGTTTCACACACAAATATTTATACTTAATTGGACAGGCGGACTGCCCAGAATGTTCCACATGTGACATTACGGAGACTCTGGAGCGTGTACTAGTGGTGTGTCCCAGTATATGCATGCAAAACAATAACTCGAGTTACTTCTTTGAAGTGTTTTGGCAACAGGCCTCTCTCAGAGGACTTATTGGCCGGTTGGCCAGAAATGGAAAGCTCTACAGGCAGTGCAGGCTTTCTGCTGCTTCTTGCATGACACAGGACTTGACTCGTGACTGTGGTGCAAGTTACTATTCCTGTACATATTTTAATCAAGTCATGACCCTCTTTGTTCTTCTCTTTCTGTAGCAGGTCAGATATTACACTTTTAAGCCAATCTATCCGCCTTTCCAATCAATAACACTTGCGTGAATGCATTTCTCCTGGATGGTTGATCTGGTAATCACACCATCGTAATGCAAGGACATGGGGCGTATGAGCTTTTGAGGTGAACAATTTTTACCCTAGAAATGTCTTTTAAATGATGTGAAGGATTCTGTATATATTTTAATCAAGTCACGACCCTCTTTGTTCTTCTCTTTCTGTAGCAGGTCAGATATTAAACTTTTAAGCCAATCTATCCGCCTTTCCAATCAATAACACTTGCGTGAATGCATTTCTCCTGGATGGTTGATCTGGTAATCACACCATCGTAATGCAAGGACATGGGGCGTATGAGCTTTTGAGGTGAACAATTTTTACCCTAGAAATGTCTTTTAAATGATGTGAAGGATTCTGAGCTCTGCTCAACATGATCCTCCTCTTTGGAGTCTTCATCAGGTTCTATGGGACTAGATGAGTGCTGTGGAAAGAACGTGATCGAAGTGGAGCCAAGGGGCCTGTTCTGGGTGGTACGATATGCTGGTAGGGGCACCTGTTGTGCTGGCCTCACGGTATCGTTCAAAATAAATAAAAAAAAATCCAAAATGCGCATATTACTGCTATGAGGGCAATCTGGCAGGAAACAATCAAATAGAACTGGTGGCTTCTGCGAGTCGAGTAGTTCTCAAATAAGCATATCTGTAAGGCTACAAATCGCAACTACGTTTACTGCCTTTATCACGCGACCTACACTTTTTTTTGCCAATGCACTGGGGCAGCGGTTTTGCGTCGGTACGACGCATCGTTTGAGGTGAGCTTTCTTCGTTTCCGGACCATGCCGAGGCTTCGAATGACGCCGAGGTTCATTTAGGACTTCCAGTAGAAAGTAGTACGAACACATGAACCCAATCGGTGTGCCAAAACTTGTGAAAGCGAACGTTACTTCCACTCGGAGAAGCCGTGCTGCAATCGATCGCGACGTACACGGTTGGCATAGCGAGAGCACTCAAACCCGCACAACACGCCTAAACCCAGAACCTAACGGTGACAGGAAAAATAGGCGAACTCTGAGCACTGTAGACGTTGTAGGAAGTATGCTTTTTTTTTTTTTTTTTTTTTTTTTGAGAAAGGTTACGAGAGAGGCGTCGGGAAGTTGGGGGAGCAAAGCTGCGACAACGCGTAGGGTGAAAGGGCCACCCAAGTACATTGTAGCAACCTTTTCTTTTTTTTTTTTTTCGGTTTCCGGCTTTCCGTGTAGTGCCATAGTTCAGGTCATCCGCCCGAAATAAAGGAAGCGAAGCTCGACACGCTATTCTCAGTGATGCAGCGCGGAGGCGAGCAACTAATATACGAGTACGCGCCGCGGCGCCCGCTCCTGAAACACTCCACCCACCACTCGGATTGAACACACTTGTCGATTTCTTTGACCTGGAACCGTATTTAGATCGTATCTTTAATGACGCCAAGAATAATAATAAAAAAAAATTGCAGCAGCGGCCGCACAACCAAGTTGTACCGGTGGTATGAGACTGCTCAAGACGTGCTCCATCACGAATGTTCACAAAAAAAGAAAAAGAAAATAACAACAACAAATTAGATTGGAACCATTGTCATTTGGAGTACCCGGCGGAGCGAGGTATAGCCGTCGTTACCGAAAATCTGAACTTGAGCGTCACCTCTCGCTCTGTTCCAGAGCGCAGCGAGAAGCAGACACCACCCGTAAAGTGAGCTTTACCACCCGTCCTGCTCCGCCGCCGCCGCCGACCGCGCGTCACGTGACAGTATTGTTGAAGAAATGCGTTTGCGTGAGCGAATAATTGATATATTTTTATTTGCTAACTTTAACAGCAGCCTATTATTGTATGGGAAATAATGATTATATCTGCGTTTCCAAAAGGCTAAACATGACGTAGGCGAGTACTTCTAATTCCGGCCTACAGGGTCGCATGGTCGCTTCAGGAACACAAAAATGCTTTGATTTCAGAATGGTATTATTAAATGCAGAAGCAATATTTCGACGAGATATTTTGGAATAGGCATACCTAATGTTTACTGAAGCAAGGAAAATTGCTACTGGGCTGGTATACATTTTCGTTTCACGACCCCTTTAAATGTCAATAAAATTAATACCATTAATGCTACTACTACTAATATACTATTGATGCTACTACTACTACTACTGCTACTGCTACTGCTACTACTACTACTACTACTACTACTACTACTACTACTACTACTACTACTACTACTACTAAATCCTATCATCATCATCCTCGTTTTCTACGGTGCACATACTGCTAGCAACCGAAGCACTGTCAGGGAACAGTCCGAAAGGCTGTTAATTTTATAGCGATGACGTACCACGGCAAGAGTTTCAAAGGCATCTTCTTGCAAGCCTTCAACTACGAATATGCTTGCATACTGCGAAATAACTATCCAAACGAAAAACTCATGGGCCTCTTTCATTCATACGGTAACCGATGTTTAATTGTAAAAATCTTGCTGTACCATAGCCATGCACGGTAAATACGAGGGCTCACTTTTGTAAATGCAAAATATTACTATGAAGGGTTTTGTGATAAGCAGCTTCAAGGAGAGGAGTCAGGCATGTTGGTAATGGCTCTTGAAGAGCGTGTGCCTTATCAGGTGTCTCGTCTGTCTACTCTCTTTTTCTCTGCACTACAGTAGCAGCCATTTACCGCCGATTCCTTTCTTCGAGTGGAATACGTGGCGCCATCTGCCAGCGCTTAATAAGATTGTAGTTCAACAGTGTTGTTGAGCGTAGTGACATGCGTGAAACTTGAAGCAGTTAGCTTAAGTTTTAAGCACCTTTGATCGAACAAATTTTGCAGACAAACTCTCGGTCTACGAATCAGCATGTCAGTTGAACTGCGCACTCCTGCAGCTGAAGGAACCTTGCAACATTCAGTCTGTGCCCAAGGCTGGACACATTGTGGAAAAAGAAGTAAAAAAATAAACAGGGACGAATAGCAGCCAACCATCATGTGTGGAAGGCGACAAAGTTTAACTAAGATTTGTGAGAGGTTGAAAATAAAGCTCCCCCTCTTCCATGCTTCCACGACTGGACCCCATATGTTAACGGCTGCAGCTCAATCTCACCCAGGACAGTCGCTCGGAACCCTTGCATCATTCGGATCTCCTCAACTGCCACTTCCTGGAAATATTAGGGCTGTCGTAACTGGAACATTCTCGTTGTGACTGAGTCACTTTATCGCAAAAACTACAGTCGACGCATATATCCGTTCGCTGTCCGCAAAAAGGCTATAACGCTCTGCTCCTTAATGCGGGAATTTATTTTACCGAATTGCTCCGCCACCCTCCATGGCAACTTCACGATGTGGGGAGAGGGAGGGGGGCATAGAATACAAGGATAGCACGGGAATAGCGCTATGAGGAATGTTCAAATACTCCGAGTTGTACGGCTAAAGAGAAAAGTGCAGCTTTTCATTGTGGCCGTTGTTCTGGCCGAAGAGGACCAACTATGGCGTCCCAGTGTGACTTTCACTCATGCTCGAAATGAAGAGGACCCATAATGGCGTCCCAGTGTGACCTTCACTCATGCTTGAGCAAAAGGGTGTGAGCATGATATTGAAATAAAGTGACTTGTTCAACGTTCCTGCAAAAGTGGAGTGAGCGAAATAACTTTGGCCTAAGTAGCTTAAGTTCAAAAAGATCATGTTCAAATCCCGCTAGACTTCATAATAGCAGAGCTGTAGAGCCGAGCACTGAGAAGTCCCATGCTCGGTGTGCTGTAGACGAAGCCACCCTTGTGTCCACTGGCAAGGTCACGAGCTTCGGAGAGGAACCATTGTCCTCCCACTGCGGACTCGTTGACTAGAACAATGCGTTCGGTGTATTAGTGTTCGCGAGCCCTCGATAAGCGCGTGAGAGTCTCCTCTATCGACACCGAGCTCGATAAGGCTGCGTCCGCCGCTGACTGACGCGCGCGGACCGGCGGTCCACCGTGCTGGTCCTCGCATGCCCCATGTTGCTCGGCGCACGACAGGCTTTCAGGAAGGGGCGTATTGTTTCACTTAACAAGAAAAACAGAACAGAAAGAAAAAAAGGGGGCGACCAGAGTTCGGCCCAACAACGCTTCGAGCCCGTTTCGAGTGCGTCATTCTTGGTCACTATTGTTTCGGGAGGCGGTGTATGTGTCCTGAGGCAGATTTTTTCATTTCTTGGTGGTTTGCTCAGCAGCGTACAGTCACGACCAACCGCGTTCAAAGTGACACTTGTAGCGTTGAGGACTCACTGCCTGGTTAAAGAGTTGTGTTGGCCCACAATCTTAGCACTACATTACAATTAAGCCTTTAATAGCCACATCACCAAGAAATGAACGAAAATTCAGTACCTCCACATCATGCCACGAAATGTACTCACAATTGAAGACCTGTATCAAAATTTCAATACCCGGACAGAATATAAAGAATGGGCATATCGACGATAACAAAGGATTAATATTTCATCAATTTTGTGAAATTATTCTGAGTTGCTTCATACAAGGTGTCGAGCTGACTCGAAGCTTCAAAGATGATAAACTTTTTTTTTTAATTTAACAAAACAATTTCCTAATTTCCCCGCAGTACGTGACAGAAAGTGAGATACTTGCGAATGCAGACGAAGATTGTTGCCCGTTAGTGGTATACATTAGGCCCCCGCCCCTTTTTCTTCACTCGGTTACCTTACACAGGCTCCAATCATTTCGGCCGGAACGCGCTGGATACTGAGAACACGTTGATAGAAGTTTGTGTGTACTCTCCAAGTGCAATTCTGAGTACACTGTGTACGAGCAGCATGTCGCGAACTTGTGACGCTCAACAAATAACGGTTCAACCCTGTCGAGAAAAAACTGCAAGGAATGCGTCGTGCAGTTTGACTTTCTAGAGCGAATTACAAATATGCTTGTCTATCTCTGTCATCCACGACGTCAATTAGGAACTGAACAATAACAACAAGGGATAACAAATATTGTAGTAGTGCTCTCACCAGGAGATAATTCGCATTTGAAAATGGGTCTGTAATGATAGCTGTTCCTGACGTTATACCCAAAACTATTTTGGATACTTTAAGGAAAGAGGTTGATTTTTTTTTTTTTTTTTTTTTTTTTGCACGACTTAAAAATTAAAATCGATCTATCCTCAGATCTCCTCTAGCCAGGCCTCTAGTTGTTGCTAATAATTTTCAAAAACACAGTGGTTTTCTATGGCGCTTTGAATTAGGTATTTGTTTTGAATGCAAAGAAAACTGTGACGATAAATGTTGGCGCGCATTGAAAGCTTAGACCATTTATATCAATATGTCCATCGAAAGTATACTTTACACAATTCTTACCTTGCAATTATTTTTAAAAAGGCACCTCAATGGTTTCCTATTAAGTCTTAATTATTCGCTGCGAGCGCAGGAATACCTAAAAATCAAATCTTCTTTCTTTTCTTTTTTTTTTTTTGTGTCATGCATCGGAAGCTTATGCCATTACCATCAACGTGTGCATAACAGTATCTTATAATATCATAGAGATGCATGCCTCGAAGTTAAAATATGTTCCCAGTAGGTCAGTAGCCTGGACCTGACCCATACAGGCGTACCCAGGCAAGTAGAAATGGTGCTAGTCGTTGAACTATAGCATCGCGCGTTACATGTGAACACCGAGAATTCTGCATGTAGTCGACATGCTGACTTTCACTCGCAGTATTTAAGGGATATGTTATAATTTTGTTCTATTCTCGTTTCTAAAAGCGATAATAGCTTATCGTGGTATCCTCTACATGGTTCTAGAATTGCTTTTGTCTCCTTGTATAAATGAACAGCGTTTCATTTTTGTAGCATGAAAAACAAACAAAAAGGTACAATATATGTACTTGTGCTTCTCTAGAGGTAGCGTTTGGTCGAAAGACAGGTGTCTCTACAACTATTCCTTCTGGCGCCGAGTGCACTATATCCGCAGATGGGCCGTTTCCTTGCTTCGAAGTGAGCGGTATTTCGATCGCATTCTGAAACCTTCGCTGTTCTGAAGTTTATCCGTTGTGGGAAAAAGTTTAGGTCACAGGTGAAAACGTCCCTGCTTGGACAATGCATGGTGTGGATTGTAAGAATCATCGCGTCATAACAGCTGTACAATTTCCCTTGGATGCTCTTCTTTTTGAGGCCAACATCTGTCATCGTGTTTTCGTCGAATGACACTTCCATTAGATCACGCATAGATTTCAGTGGGATGACATCGTTTCTGGCGAATAACTAAGAATGACTAAGATAGAAGATCGTGTCCTTTAACCATCGGGTAACTTCTATGATTCCTTATGGTGCAACTTTCTGGTCTTGTCTACAGTCACCAATGATGCTTGACAGACACAATGACGTCACGAAAGCAAACGAGAAGGCAGCTAAAATACAGAAATATTTCAGCATTTCAGATATCAGACAGCTAAATGAATTGGATGAACGTTCAGCTACTATTATCTCCCGTTGGTACAATGGGTCTCCCAAATGTTCATGGTTTAAAAAATACGTTGGTATTGAGGAAACAAAGTTATGAATTGTTTCAAATTATTCGTATATATACTCGCGCAAACTCGCATCTAAAAATTTAGTAATAAAATGTGGTGTATCACAGAACATGAGTAGGAGCAAATAAGCAAGAAATGAAATTAAAATATAAGGACTATTAACTTTAATATATACTTTAAGATTATTTTCAGCCAGAGATGCGCGCGCTAATCCTTCCCCTAAAGAATACCGGAAAAGAAATACTTCTATGGCTGACATTGAATGGTTTACGAGAAAGAAATAATGATAGTTTACACGATGCGAAGACGGTGTAATCGATCTTGTGGTTGGTGATTAAAGAAAAATCTTAGAGCTCCGTGTTTTTTAAATTCTGTTCACAAAAGATCCAAGGATTCATTCTCACACAGTATCAACAATTCAAAGCGATCAGTATAGTATTTGAAAGCACGTATAACGTAAACTACTTCATGGAAAGAAAATTCTATTTCCATGCCACCAAGTGCTAACAGAAGACAGTTTTCTGCATTTTTTTTCTTTTTTTTTTCTTTTTTTCTTTTTTTTTTTTTACTGAAGCCAAGCTGCACAGTAGCCACATAGAAGAGAGGAGAAAGACAATGGTCCTCTACGTTACGACCGACACCATCGCACTATCTAGCCGTTGTTGGCTATGTCTGCACCCTCATTAGCGCATCTGTATTTTTTTTTTTTTTCGGGCTCATTGGAGATAAGATTGTGGGCGGCGGGGTAACAACGGGCCGCGGTTCGTCCGCGAAGCAGTGCGGACAAGTGAGCGCTAGCCTGTTTTTCACGTCTGACTCGACGCTGCAGAAATGACGACGCATCCAGCAAGGGCCTCGAGAGCTGTTGTTCAGAACAGAGGCAAAACAACCGGCCTTTGTTCAGGGCAGTAACTGGGAACATGGCCATACAGGTGAAGGCATTTGCTTGACGTCAGTCAAAACGCACGCGCGCATGCGCACAAGCACGCACGCACACGGACTATGCAGAATCGGATATATGCAACACGAAAGATTACTGTCAGAGGTACCCCATGGAGATGAAAACTATTGAGCATCTTTTACATGTTTATGTACAGTCGTGAGCAAAAGTGGTATACAACACTCAGCCGGTGACGGAGCTCGAGAAAACTGCATGTCATTTTTATATAGTAACAGCTATCCATGCTCGAGACAATAGTGGCAGTGCCTCATTTTGTCCACATGCGTGTGCCGATGTCCACGTCCCTTACGCTCTCACTAGATGGCATTTCGAAGCAGTTTTCCTGAGCTATGTCACCAGCCGAGTGATGTATACCACTTTTGCTCACGACTGTATATACGCGTGCACGTCTGTTAGCTAGCTCCAAAGTTCTGATGTCACTTCTACTGATCTTGCAACTATCAATGACGCTACTCTGGCAGGCAAACTATTTGGGACAAACAAAAACTGTGATTTCCATTCATTCGTATGGAGTATAAACGCTGGCTGGATGCGGCTAATGCACTTCATTTCATACTGCAGCTAATTATGATTGTGTGTGCGTGCACAGGATTTATCTGTGCGCAGCTTTAACAACACGTTGACAAGAATTTTGAAGAAGAACGAATTCTGACTGCACATGTCATACATAGGAGTTTGGCTCAAATGTTCAACTCAATGTCACCTCAATAAATTGGGTAGGGGGCTTATGCTGTTCACTACACACTGTTCTAGGACTAAGCTGAAAAATAAGCTTAATCTGGGGTTGAACTCTCGTCAACTTTAAGTGGGTAGGGGGCTTATGCTGTTCACTACACACTGTTCTAAGGACTAAGCTGAAAAATAAGCTTAATCTGGGGTTGAACTCTCGTCAACTTTAAGTGGGTAGGGGGCTTATGCTGTTCACTACACACTGTTCTAGGACTAAGCTGAAAAATAAGCTTAATCTGGGGTTGAACTCTCGTCAACTTTAAGTGGGTAGGGGGCTTATGCTGTTCACTACACACTGTTCTAAGGACTAAGCTGAAAAATAAGCTTAATCTGGGGTTGAACTCTCGTCAACTTTAAGGCGCACGCGGGATATTAAAACTGAGAGTATCCTCAGTGAACGTTGCGAACTGCATTAACGCACGTTAAGCCCTAGCCCTAGAAATAGGTTTTCTTAAGCTTAGGCTACCCTTAAGCAGCCATTCAGTAAGTCATGAAGCTGACGTGAAGTGTGGTCATATTGTAACAAGATGGAAATGTTATTTTGAACATATGTCAGCTGTTTGTTCGAGCCAAAGGGTTATACTTCTCCGGGTTGAAAACATACCAATACAAATGACAATTTTTTTAAAATGCGGGCGGGCAGTTCAACTTGCCTGCTATAGGCATCTGAGACAGGTAAATGATACACGCCCAAGCTATGTTCCGGTCGCCGGTATCGTTCCTATAAAAAGCAGCCAGTGTTACGCGCATGCAAAATACTTGCTGAGCCATGTTTTGCTGCATTCACATTGTTGAATTTTACAATGCTGGCAACACTTCTTGGCGGTCACCGTCACTAAAGTGATAAACATACATCCGTTCACTCAATAGACGATGGAAGAAAATTCGACTTAGCGAGCGCACTCGGCAATGTCCCAAAAAACAAGAAATACTGAGCAACAAATCTTTGTTCCAAGAAGTACGTCAGGTCATGAAACAGAGATGTACTCAAGCCATGCACAGAAAGGAACCGTATTTGTTACCTTAAGGCTACAATACAGTAATAAGCATCAGTTTGTAGTTAGTAGTAAGGGGTAGTTTTTGCTTATTGAATTTCAAGTGTCGCGACAGAAAAAGTAATGCCAAAAGCGGCAGTGGCGGCTCTGGCAACGTCAGTTACACTGCATTATTTTTAGCATAACCGTCAAAGGGATAGTAGCATAAAAGGCAGCATTTTAGCCTACATGTTCTGATGAAAACAAATGGTAGAATAAAAGGAGATACTTCTACCTTAGCGGCAAAAAGTGGCTAAAGGCAGTGACAAATTTAGCGATGAGGGTTTCGGAGAGCACAGATCAATGTCCGTGCACTTTCTTCAGGCCCCAGTAAGGTTTCGCCATGTCGCCATAAAGTATCATGGTAAACGTTAAGACAGTCATAAAAGCGCCACACGGGTCATACAAGACGAAATGTGTTGCAAAACAAAGTGTGTTCCTATTTAATCTAGACCAAGGCGAGATGTATGCAAAGTAGAGTAACGATTTCTCGTGTTCTCTTCCACTACTCCTGTGATAATTGTGTAACACCAGCTGTATCTCTTGTATGTGGGTTTTAGACTGCTTGCTCAGCCAAAACTGTGCACATAGTATTTGTTTTTCATGACCGTTTGCAGAAAGCCCCGCCTTAGTGGTGTGGTGGTTACGGCACTCGACTTCTGCTCCCAAGGATGCGGGATCAAATCCCGGTCGCGGCGGCCACTTCTCGATGGAGGCGAAAAGCAAGGTGCCCGTGTGCTGTGCGATGTCAGTGCACGTTAAAGAACCCCAGGTGGCCGAAATTCCCGAAGCTCTCCACCGCGTCGTCTCTCATAGTCTGAGTCATTTTGGGACGTTAAACCCCATAAACCAAACCGAAACTTTTTGAAAAAAGTAAATAAATAAGGAACGACTGAACCTTACCATATATGCATCACAAGTCTCTGGAAAGAAACTTTATAGACACAATCTAATTTACTTGCATCCTGGAAGCATTGTTGTAGATTTATTTTGCATACGGGGATTTGCACGCTTGGATTTAAACTGCTTAAATGGAATCTGGTTCTGCGTGCACTGACAGCGGTGAATATTTTCTTCGCTAATATCGGCGCCTCGTTGACATTTCACAGCGGGGGTACAGGGCTTCAGCATGGTGACGGGACCGACACTTGCGCGGGACGCATCCGAACATTTGTCCAACATGGCTGACGCCGCTTGCATTTGATTTCCCAATGGGAGGAAAAAACGCGCGGTCCGCACTCACGTAATTCTCTTTCAACACGAGCGCCATTTTTGGGGCGGTGTCATGCAGATGCGCAGCTGATGTTTCCTGCCACGCACTTCACGAAATCCGAACTTTGAGGGACTAGTAGAAAGTGAGCGGTGAGTTCCTGTCGCTCACACAACGCGCTGATACGTGCATATATGCCCTCTTTAAGTAAGTGAAGCATTCAAATCTCCATCGAACGCAGGTCGCCGACGTCGAGCCTGTCGTCATGATGGATACCCGATCGTGAAGACGTCATGGTTGCAGTGCCGTGTCGTTATCCGCAATGAAATAAAAAAATCGCCTAAAACCTCCACTTCGTGAGCATATCTTAGCTGCAGATGTGTGTGCAGCGCGCAAGATACGGACCGAGATCTGCAGCCGTGCGCATAACCATAGGTAACATTGATAAACCAGCCCCTATAGCACCAATATAAGGTGTCCCCCTATCCGAGATAAGATCAGCGATATCGGCCACGGGCCACTGATTATAATTCCGACCAGCCGGCGAGGTCCTGATGCCCGATGTCCGGCCGCTGTCGCGAGCGCGCGGCTGCGGCGGCCCCCAGAAGGAGCCATTAAGTCCGTAATCTTTCGGTTCTGATTATCCGTATCAGGACTTAACTCACCAGCTGTTAGACTGCTCGGCCGAGCTCAGTCCGGACCTCTGCTGGTGGCCCGCCGGTCCTGAGCCAGCAGGGTGCTGCTGCTGTGACTGCTGAGATGGTTGCTGGGACTGTTGCTGCTGCTGTTCTTCCATGGCGAGTCGCGGAGACCACGAGGACGGCGGGTAGGGGGCGGACCTCTGCACAAGCCGGTCCGGAGAGAAAGCCAGAGACTCAGTGGCCAGCTATGGCGGCCCGCCAGAGGTCTTCGTGGCTAGCCGAGGATTCCCAATATGGCCGACGGCTCCCGAGGCGGCTGCCCCGCTCGTCGCTGATTGGCGCTCGCCCGGCCGGCGTCCGAAGCTCTGTGTACACGTGATAGGCTCGGCTATCGAGGACTTTTGGACTCGGTGAGACTCTCCCTGTTTGCATGGCCTGTTGGCATGGCGACCGTAGGTCCCGAGATAACGGGACCTTCTTGCTGGCCGGCCAGCGGGCACGCGGTGTGGCCTTTGTACGCACGGCGTTCCGCGTCCTGGCGAAACGCACATGCATGGCGACGGGAGTCATCCTAGCTTGCGCTGGCTTGCTCGTTGACGCTTGGCATGTGCCCTATGGGGACGCCGCCCGCACTCTGGACCGGCTTCTGGCGCTCTTCTCCGTCCAAAGTCCACCATGGCTTGTTTTCCCGCTTGCTTGCTTGCTTACACGAGCGGGGAGCATGGAAGCAAAGTCCGGCCAGGCGAAGGCTGAACAAAGAGGGATACGAATGCATGTAGTGAGTGCTATAGATCGCTATAGACTGTGACATGTTTTTATGTTTTTTAGCAACGGATTTGCAAGCTAATAAGTTCGAGAGGAGGTCGATACAATACAGGTGTAAAACGAAACTTACCGCTATAGCGGTTTCTCTCAGACCGACGTTGTTCGCGCAGACTTTGTCTATCAAAAATACCATAAAAAGTATTTCGTTTCGAACAAATTTCAAGCGAGTAAAATGTCCCAGTAGCATGCACGAAGAAGCCCTTCCGGTGGCTTACACTAATGTGTTATTATAAAAAATGCTGAATTATGGTGTGAGTCACCCGGTCTACAGATCTCATAAAATGTGAAATATAGGTCATGACAAATTGCCTCAATGTCAGATTGCCTTCTTATCAGTAAATGTACATTAATGCTGCGTATATTTTAGTACATTGCATTCACACCATTGTCATGTTCGTCGTTATACCCAATGAAAGAAAACTTTATCAGATATTCCGATAATATTTTTTCTTCCTGAAGCTTTCACTTCAGGATTAGTGATCGTCTGAGGTAGTCAGGAAAAACATAATTAAGCTCTTTTTATTTAGGAGCTATATTTACTTTTTATCTAAGCAACTTAAGAGATGCGATAAAACTTCACAACACCCCCGTATTGCGTGCTCTTTCGCAGCCTTGGGCCGTCTCTAAACGTATAGCGTCATGCAGCCTCGGGAAACTGCGAGAGGGGGTCCAAGCGCGTAGCTGTGTGGCAACGACCACAACTCAATTATACAGAGAAGCCTGCCTTTATTGTCCGCTGCGCCATAAAGTCAGGAGGAAGAGAAGCCGCGAGCGCATGACACGTATTTGAAAGTCTAGCGCCTTCGTTCCATCCTGAGTGTCCGGCGGCGACGGTTTGCCGAATTGGCCGACGCGGCTCTTTAGCATGAGGACAGCCGGGTTCCATAAAACGTTTATGCCACCTACTTCGCACGCAGCCTCGAGATGGTGGAGTGTGGTGGGAAGGCAAAAAGAGGGCTGAGGGGAGAAAAAGGAGCAGAGAGAAGGCAAGAATGCTTGCAAGAAGTCTGCTCCGGTTGGCTACCGCTGAAAAGGAAAGAAGTAGCCGGGCTGTCTCATGTATAGTTAAGGATGATGTTTTGGCAATAAGAAGGCTGATAAAGAAAATCTGCTTCGCGATCGCCAGTCTGTTGAATATTCGGAGTTTGGGGCCAGACTTGATCACCGTTAGGACGATTTAGATCAGGGCGTTCCTACTGAGATGCGAGGAACAGAGTGTAGGTTCGATCTGCGTTATAAGATTTACCGTCCCTAAGGGACGCCGTATAGTGGAAGACTCCGGAAATTTTTACTATTTCACGTTCTATAACGTGAAGTGACATGGTACAGTGCACGAAAAAGAGAGAGGATAAAACGTTCATCTGATGTGTCAGCTTGCACCGGAAGGAACGGAAAGAGGAAGATGCGGAGGAGGGAAGTGGATGAGAAGCGTTCCATCTCCTGAAACTGTAAAGAATGTGGAGTACAAGAAATGTGGTCATTACGGCAAGTGGGGTTTCATTGAATCCTTACATGCGCCGTCCTTGTCGTCTCGTCTTGTCCTTGTCTCTGCGCTACCATTTATTTGTTCGAGACATGTACCAACACGCCCAATTTACCACGTTAGTGTGTTCATCGCCCGAACCCTCCCACAGATTTGGCAGCGCAAGTGCCCCGAAGATTCTTGATGGATCGTGGCAGGTTGTAAACTGTGGGAAGTATACACGACGCTATATATTAAAAGAGTGAGACAGCAACTCTTCTAGTATGCGGCGTGCTAGAAAAGAATTAAATCAAGGCTCATATTTGCAGAACGGTGACCGCGTGTATACTTAAGCAAACGTAGGAATCGGTCCCTCGGCTCCACGAAACGCGAGTCACTTGGCTCGGTGTCTTTTGTGTTGTGCGAAAGCTTGGGAGATAAGCCATTCTAACAACAATTCGGTGCCACCCAAGCAATCAATTATATATTAATTAATTATTAATTGACATATATGAGATGAATGAAACGGAGTGAGTGAGTGAGTGAGTGAGTGAGTGAGTGAGTGAGTGAGTGAGTGAGTGAGTGAGTGAGTGAGTGAGTGAGTGAGTGAGTGAGTGAGTGAGTGATCGATCGATTCTGTCATTTCAGGCGGTTCTGCGAAAAGTTTAGCGCAGCTGAACATTCAACCACGACACGTTGCACCGATGTTCATTACTACGGCGTTATCTGAACTGACGACTTTCGTAAGAGATCGAATAGGTAGGTCAGTTATTATCGATATACTCCAATTGCTATTGTTCTCCTGAACACGCCAAGCATACCCCCTTCATTTCCACGCAGCCTTCGACCGTTACGCGCTTTGGTTCAGAGTGATGAAATATATGGCCCCGATACGAAGGGTCTCTTTCGTAATGCACCCGTACGCGACGCCATCATTTCAGGCCTCAAGCGGCCGCTCCTTGGCGCGTACTAGACCATTTTGCGCCCTGAACGAACAGCACATCAGATGGTTGCGTTCACATCGCGGTCTCCACGTGCGCCTGGGTTACTTCCAAGTGAGAAATTGTCTATGGGGCAGCTGGGGCCGCACGCTCCTTGGACGCTCCCATGCATGTTACGCAGGCAGGATGCCTTCGCGACTTGTTTTCGTCATTCTTTCTTGAGTACCGGCGTGGACTGAGTTGTGGGATGGGGTGAGAAAGAGATAGGAACATCATTTACAATCTCTCACATGAAAGGATTGATGGGTTACTTATTGCTCTTGCGCGTTTTATAATTTTAGCAAAAAAAGCTTTGCATGGGCCCTTAAAGTTTTTGAGGGTGCGATGCTACAAATGAGGTAAGCATAACGGTCCCATGTTTTTCAGCTGCCCACTACCACCTGTCAAAGTCATGCTCGTGATTATACAGCATGCAAGGGTTGTAAACGGTCGACACCATCGATGAACATTTTTTTTCTTTTTTTCGACAGAAGGACAGGGGGACATGGGGACATGGGGAAATTTATTTTTTCGACGACGCTCTCTCGTTGAAACAACCAATGCCGCTGGTAGAATCCGGACACACGAACTCCGTATGTCGAGTCCGGTGCTTTAGCAACTGAGCTACGGCGTCAGCTGTTCTGTCTTCTACCTGCTTAGGTATTTATGTTGCGTGCAACATCTTGACAGTGTTAATCAAAGTACCCCCCATCAATTGCGATGGAATTGGTACGACAAGTGTCACGTGAAACGCAATCAAGCATGAAGGCGGGAGCTGGGCGAGAACCCTCTTGCTCTGTTCAAAATCAAGGCTGTCAGAATCTATGTCCTCGTTAAGCTATTCAGCAGACAAAAATTTATAAATTAGGGCATCGTTGTGATATTCTGCTACTTAAGCTCTTAGAGGCAATAGTCAGCTCTTAGAGGCAATTCGAGGCCGTCAACATCAAAGATAAGTCCCATTTTTATTTAACATTAATCGGCAATGTGATTCTAAATATCGAAAGTCGAAGATACGCGTTCCAAATCCCGTTGAGTTCGCTTTTTCGCATAGCAAATCTATAAAGTGGCATGGGTACCATTTCTTACGCACGAGCTACTAACCCCGTTTGTGTGTTTGGTGATGCAGATTAAGGTAACATATGGTTCTGGCGACAATACGGCACGCGCCGACGTCATTGTCTAATAAGCATCGAGGGAAAGCCCGCACAACGAGGCTTCAAGTGCACACTTTAACTTTCAATATTTTGAAGACTGCCAATTAAGAGCATTCAAAAACTGAGCTCGCCTCCGGCGACCTTTGGTTTGTAAATATAACATTGCCCATTAAAATGCAACACAGAAAGAGTGATTAGTTAACTTTAGTTAATTAAGTGACTACACATTATGTTACATCTACAAATGTGCGCCGTGCACGACATACAATTCGCCTTAACTGCCTACCCTCCACCGCGGTTCTCTCACAGGTTTTATAATTAAAATTTTCAAACGTTAAAAAAATTATTCAGGTATAGAGCATAATGTTAGATAAATGTTTAGACTATACGTTATTGTCTGCAGTAGAGAGGAGCAGGGCAAGGAGTGAAATAATGTTTCCTTAGAAAATAATAGAATAAGGCGGGGCGCATTTGTCAAGTACTCTATAGCTCAGATCACGAATGGCGGTTTGCCAATGTCCCTCAAGACAAAAGCATATAGCAATCGTGCCACCGGTACACACCTACTAGGCCTACTAATTGAAGGCTAACGAAGATCACTCAACTTAAATTAAGGACAATACAGACAGCTATAGAAATGAGACGCTAAGGTGGAATACGTGATCGGGGTAATGTGTTCATCATAGCCAAGGTATATCTTCAGAATGCAAGAACTGTTCGAAGCTAACAAACTCACGATATAGTTGGCGCCAGATCAGCTGGCTAATCAAAATTATCCAATGTTAGAAGCGGCCAGGTTCTGGTCGAAAGGAAACCAACCATCTTAGCGCATCCTGAATATTCGCGAGTTCGGACTCTCGAATGCGTGGTATAATATGCATCACAGCTTCAATCAGCCCCGCGACACAACGTTTGTTGCGCATTCCGCTTATGCATGTGTATAGGCTCTGACTTATAGGCTAGCTATATCTAAACAGTGTTTTCAAAACGGTTCCATTCAGAGCGCGCATGCGGGTAAAGCGTGTTGGTTCTGGCCTATGTGGGTATCTTAGCATTTGCGTACGAAGGTGGAGTTTCGCAACTATACAGCTCAAGCATGTTATATAGTGCCGCGCGGGTGGCTATAAAATAGAGTTGCATTTCCGGGAGCGGAATAACCTTACGGCCGTCACCGCGCTTGCGTAGAGTGCGCGTTGTGCCAAAAGACATCACTGGAAGAAAAAGAAAAAAAAGGGGGGGGGGGGGGGGGGCTTAAACCCCGCCTTTATAGGCGTTAATGGCTCCTTGCGGCTCCCCTTATTGGTCCTTGTTAGCGTACACTCGTTCCTCATTGATATTGTGAGCACTGTGTGGTGCTTCATCTTCCACGTGGCTGAACGCGCTGCTTCGTCTTCATCCTGCTCTCTCATACCCATCGTCATCGCGGAGTGTGGTTGGCTGCAGTGTACGACCAAGGCTTCAGGTCTCCAATAAAAACCTGATCCCTTTGCTTCACCCTTAATCGCTATTCTCTTAATTAGTGGCTCCATAATTACACTTTAATCATTTGCATGCTGTCGCAAGCTACAACATTACGTGAAAGACTAGACAATACAATTATAAAGCTCTTCTTTAACAAAAATAAGCAGTGCGGACGTGCTTGCGGGGTCTAGGGCTAGCGTCCAAGTATTTAGGGTTAGATCCCATCTCTCTATAAATTCTCTTTTCACCGCTATTGATGCACGGTACTATGATGTGCAGTGTCGAGTGACTCTTCAACCAAACGGGCGGACCTTTTTTGTTCTCACTGTGTTGCTTATGGCGTGTCAACGCAGTCCCCGCATGAGGGAAATAAACCTGCATCTTTATTTTCGTTTCGAATACTGTGTCGATTGCATTTTAGCCATGTTGTAACCTTGTAATCGTAATTTATTTAATGTTTTCAATCACAGTTCAACTCGCCGCTCCACATCTGACGGTAAAACTTTTCAACCAATCCGGGTTCTCTCTAACGCCACCAACAGCTGCGCCAGGTTCTTCGTTGAAAGGGCGCATTGATACTGTCGCGTTAGAAACGAGGATTACAAAAATGATCTTCCAGGCTCTAAACCGAGAGTTTTCGGAATACAACACGGACTAATCACCGAACAATTCACCAGCCGTTTACTAAAGACCGAACTCTCGTGGGCCCCCAACGGGTGCCACATAGTAAGGGTATACCGTGCTCCAAACCCGAGGATAAATTACTTCATTCTGTAGCATAACTAACCTAATGATCCATACCGTTCATGTCGTACGTTCGCACCTACCAGCATGGCGCAGCGCTGTTTAATGATATTCGTTTCATCTTTCGGAAGTTTCATCAGCTTAAGCAGTGCGCCACTTTGAAGTGGCAACGCTATCCGCAAAACGTTCTCTCCCTTTTTCTCTCGTTGTCCTGCAGACGGAAAAAAAAAGAAGACTACTATGAAACTGAAAAATAAAAAAAAAACGCTGCAGGTGATGCGATTACTTACACCATGTGTCGCACAAGATCAGAAAAGTGGACAGACTACATAATGTCACGGTTTTATCGGTGCCATGTAAGTTGAGCGGCGTCTGCCCTTCCGTGCATGAAGAAAAGAAACGAAGACCACAGTGAAAATACTAACGAAATGCGTTCCCAGTGTTGCGTACAAAATTCCGTCACATCGAGTTCTACATCGATCATATGAACTAGCACGCGAACACGGTTTGACAATGAATAACGACATATTGGAGCACACCTAGCACAACATTACAAGAATTGTGAAGGCAAGCGTAAGTGGAAGAAAAAAGTTCCTTGCTCTCCGTGACACCAATTTTTGGTTCAGGACAATATTGTTTAAGACAATGTTAAAAGAGGGAGGTCGTCGAAGCCTTTCACATTGTAAAATGCTTAGTGCGAAATGCGTTAGCTATCCTTCACTCGCGCTTTTACAAAATGAAATCATTTTGTTCCTTTGTAGGCCACATTTAATTTAGAGATTTCTTTAGTGCCATCTACCGAGCCATAAATCTTTCGTCAGGCTCAAAATTGTATCCATTTACCTGACCTTACGTTAGCTTTAAATTTGTTCCTTATACCGTTTTTCTTTCAATCTTCTTTTTAAGACAGTGAAATGTACTCCTTTTGTCATATTTTATTATTCACCTATACACTTGGTCTTAGTTGTTTCCATGCTCTTTTTTCTTTGATATAAGTTTTTATTATCTCACCCTAGCCTTTTTACTGGTTTATTTTTCTTTTCCACCGCGCTTTTCTTCCTCGCTTTTACTACAGGTTGAATCTTATTTTCTATTCTTGCTCTTTGTTTTAAAATGTTTAAATCTCCCAGTCACATTGTTGTCGATTGCCGTGTTGTTTAATCAGGCCCCCTGCAACCATGCCATTTCGAATGTTTGATTGTGTGAACTGAAGAAAAGAATAAGATCCCTTGTACTACCTTAATAACGGTTCTTGCGGGAATTAGTCGAAATACAAAGCGTCCGTGTAGTGACCAGTGCCCGTTAAAAAATCATGGGTTGTCTTGGGACGTTAAGCCCTATAAACCAAACCAGTTCTCGTGCGCATGACTGCTGTGCTTGCGCGCTTCGGTTCTTCTTTTATATAGCATGCGCTTGTGAATGAACAGTTACTGGCCCTACGGGGCTGGGACGGTAGGTCAACGCCGCTTGCGGCTGGGGCTAGAAAGCCGCCGAATTTTTATCTGTTGTAGGCCGTCATTGCACCAGCCACTGCCCTGATGGGGCTGGGACAGGTAGGTCACCGCTGCTTGCGGCGGGGGTTTGCCTGCCACCGAAGTTTTATCTGTTGTAGGCCGTCATTGCACCCGCCACCGCTTCGGTGATGGGCGACGGCTGTTGTTGCGGCGCGCGTCTTTCTTTCCCTCTACCTTTTTCTTTCTCTCTATTTTCTCTTCTGTCCGCACGAGGCAGCGGAGGTGGCTCAGCTACAGCGCCAGTAGCAGGCCCGTGCATTTTCTTTTCCTTCTTCCTACAGCCACAACAACACAACAACAGTTGGAAGTCTGCGCTCCTGGTGTGTTCCTATGCCCCCCATCCTTGTCTTATTCGCGTAGTCATAGCCTTTATCGTCTTACATATAGGCTAGCGAACTTTATTAAGGCAAAAGCCTTTAATGGCTCATATACTGTCGTCGACAAAAGCTGTCCGCGCGAGCGGCGCGTTTGATTGGTCGACAGAGAAGTGACGTCACCAGCCGCCAACTTCGAAGCGACCAACCAGAAGTCTCATCCTGTCTAGCCTTCCTGCCATCTGCAATCCGACACTTGAACGCGCGCCAAGGAACGCCATGCGACAGCAGCGATGGTGTACCGTCCAAACGCACACTTGTCGGAGAGTGACAGATACTGCGCCTTTCCTTTCCTTTAAATCAATTATATGTAACACTGCAACGAACGCCGATAAAAGGCAAACAATGAGAGGCTTCCATACGTTGAGAAGACAGTTGATGGAAAGGCCATTGCAACAGCTTGGCCTCAGTTTAAGTAGCCCGATATTGTTATCATTTGGCACCAACATCCTTGGACACAGTCACAGGTCTGTTTTCACCGCTATGCAAATTTTTTTAGTAGAATCAAATCGTTTGTCTCGCTAAATATTTAAACATCACTTGTTCTACAATTGCAGTGTCGATCTCCCGTGTGTGTTACCACTTTTCATTTTATATTTAACTTATTTCCAGTTTTGTTTCCTTTCCTCTACCCCTCAAATCACTTTTTTTTTTTATGCAAGTATACTTCAAAAATTTTCTTTGCTACCCAATTCTTGGCCGATCCCCCTCTGTGGCTATGTGCCATAAGTTAATTGGTCAACAACAACAATAGGAGAGGAAGGGTAGGCTTTCGTCAAGAGACATCTAAGAGACCCTCTTTTTGTTTTTGTTTTTTCACGCGCAATCGTTGTCAGGAGATGTGCAATATTTAAAGCATGCGTATCTAAACTGCATTGGGTTTAATAAGGTTAAACCTTTTATAATAACGAGCAGTCACATAAATACATATACTTGAGTGCTGGGTATATGGCACATGAAATTAGCGTCGCTGAGCGCACAATGTTAACTCTTGCGCCACAGCTCGCTTCGAGTTTCTCACGGAGCGAAAAAAAATAAAGTCGAAATTGAGGCTGTCGTAAGAAAAATGGCTTCGCTCTGGGGTCTTGTCAAACTGAAGCAGGTTTCGTAGTTTCCAAAAAAGTAGAAGTTTGTTATCCACCTTCATTGACTGATTATATTATGAACAAGGAATAAAACTTCAGGAGTGCACTTAAGTCTGCTTAGGTGCAGTAATGCGAAAGCATAGCGAGTTTTGTCACGCCACCTATTGAATTTGCCCAACACTACGCTAACGGTCCTCGCCCGCACTTGGCCAGGTAGCGCATGCATGCATGCCATATTTACCTAGGAAGGAGTGGCGCAGATGAAACTTCATGAAAACCGCGATGCTCACTGCATAGTCCGAGAGTGTGTTGCAATTGGAACTTGATTAGGACGACGATGTTTACAACACAACGAGTGTGTCTTGAAGCATTACACGAGGCGTTGGCGGCTGCGACAGTATTATAGTGTTCTTGTGCCTGGGCCAGGGAAACTGATCTGTTACTGTTCGATCTGTCAATGGTGCATAACCCAGTCACGGCAATGTTTTTTTTTTTTCTCTAATGATTGTTAGTGCGGACAAGCTCTGTCCACTGTCGACGCCACTCATGAGACAAGAAATGTTTTCGCATTACTATATTCCCTTTGCTACTTTTGCAGAATGCAAACCTTATCACTTGAATGATTCGCTCACGGTATATTTTCCCAAGTTTATTTTAAAAAATACCATCTAAAGTTGACTAAAACGCCCTGCATGACCGCCGTACATACCACCCTCTGCAGCATACTGTACCTTAGAGGCATGCGTGTCCTATTTAGCCGTATACAAGATTCGCTCGTTCTTATCAGCGCTACGCGCACGCCGCCGCGACCGGGAAAAGCAAGAACAGGGCCGAAATTCACTCCAGAAAACGGAATCCCGGCGTTCCTTTCTTCTTTCCATCTCGCCCTCCCTCTCCTCTACAGGATCACGGTCTGACACTCGTCGTCGCATCCGTGTGTACCAACATCGGGATCATATGTGAGTCGGGTCAGCTTCGGGCGCTCAGCTTCTGCCAAGGTAAACACGTGATCGTCCGTACTGCATGCGCAAAAGCTGTCGCCGCCCAGACTGCCCCCACCCCGCCGAGCAATTGTTGGACGCAGGTCGAGGCCGAGGCAACATATATATCGGTTGCGAGGCACGTCACAACGCTGTATCCCCTGATATACGACCAGCCTCGTCCCGATAATATTGTTACGTACTGCAAGCGTCGGCTCACGGGGGCTCACGCGCCACTGACGCTTCGCGAAAAGCCGTTTGGCCATAAACAATACTTCTGAACCTCTCCCAACGACTGCCAAGACGATGGACCGTTCATTACGCTGAAAACACGCTAGCTGGCGCTAAACGATGCGTGGAGTTTCAACGCGCATTGGGTTTCAAGTCCCATGCGTGAGATTCGTGCAACAAGCAAACGTTCTGGTCGCGTCCATTATTTGCTCCATTTTGAATTATAAAGCTGACAAGCAGGTTATACGATTACGTAGACCGTATCCCGTGTGTCATTTCCGAAAGCTTGTTACATTTTTCAGTTCAATGATATATAAGACGTCGACAGCGGAAATACTCTATGAGCAACCCATGTAGAATGACACCGAACTGTCACATAAACAAGAAACAGAGGCGCTGTCGTTGCCGGATGGCTGTAACAGCCGGGGATGCGGCTTATGGCGATCACATAAAATATGTACATAAATGTTTTCAAAGCAGTATTCTGATTTCACAGTGTACCCATGAGGTCGCCACGTCGTTGATAAAATCCGAGTACTTTCCAGAACCGACTGTTAGCGTATCTGACGTCATTTCAAAACTGTGGGTTTTATTGCGAAATCAATACTACGACAGCCAAAGCGAGACCTCGGGTGGCCCCAGCTACGCCGTGAAGAGGCGTAGTTACGGTCTCCTCATAAAAAAAATCAGCCTGCCATGACATTTGAGTTCACGTTACCCCTAGCTATGCCACGGGCAGGAGCTGTCAATGTGGGTCGCTCCTTTCATATGGGAGGGTGATATCAAAATCAGTCTACCAGAACCGTTTGCATTCTCGTTACCCCTACTACACGCAGGCACGTCCATACGGCTTGATGACTTTATATGGGGGCTGGTAGCTTACGCTCTCCCGTCATACCCTTAAATGATGAGCTTAAGTGTCCCCAATAATGTAGCACCTTACACTGATAGGGCGTGACAACAGGGGAATAATGTAGCAGGCAAAAGAAGCTTCCGCCGTTGCTTTCGCAATTCAACTGGGGTTAACCAGAGCTGAACCACAACTAATTATATTTATATCGCTACAATATATGCCTGTCGCGATTACCCTCTGCGGAAACATGGAAGGAAGCTCTGTACTAGATGTGAACAAAACTTCCAAAAATGTACAATAGAAGCCAGCTGGGACGAAAAGCAGTCGGTGTCATACACCTGCTGCCATCTGCCTGCGGTCCGCTACCTGCCATGGATGGGAGGCGGCAAAGGGAAGAGAGGAAAATCGCCCTATCCCCTTCGAGGGATGAAGAGGGAGAGACCAGAAGGTGGTGACCCGAGGAACATGAAATATTCTCGTTAATTTAAAGATGTGTGCAGGGATGCATTATGTACGTGGTCATCCACTTCTAGCTATAACATGGTCACTGCTTTCGAAAGCAACATTGGGTCCGACGCAGGCGCATATTGAAGCAAGTGATACAAGCACAGAAGGACCCGGAGGTGGTGCTTCGAATGGCCTGTCAATTAGTTCTACTGGGCTTCCGGGTCGGACACAGTGGCACTTTGAACGGAGTGAGCGTGTTATAGGTGGATGACCCTGCACGCTGTCTGTGCATAATGCATGGTATGTATGACATGTATGTGTATTCGGGCATAGCGGCTCAAAACGTGCACATCTCACAGAGCTGTATGACAAATAGTAATTACATGTCCTCCAATGTTGTTTTTTTCCCAATGCCACAACGCAAATGTGAAGACCACCGGTAGTAACTTCTGGCGATCACTTTTAAAAGCATGAGGAGCATAAAACGTCCCTTCGAAGCTGACAGATTTCTCAAACGTCGTGGTATTTCTATTTTGGTGAGACCTAAAAGAGAGAAAAAGACAGGGACTTGAGAGAGACACGGGACAAGGCGTTTGTATCTCTCTACATACCTTTCTTTTTTGCGCTTCAGGCTTCGCCAAAATGAGTATCTGGCATACCTTTCTGCCTGGCACCCGATCATCCGGGTGTTTGTCCGAGCCGGGCGATCTTTTCTTATAGCCCGAAATGCGGCCACGTGCACTATATAAGCTACAGGGCCCTCCCTTTAGGGAGGAAGCCTTGAGCTAGTCCCTTCTTTCCTTCCCTTACGAAGCGCGCTTCACGTGTCTACCAAGAAGCATGACAGGTATACTGCACCTTTCATTTCTTATAATCAAATCCAAACAAATCAAACCAACCAACCAGCGATATTGTGATGCGATGGCGTGCTTTGCGTACGCAGCACGTGGTGGAGCAGTGTCGTTAGGAAAGTGTGGTCACGTCAAGAAAATCTGGGGATAAATCCAGACCACAGGTGTGAGTTGCACTGCCGGCGAGAGAAACAGACTTCGAGTGGCTGGACAAGATAGTGCCTATATCGTATAGTGGTCGACCGGGAAGAACGGTGGGTAGACAGCAGGCGTACGAGAGCGAGTGGCGTAGAGACGAGCGGTAGGATAATGAGCCACCTCGACTAAAAGAGCCGCTGAAGAAGGGCTGTGGATCAGTAATGATTCGTGCATGAAGAGCGTGTGGGGGAGGGTTTAAAGAGGCACTGAAGGCGACAGTGCTGGATCTGTAGAAGAGATTGCTCAGAAAACTTGTGAAGGGATTGCCGTGGATGCTCGTGACGGTTGTTTTGCAGTACTGGCTCGAAACAGTTACGACAATTGTTGGCAGTGAGGGCGTGGTGGCAGGCGCAGCGCATGCGGCTGAACGCGCACCTTCGCGGCAGTCAGGGGCGTGCAGACCTCCGTGAAAAGTTTCACTGGGCGTTGAGTGAGACTGAAGGGGTATGAGTATTTCTGCTCAGGAACTTGAAGCAGCAATGGTCGGGTCATGCTCTTCCTCGTTAAAGGAAACTTCGGAAGAATGTTGCTTCCACGAAGGCAAGACGTTGGATCCTGACCTCGGGCAGCGGAAAGACTAATTCGATGGGTGCTGGATTTGTGCTGGCGGCTGGAGTTGTCACCTGTGACTTGCAGCGGGATCGAAACCGCAAGGATCGAGGTCGGAAAAGAACAAGTCTTCTGCGTTTCGAGGTTGCTGAGCATGAGAGGGGCGGAGGATAGTGGTACATATACCATGAACGGTCGATGGTCGAGGAATCGTATAGGGTTGCGAGCACTGGCACAGTCAGCAACACTGTGCATGAGAGAAGCAGCGGGGTAAAGACCACGGTGAGCAGATTTTTCTATACCGTGATCGTCATAGTTCCCTGACAGGGGCGATAAACCGCCGCAGTAGAGCTGGGTTGACGGAAAGCAGCCTTTTAATGCCATGGCTAAAAGCTGCGATGGAGGCAATTTGCTGCAGCAACTCGTCTCCATCAGAGCAACAGTGAAGCACAGGCGCGCCAAAAAACCACATGTCCATGATGTGGTCAGCTAAATGTGCCAGTGAGGCGAGGTCTGCTGTTGAGACGCTGAAAATGGACCGAACCCGTTGAGGAAAACGTTGTAGGAGCCGTCCCCAACAGAAAGTATGGATCGACAGAATGACCACGGTGCATCATACTGTGAAGCAGTTCTGTGAGCTTGCGACCACGGAGGCGTTCTGGTTGACGCAGCTGTTGCATGCGACCCTGCTCGAATTGAGAAGTGCGTAGTATGAAAGCCTTTAGGCGTCAGCGCAGTGTGTCTCGGACGACCGTAGCGGTGGCAGGGGGTAGGCTCAATGACAACGCGATCATGCAGGGTCGTCCACTTCTAGCTATAACGCAGTCACTGCTTTCAAACCAATATTATGTCAGACACTGGCGTATTGAAACAAAGTGATACAAGCACAGATGGACCCGGATGTGGTTCTTCGCATGGCCTGCCACTAACTTTATTACTTGGCTGTGTCGGACGCAATGGCGTTTTGAAAACAGTGACCGAAGTGGACGACCCCGTATATACATCGTCGTCTTAAGACGCGATGCGACGTAGGAGTTGAGGAAACAGAATTCTGATCGAGTCCCTAAGCCGAAATCTGGGCAGGTGCAGTGTAGGTACGTCGTGGTCAAGGGGTGATGACGGCGGTAACGACAGTAGCGACGAGACAAAGGAGAAAGCAGCTGCCATCGCTTACGGAATGGGACACAAGTATCGAAGACAGTCGGGGTCGTGGGCTTCCTATTGCTGTAGGCCGATCGCAGCTGTGCTTATAGGCGCAGGTCAGGAACTTAAGTAGTGCGGCTAGCAGTCACGAATTAGTGACGCAGCAGGTCCCAGACAACCCATCCAATTTCACCCCATAGGAGCCGAGCACCAGCTCAAGAAAAAGCCCGTATTCATTGTGTCCCCGGAGGGCACCTATTAGAGGCACTGCAGGCGAATCGAACTCCGCACCTCCACCACACGAGGCGGATACTCCGACGAATAGACCATATAGGATACTTATTGAAACTGAGGCGACTTTAGGGCGTCTGGTATAGGTATACAGCAAGGTAAACGAGCTTCGCGGTGCGTTCTTCAATCTTAAAACGGCAATGACGCACCTATACCACACCAAGCTCCAGAAGTGCCTCTCGTTATTGCACCGGCACCTGCAATAGTGAAGCCACATACCATCTTTCATCCGTTGCGCTGCTCTAAAATTTGGCTTCCAGTATATAGAGATTGGTAAGAAGGGAAAAGAGAGATATGAACACTAAGCGAGGAAGATGCGGATCGAGGAGGTCGGGGAAAGTGCAGGGAAATCTCAGAGGAATAAACAAAACATAAGGAGTGTGTCTCGTCGCAAACAGTCGACTCTAATGGCTCCGCTTTCCGATCATAGTGGGCACGCGGCGGGCCTCTCGCTTTTTTGGGGTTTCGAGGTCAGACGCCGAAACGAGAGGAAGCGAGCCGAGAAAAACGGCGGCAGCGGCGGTGCGAATGTCGTCCGCCTCTTTTCTCTTTCGATGCGCGCTTCTTTTTCTTCTTCTTCGTTGATCTCTCCTTCTTTCCTCCTCCGGCTCGGCAGCAGGAACAGCAAGAAGAGAGAGAAAAAAAAAAAAGGCACCAGCGACGGCCACCGGTGGCTGCGCGCGAGCGATGCAGAAAACGAGAAGCGCGCGCGGCCGCCGCTCAAGCAGCAGCAGCGGTGGAGGCTCACTTTCCCCGTGCGGGCGTCTGCTAGCTACGGCTACTCCAGCTGATCCGGACGTCTTCCCAGCGGCCGCCAAAGTTGTGACGGTGACTGTGGACTAATAGGCGACGAGGCAGTCCGTACGCCGACCACCCCGAGGTCATCTGCAGCTGGATTGCAGGTAAGCGGAGTTATTATATGTGTAGATAAATCAGCCTGGACAAGCGTATTGCGACGGAAAGTAATTGCAGGCCGCACTGTGGAACCGCATCAGTATAGCCGTGTAGCGGATGTGAGGCGTAACGAAGTTTTTGGTGAGGCGCACTTGAAGCGTTATACGTAAAGCGCAAGTGAAGCTTCACGGAAGCGCAGGCGAAGCATTGGTGGCATACGTGAAGTACAAGAGTGAATTGGAACGCATATAAAGTGCATGCAAAAAGAAATTAAGGAGAGACGTTAATGGTTATCGGAGATGATAGCCTGATAGTTAACCTGGCGTAATATATCATAAAGATAAGAGTGAAAAAAGGTGAAACGCAATTCAAGCATGGACAGCACGCGCGCACTCACAAAACACGCAGGTTTTTCAAAGGGGATGCATCAAACGCCTCTCCGCAATGTATTTTAATAGGGCTTTTTTCCCACGCGCAGCCGAAGCCACATCACGGCAAGGTCTAAGGATATGCTCCAAGTACAGGCCGCGGTCCTGGCGGAGTCCTAAATTAGCTTGAAGTATTGCGGTGTGTGTTAAAATTCGGGCAGCAGCAGACCAAGTGTTCAAGATCTTCACGCACACCACATGTCGAACACATAGTTCTATTGGAAACAACAATTTTGTGACGAAAGTAAATCGTATAGTAGCAGGTGAATGCGGCAACTGAAGGCAAAGGAAAGCGTAGGTAAAGCGTATTGAGATGAAGAGTATGCCTTCGAGCGGCCACGCACAGTATACATGACTGACACTGTTTCCCCTCAAAAACGGAGCAAAACACATCTCTGGAGACTTTAGTTCTGAACACGTAGCCATACTAGCTCAGAAACAACCTTTCAAGCTTCCACCTCAAGGGCTGAGGTCTCAGCAGAAGATGCAACAGACTGTTTCAGTATTTTCGATGAGCATCCAGCTTTTCATGTTGCTGTTTACCCATCTGAAAAAATCTGGCTAAGCAATATGAAAATTGTTCTTTATTCTCCCTTATAGCGCATTAAACTTTAGTGAGTTGCTGCTCGCGGTTCTGTAAACAAACTACGCGTTCGTTTGCATGAACGACCTTGCATACGGCGGGGACGAACATCACGTGCATCCTCAAGCTACTGTTACCTCATCACCTGATTGGTCAATTATACGACTGGGACTTTCCGTCTACTTTTGCTCTGTAATTTAGAAAACAAGCTCTCGAAGTCTTAGTCGAAACTCAAAGCTTCCTGTAGCAAGCAACTGCTCGCAATCCCAGTCGGAAAAAACTACAGAAAATTGTCTGTTGTTAGTGTTACGACAGAATTTCCGAGCGGTTTTTGAAGGGAAACCTGTTGTGACACCAACGTTCTATAGTAACATTAGAAATTTCTGTAGATTCAACAGAAAAGTGCTACAGAACTACAGGCAACAGAAATATACTACAGAAAAGTACAACAGAACTACAGAAAAATCTGACGTTTGGACAGAACTACAGAATATTTTGTCGTATTTTTGACACTGTTCTGTAGTTTGTTTTCGACTGGAAATGACCATCATATATTGCATTCATGTTGCATTAAACAAATTATATTGAGATTTTTATTCATTTTCTTTCTTTATAATGTAAAGAAGTGACGAAGGCTACCCCTTATGTGTTCGGTGAAACGCGCGAAGAATTTCGGGAAACTCTTCCTCTTCTTTTCAAAGGGGAACTTGTCGAATTTGTTTCACATATTCGCGTTAGCAACATTTATGCCAGCCCCAAGGTAGAAGTAAGGCCCAAACTATATATGTATATATATATATATATATATATATACATATATATATATATATATATATATATATATATATATATATATATATATATATATATATATATATATATATATATATATATATATATATATATATATATATATATATATATATATATATATATATATATATATAACAAATGATCCCCGGCTCGATCAATCAAAACAAACGCTCTCATGACTTTAAAAATTTCCCTTTTCAGTTTTCTTTAGGGACAAAGCCTGCAGGACTCCAGTACAAGTAATTGAGAATGAATTGTATTAAATGTTTGACGAGAGTACACGTATTAAGTTATTTTATTAGGTGTAGTTGACCTTGCTGTCTACGATGCCAGGGGTAAAAGGAACAACGTTCTGAGACAGCGATGAGACAACAATTTTTCCTTGGTTTACTTGGCAGCGCGCTTTATTTACGATAGGCTACGTAGAAAGATGGAACCATCGCTTATCGAGTAACAGAAAGAATTGTTTTTCATTACAGTGTCAATTCGTAAATAGATGGTACCATTAAACAACATTGTAATGCTTTCAGAAAAGCGTTGACGCATAATTTTTAAAAATACATAATTGATGGTTTTACCTTGACTTCACGTGCGTTTCACTGCAGCATCACTTCACCGACTTTCAGAGTTGTTGGAAAGAATAGTGAAAAAGACACACATGAAAATGTAAATAAAGATATAGAACACGCGCTACGCACCATCTTTCCTGTCTACAGGTTTTGCTAAATTATACTTTTATTTTTAACTGATTGTCTATAGTATGTTCCTCGTATAAGGGATTGAAATTTGTGCTGGGGGAGACCCAGCTAAAATGTTTTGCCGAAAAGCCGTCACGAACCCAAAATCAGGCCTTCTATATATCTGTTGCTAAGTCCCTTTCTAAAACTTGTTCAAAGGATCTGGAATTTGTAGGTGTCCGTGGTGCCAAAGACACATCATGCGCGGAGGAGCGCTCATCCATATAAGGTCTTTATGGAGACAAGAAGATGGAGGGGAGGAGTTGTGATTGCACGGTTGCACTAAATATCTTAGAGACTGCAGAGCCACGAGTTCAGTTCATTGGATTATGTCCTCACTACCTCCCCCCTCCAGTCTCCGTTTTAGTTCATTTCCCTTCCAATTCCGCGCTGGAAAGTATACCAGGCCAAAGGCATGGTCCTCCGGCAAGCTTCTTCCACAAGGAGAGTTCTGAACAGCAGGCTGAATTTAATGAAAGCTAAATTCACCAACAGGATACTGTTGACGATAACACAGAAGTTTAACGGCACGAACGAGGGCCCAATAGAAGCTCTTAAGAAGTACTTCGGAACCTATATGTACCCGCCACTGCTCCTACGTATCAGGGATGCCCAAACGCGGACCAATGCAGTCATTCGAAGCATGAGCAACCAACATCTTGAAGCACTCCTCACATGAATGAAGAGCTTGGAGTTGAGTGCAAGATGATGTCCTATCAAAAGGGCAACATTCGGTGATAATAACTATCCCAAAGCAAGGCCAACTCCCGCAATAGAGGCCCTGAATTCAGCCTCGGGCAATTTGGACGACCTATACGAGAAAGCTATCCACATCCGAATGCAAAGATAAGGGGAGGACAATGACCTCTTCCCCTACATAATGTTGGGATTACGCGGTGGATTGTCAGCGCAGGATATGTTTCTCCGAATCTGGGAGAAAATCCTGCTAAACATTTCCAAGCAGTGCGAGCACCTCCTGCTATATAGTCTTGGACTTAAAGGGGGCGCTTAACAACGTGCAGCATGGGACAACCCTGCAAGGTCTAAGGGACCCTCACTGCGAGGAACGACTGTTGAAGTATGTTAGACCTCCCACCAATAAATTACATCCTATACAAAGACAACATCGCCATTTGAACAACCATGCTCTCTTGGCCGGAACGTGGAAGCCCTAAAGGAGGCGGTGTAACTTTGTTTGAAAGCGCCAACGGGATGGAGTGCTCCCCGGTGCAGTCTACGGTTCTACAAATCAAAGGCAAGAAACACAGCCCGTCGGGGGAGTTTGACACTTGGGAGGCCACAGAATACCACAGGTGAACAAGATCTGAGTCCTGGGAATGATGATTCAATCAAATGACCGAGGGGATCATGTCATCAAACAGCCGAACGACCAGCCAAGTATTCGTCAGGCCAGCGATGGCAATATGCCACAGGACAGGCATGAGAGAGCAACGTACTGTCCGCTTAGTGAGTGCACTAGCAGTGAATCACCACAGCTACAGCCTAGAATACCACCACTCAAACTTGCGGAATTACTCAAAGATGTAGGCACCCTCCTTACAGGACCTTCAAAACAACTCCTCAGCTTTCCTCAATCAGACAGCCACACAGAAGAACCTAAATCTAGGGATCTATAACCCATCTAAGAATATCAGAGAAGGCCTACTCATCAGCCAGAAAACCCTTGTGACAATGGCGGTTAGGACGTTGATTTGCAAGCTTGGCAGTCAGCAAGGCCTCTAGCAATACTGTCGCACGTTTGCAACACCATATCAGTGGTACCCATGCCATCCATAGAAATCATGCCAGACATCAAGGCAGAAACATTCCATAGAAATCATGCCAGAAATCAAGGAAGAAGGCAGGCAAGAGCTAAAGGTCAGAGGATGAAGCTGGACAAAGACCCACAGGCAATAATATGGAAATAGTGGCCTACGAGGAGCCTGTCATGTTGGCAGTAGTACGTAGTTGCGAACTCGCCGCTCAAACCGGTCATACAAGCCTCCAGACTCCCAGGTGGCTCGTCGTTATCTCACACATGGTCAAGTTCCGGCGACAGTATCGGCTCTTTTCAATCCCGCCAAATACAAAGAATATCATCACGTCAATGAATGCCTGGACACAAGCGGCTCGAGGGGAATGAGGCGGTGAATGGCCTAGCCAACTACATAATTAGCCAGACGGACCACTAGCTCCACCCACATCATATTCCTCTGCCCAGTGTATATGGGGACCATCCGGAACATCTCAGGCTGGAGACACGTATATAGCTCCCGCCGCACAAGAAACTGACAACAGCAGATGACACTGATTGTCACCGCCTTCAAACTGGCAAATATCCTAAACTTTCACGTCATGGAGTAACATATAGCCCATGTGCTACAGCTCTATTTGCCCCTGATGTGGCCCCGCCTACTCTTCCACATATCCCGGTGATGTACGGCAAATCCACAGAACTTGCCTCATGCAGAATAAACATACGAGCAGTGGAAGGCGGGGCTGTTCATCGAGGCCTTGAATGTCAAGTAAAGGATCGTCGACCTGGTCTGTGAGACCGCCAAAGCCAGCGAAGCCCTGGGGGGAGCCGACCAACTTGCTCGTCCAATCCCAACTCCCTTTTTTCCTGCATAAAATTTCGCCTTACTTCACCTCTCCCACATTCTCACCATTAACATTCTCTCCTTTGTCGAGGTTGAGATTGTTGCAAGCAACTTATTCGCTTAGCCTTTGCGGATTTTACCGCAATTTTTCTTCTCTCCAGGGAACATCATGTAACCTATCGTATTATGACGTCATTACCAATTTCGTATGTTCCACCTTAATCTTCCCCAGTGTTGAGTAGCAGACTAGAACCGCGTTTATTTGAGCATATTTGTTTGATCATCATTCTGCACAGGATTAGAGTATTTAATCCCACTGTGAATGGTACAGCAGGAACAAGACGAAACACAATTCTCGCCTGTGTCGTCTTCTCCGTTTGTCTTTGTCGCGTGGCCTTTGTCTCCTTCCTTCTATGAAAGACAAAGGAAAGAGATAAAACAGATAAGCTTCGTTTTCCGCCTGTTTCGCACAGTTACGAACTTGCCCGGCTACCCATCCTTCTACATATAGGATATATCCCAGTTATGATCTGTTTACGTTATGAGAAGCCGCAGCTTTAGTTTGTTCGAAAAGCTATAACGTACAAAACACCGAAGCATTTGGTTTATTCCCTCTTACAATTTCTTCTATGCTGCGCTGCCGAAACGTACCCAAAATTCACGCCTCCCTTTTTTTTTCAACGGCCCGACGGCGCGGTACAATCACTTCCGGTCTGCCTTTTCCGCGGCCATTCATGCATGCATAGTAACCACGAACTGCACTTGCACGTTTGACTGGGGGCTGCGGAAGTCGTCGAGCTGAGAAAATACAGATCTTCAGGGTAATGACAGAAGAAGAAAAGAAGGCAAAGAGAAAGGAAATGCGAATCCGCCCCTAACACAGATTATCTCGGATCAGCACCACCTATAGACATCTTTTCCGTGTGGAAACGGCACGACGTGCTTCCTTATACGCCAGGCCACGCTAAACTGGAAATAATAAAAAGAATGCGGTCGAAGCTCTTCCTCTATAGCATCGGATTCACTTCCGAGCCGAGTTTTCCTAAATCCATTTTCTCCCCTTCTTATTGCAGTTGGGTCCGCATAGAGCCTGTTACGCAGCCGGAAATGTCACATAGTATGTCTACACTACTAAATCGTCAGGTAGCTGTTTAAGCGAAACAATGGTATTTCACTCATCGGAGCCACAAGCACCCTGGCCGTGATTCGTTTCAAATTTTTTCCATCAGGCGATGCGTAGTCAACTGTGGTTTAGGGACATGTTTCATTTTGAGCTCCATGTTCCTGCATGTGTGTATGTGCGTTTGCTTTGTTGCCTTCACCGAGAATCATTATTTACAAGGAAGTATTCAAAGTTGTATCCTGCCAATACTCACCTATAAGGTAGAGAACTTTCAAATTAACTTGGTGACAATGCAGCGAGCTATGGAGAGGACAGTATTAGTGATAATGTGAAGAGGCAAGGAAAGTGCAAAGTGGGAGGGTGATATTCTATCTGCAATCCGGAAAAGGAAATGGACACGAAACAGGCACATAACGTGGGCGACAAATGGTCGGTGTTAATTCCTCCAAGGCTGCGGAATGGACTCTACAAGAATGTAACGGAGCAGGCACTATGAGAAAGTGAACGTGTATAGTATTATAGGCGGCAGAGTCAGGTGAACAGATGGCATCGGGAAGATCTCCGGCATAGAGTGGCCGAAAATGACGCAGGGTAGTGTCAATGGCAGAGGCCCTTGTTCTGAAACATTCGTAGATGGGCTGATGATGCTGGCGTTGTTGGTGGTTTAATAAGTGCTAACGCGACCGCGTTACGGGCCCCGTTTTGCAGAAAATCCGACGTAGGCGCTGTCGGCGTTGTGAAAGAAAAATCACGAACATATACCCTTGACAGGTGGTGGCAGGTTGCATGGTCGGAAACTGAGTAGCCGACGGGTTGTGTGATGTCACGAGACAGCATGAAATGGCTGGGCGGCAGTAGCTGCCAACTCGTGCGGCTTCTTTGAGATGCGAGGATGACATGGGACTCGAACCAAATACTTCTGGACCCCGAGTCAAACACTCTACCCAGAGACCACGCAGGCGCCCTTGTACGGCTTGGTTACAGTGGGGCTTTATATCTATGCCTGGCATGCGTAAGATACAAGAGGTACGAATGAAGGCATCAGTGATTAAGATGGTAGAAAAGTGTATGCACCCGAACGAGGGTTGGCAAAGAGCTGTAAACAGTGGTCATTAAGGCTTTCGCATCATACAGTTAAAGCCGGAGCTTAAGTGTCCCCACTCCAAAATGTTTACCTGCTAGACTGTAACATTTTGTTGAGCGATGGAATTCAAACATATCTTACAGGTATTAAGGTGAAAATCTGGAGGACCCATTTCCAGGAGCATGTATGTTTTTTGAATTAGCAGCCAGCCGCCATGAAATGGCTATAAGCATCTCCAGCCCTAGTCTACGCCTGCATGAAGTCGCTGAAGAAAGCGAGCCCGTGGGCGGCACCATTCAATGACACATTGAAACCGGTGATTTGCTCGTGGCCGCGATGGGCTTCCTTCCCTTCGGGTTTTCTTCCACACACAGAAACAGCCATGTAGCGCGAGTTCCAGCCTGTGAGAAAGAGAGAGAGAGAGAGAGAGAGAGAAGCTTTTATTTAACCAAAGCACTTTGTATTTACCGTCATTGGGGCAAGGGCTAATGGTACTCTCTCGTACGACGGAAGACAGAATGCAGCGAGGGCATTAGAAATAATGCAGAAGATGGAAGCAGCCAAAGAGGCTAAAGTAAAGGTATATTTAATAAAAGATGGCGTATGCATTATGTAAGGAAAGTTTGCAACAACAGTTCATGCTGTCGCGCCGCTAGCGGAAGAGAATTACCACAGGTGACGACTATATATAAAAAATGGGTTTTCGAGAGACGTTACTTTTAACATTCATTGCAATCTATCTTTCAGTTTCATATCTTTCAATTTAATCTCTTAATGAAAAAAGGTACAGCTTGAAAAGCAACACTTAATTCCTGATGTCCTTCTGAAATGCCCAAGCTGATAAGTTGAACGGGTAGATAAGCTTACGTACACGACGAAGAAACAAGGTAATACCAGTTTGGCATGCGGCATTTCATTTTGCGTCGTTCTTCCCAGGTTATGATCTGACTTCAGCGGCTGAAGAAGGCACTCCTACCTCGGCGTTTCGATATTCAGCCATGGGCCGAGCTGTTGCGGTAAGTGCATTTGTCATTTCAGAAGCTGAAAAATAGGACAAAAAAGTAAAGCAACAAATGAATCATCGCTAGAAAATGTCTCTCGCCAAACACACGATCGGCAGCTCTGTTGAATGGAATGCGATTTCATATGAAATTATTACCATTATACTATTAAACTGTCACAAAACCTTGGAGCACAGAGCATGCACAAATATCAATAACAATATTCGTCAAATACTCATATTTGTTACACCTCGAAAGCGAAGTGATAGTATACAGGTAAATGCACACGCGTGATCTCTCTCTTTCTCTACACTGTCGACAAAGAAGTGTATAAAAGAGTACCGACCAAATGACCAATAAAACAATGTTTCAGCCCCAATTCAGAAGCCTTACTCATAGTGGCGAACTCTCTTAATGGGTCTCTTTTCATTGTTTTCATCACCTATACCATATCGACCAGATGAGCTCAGATAAAAATCTTGACTTCAAACCATGAGATGTACTCGATCCTGCAAGTGTTTTCTGCTACAGATGTGCTGTTATACATACTTCTAGATGTACTACTATATCTTCAAAGGTCAAAACCCATTTTCACAAGGAGCTCATTCGAGATAACAGGCATAGGGAAAGCTCGCGATCCCGTTAGAAAAAAAATTAGAGGGTCTCTTAGATGTGCCTTAAGGAGAAAGCCTACCTTTGCTCTCCTATCATTTGCCTCTCATCGTTTGACGTATTAGTCGTTTCGTAGTATGATGAGTCATGCCTAGTCATTGCAGTTATTACCACTCATAGCTAAGCATTTTACTCATCTCCAATCAGTAGAACTCATTAGAAGTCGTTGTTTGATATATTAGTAGTTTCGTAGCCACTGGCAGTCATGATGAGTCTTGCCCAGCCATTTTACTCATTTCCAATCAGTTGTAGCGATTTCAAGTCGTCGTTTGACATATTTGCCTTTTCATTCATGTTGAGTCATGCCTAATTTGTCGTCATTATCACATCGCTAAGCATTTTACTCGTTTCAAGTCAATTGCGGTCATTCCAGTCGTCGTTTGACTATTGGTCGTTTCGTAGTCACGATGAGCCATGCCTAGTCATTGCAGTCATTATCACTCAGCCAAGCATGTTTACACATGTTTAATCAGTTGCGGTCATTGCAGGTCGTCGTTTGACATACTGGTCATTACAAGTCACTTTAGTCATCATTAATCATCATTATTAGTCATTAGCATTAGTCGTTAACACTATTGATATCTATTTATAATATTTATTCATTACCTATCACCATCAATCGTTTTCGTTCTTAATCTCCCTCCTCACAGGTCTGCTATTTGCGAGTGACACATCAGCGCACAGATGCGACGCACAGACCACGCGCACAGCTCTCGCAAAGATTTTCGCCCTATGAGCCTAGAAAGGCTTTCGCCTTAGAATGTATAAGGGAAGAGGAAAGGGGGCTACCTAGCAGCTATGGAGATGGAACCCAGCACCTTCTGCACCTGAGATGCATTCGCAAACAGCTATACCACCGTTGCGATAAAAATACTGCTAACGTTAAGACCACTTTTAAAAATGTTAACAAACCGCATTAAAATATGGCTATGCTGTGTACAGTGACCGCTCGTGCAAAGTACTTATTTTAACTGCGGCTGTACACTCGCGCACGAGCGGCACAAGCCTGCTTACTGTTTCGTATACTTGCAAACAGCGTAAATAGCTAATCCTTGTACATTCTCGCTATCGCACCACTCCACAAGCTTTATTTCACCGTGTTCTTATTTCCCTTTTATTTCTGCTGGCCGCAGTTTGGATGCTCAAAATATTAGCAATTTCCGCGGTTGGAGATTTTTTTTTTCCTTCCGCTTTATTTTACTTTGTTTTAGTTTATAAGGTAATGCACTTGAAGAGTCTGTAGTATGTTGAATACTACAGTTTTACTCATAAGGTTACTCATAAAAGGTTGAGTGAACATAAGCTCGAATGACGAGGCTGAGATAAGATGTTGACTGAAGTCAGAATTATTACTAATCATTTATGGCGCGGTCACTGTCTTTGAGGAGGTCAAGGCACATAGCACCGTACATGCAGCCTTAGTGGCTCCTTCTGCACTGATATATTTGTCTCTCCTAACGCACATATAGTTCCGTGCTCTTTGTTGCGATTAGGCTAACTGCAGTGACAGACTCGTGCCGCCTCTGGCCATATTCTCTCGACTAGCTGGCCGGAGCTTGCTGCCTGCTTGGCGTGGCCATCATTCTGCTGAGCGAGCAACCCACTGGCGTGTCGGCCGTCCACCTCGCCTACATAGGCAATACCACAGCCTGCGATATCTGCGACCAGGATGTCGACTTCTCCGGGAGGAACTTCATCTGCTGCCTGGCACACAGCAAATGCTGCGGGTATGTCACATGCATGCGCACTGCCGCATAAGTACGACACCCAAAATACCGAGGTCCACTTTAGAAAACGGGCTCACAAACTTACATTATACGAACAAGGAAGAAAAGGAAGCTTCTAATATTTCGACGTGACCAGAGAAGACAAATCCTCTTTTCGTAACTTTGTTCTGTAGAACATCACTTCCCCCTCTGTTCAAGCCTATACATGCCGTGAAACTTGCACTTTTGAAAGCATGAGGTAAAGAAATTCGTCCTCAGCGCCATGCTTGTCGACCAATAAATTTGTTGGTTGATATATTGGCCCTTCGGTCACAGCCAAACGTTAATGACGCATGTGACTAAGCTTGCGTTTGCATGCTGGAATTCACTGCAGACTGCGAAACAATGGTTATTCTCATGGCGACAGTGCAACCGTGTAAGAATTAACAACGCTAACAAAAATAATTTTGACATTGTGTGTAATTAAAAATAAACTTGATATTTATAAGCGTGATAAAATAATTAGAGGGTCTCATAGATATCTCTTAAAGGAGAATGGCGAAAGCCTACCCTACCTATCCTATAATTTGCCTCCCATTGTTAGCCTCTTGTCAGCGTTCGTTGCTGTGCTACATATAATTATAATTGGTTTACAGGAAAGGAAAGGCGCAGTATCACACTTTCTCCGGCAAGTGTGAGTTTGGACAGTACACCATCGCTCCTGTCGCGTGACGCCTTGGCGCGCGTTCAAGTGTGGTACTGCAAATGGCAGGGACGTAACCCGCCTCGGCCAATCATAACGCCGCAAAAGCGGGACACACTTTGTCCACCACAGCATGAGCCATTAAAGGCTTTCGCCTTAAAAATTACTGGTCCACACGAATGTTATGCAGGTGTGCCTGAGCTCCGGAATGAGCCATGCACGGTCATGCGACCCTGAAAGGGAAGGGAGAGAAAAGATGGAGGGTTCATTTGCTCATCCGACGTATGGTACCGACCAGAGGTGGGCAACCTCATGAGGTAGACCTCAACCTCAAAATGACCTCAACCTCACGGAGTGAGGTGAGGCTGAGGTGAGGTCGGCGACAGCTCGACAATTTTTGAGTGAGGTCACCAATGGTCACCTGAAAAGTAAGGTGAGGTCGCCTGGGGGACCTCAACCTCAATTTGTGAGGTTGCGGTCGAGTGAGGTCGTCAAATATTTTTTGAGTTTGAGGTGAGGTCCAGGTTTTTGAGGTCAAATGCCTACCTCTGGTACCGACTGCACGATACTTTTACCTTTTGATGTTGTGGATCGCGCTTCTTTTTTTTCAGCGCCCATTGAGCCGACGTCAATTCGATATTTTTGTCTCTTTCTGCAGGCCCGACAGTCTAGACAGGAAAAGGCGGAGCCTGTGACAGGGCGCCACCCAATGCTCCCAACCACATCTGCATATCACATTAATTTAGTCCGTCATTATTATAAACGGGCTCGCATGCGTGTAGCCCGTCTTATAGACTGAATCGAGTTCGAGATAAGATGCCATCTTAAATGCAACAATAACGACTGTTACTGGCTACGTCCTACGTACTCGGCCTAAAAATGAAATATCACGCGTTTTTTTTTTCTTTCTTTTTTTTTTTTTGTTTTTTAGCAAACGGAGAAAAGTAGGTAACGTCTTTGCCGGAAGTAACCGAGCACCTGCGTCAGCAGCCGCAGCAGGCACAAGGCCAAGCAGTGACGCTGCGCTCTCCAGCGGTGTAAAGAAAGTAGCGACAATGTCAGATCTTTGCCGCCTTTCCCTCGCCCAGCGTATTCCTTCTCGCTCTTCTACGATCCCTCCACAAACAGAAAGGAGAGCCGGTTTTTCTGTTCTCTCGTTGGCTACCGGGCACCAGAATGCCCCTTTACGTAGCTGCCGTGCCGCAATACGTCACCACTAAGGGCAAAAACTTTTGTTTGTTTCTTATTTTTGTGCGGTCGCCGTTATACCACAAAGTATGTTACAAAGTATGTTTCTATGATTAGACTGCCTCACGCAATTTTCTCTGGCTCACGCCCATGTAGTTTTGTGTACGTGATGCCGTACGGCAGCGCTTATAAATGCTCATGCAGGCCGGAAAGGTGATTTTTATTTTTCATTGCTCGGTGGAAAAGCGACGAGGTGCGTACTAAACAATGAATAATGTAGGCAGAGTCTATTTTGTTTGAGGCACTGTGTATCTCGATGTTTTCTGCAGCTGAGCGTTCGCGAAACTTGAGGAACCAAGTTGTCGCACCTGCTTTAATTATATGACGAAAATATCTGTGTGACCATTGGCAGAAAATTTGATATCCACGGTGGATCTGGAGGTGGGTTGAGAACAACTTTTCTTGCCTTTTGAACATGTCTTCTCCTTCGCTTCTTTTTGTTGCGAGGTATACATGCCGCTACAATCCAACCTGCCATTTACAAGTTCATTATAACACTTTTGCACAACACTTTTTAAAAGAACGCTTTAAAATACCAGCTAATCTTACACCGTGCCCCGCCCCTCCCGCACTCCCGCGGTACCCGCGGCATCACTTGCGTGCAGGCAAGTTCAGCGTGTCGTGTGCAGCGCGCCCGCCGAAGGGAGAGTGAAATACGAGAACTGAGGATGAAAGCAGCCGAAGGGAAGAGAGCGTCGCTACTTTCAGCAGCGGTGGCCCTTTCCCCGGTTATGAGGGTAAACTGGATGACGTAAGCCTGAACCCTCGCTCCCCTCCGAATATTTACCCTTGCCTTGTCAGATGGAAGGAAGGATGCACTAAGGGCGATCCTCTTGTGAGGGTACAGACCTCAACCTGCAACCATCATCATCCTACGGCTACCCCAGGCAAGGCCTCCCGCGCCATTAGGTTTGGGGGTTATTTTGTTTCGGGGAGCGGGCTTGCTTTTCCCAGCCAAGGGGCTCATGCAATCCGGCCTGTTCCCACCGGGCGGGGTCGCAGTGCATATGCACCACGTCCGCATCATCCTGGTGGGTAGAAGCCTGGCGCGAGCAAGTCTTCTAGTTTTCCGTTTTCTTCTTTGAAGGTCACCATGGGGTGTCCCGATTCTTCAAAAAACTTCTCCCCCCCCCCCCCCCCCCAAGTGGCATCTCTCTCTCTCTCTAGGTGGAACCATAGTTCTTTTCTGATTTTGGCCTTCACTTCATGGAGGCTCGGAGTGTTATTCGAGTAGGCCGCTTTGCAGCGGAATATTTACCCTATGGCTCTGAAGGCGCGAAATCGAACGCCGTAATTGCTAGCTATTTATGACCCAAGGAAGAAAATCGGTAGCCTAGGCTTACATCAGCAAGTTTACTCGCGTAGCCAGGGGGCAAGGGCCGTACACTGGAGAGAGCATCACAGCTTGGTCTGGCAGCAAACGTGGCTACTCGGTTACATTTGGCAAAGACGGTACTTCATCGTATTTGTTAAAATGATTTTGTACAGGCGCGTCGCCTGTCTTTTTGTATCTTGGCTCCTGGATAACACGGATACACGAAATTATACAGCAGAACCGGCGCTCATGATTCACGCGTAAAACGACATATTTAGGGTTTATTTCGCCTTGGTTTATTTCGAGTTTGCGTCTTTTTCAGAAGTGTGCTTATCTCCCTGACCTCGAGTAATCTGACTGGTGGAAACTGAGGGACCGGAAGTGGTAGTGACATCTGGTTCCGGTGTTTCCACCAATCAGATGACTTGAGGTCAGGGAGATAACGACACTTCTGAAAACGACGCAAACTCGGAATATGGACCCAACTGTGCTCCGTTGGCAATGGATCTGTTACCGCTTAATTTTTATTTTGTTTTTTTGCTATTTTTAAACACACCTCAGTCCTGGTTTGGAAGAAATGTCAGTTCACCCCTTATACATGTATTCATTCATTAGTTGGAAGTATCAGTAATAAAAAGTTCACAGCTGGGCTATCAATGTTATTTTACCGGAGCGGGAAGCGTTCACTTTGTATGCGCTTTGTGTTGACGGACACAATTCACTTACAGCAATGGCAATTTAATTTCTCTGTTATTCTGCAGCAGTGGTTCAACCAAATTGAAAAATCTATCATGGCCATACGATCACCACACGTCGACATACAACATGAGATACCTCGGCCTAAGCTCAGCCAACGAGGTCAGGCCGAGCTCGCCTTGGTTTCTGGCTTTAGACTGACTGACCTAGCAGACCCTATGTTGGCTCTATGTAGGCCTAACATCTACAAGCCACCTGGCCGACCTAGACACTGCATAGTTACCAACAAGAAACCTAGGTTGTGCCAAGGTCGGAGGCCGGCTTTGCATACAACGTCCACCCTAGCAATGCAAAACATTGCCTGAATAGTTTCAAATGTCAGGCCGTAATGTTGCCAACAAAACAAGCATGTTCATGATAAAAGATAGGTAACCCTCACATATTCTCCAAAGGTGAAACAAATAGTGACTTTTTAAGAAAACAGATTGCAGCTGTCTGGCAGTGAATATAATTATCACAAGCATTTCCACAGCAGCCAGGCCCATCATGCCAATCGCATAAGAAACAATGCACCAAAGAAACAGTATGAAACAAGCACACGCACACACACCAAGCAACTTTCAGCGAGCATATATTCCCTACATAAGCGCTCATTTCTGAGCCAGTGACCTTCGCGAGTCGAGAGAAGTTGCAATTTTTAAGCAATTGCGATGGCAAAAATTAAAAGGGCAGGTTCATGTTGCTAATCTTTATTTAAAATTTCGCTTTGTCACCTTTTTGCGAATATTATGCAAATGCATTCGCTAACAAATGTACATGCTACTTGGACAACCATGGGCAGCCAACTGCGGCCCTAACTCAGGCCATGTGTATGTGCTGAGCGTCGGATGCAGACTAATTCCCCACCATTTTCCGATGGCTGGCTGTCTTTCGCTAACTATTAACAAGCATAATTGGCAACAAACTGGGACTCACCTTGGACCTGCATTGGCTGGCCAAGAATACCAGCTGCCGAATTCTGCCCAGTCGTTTACCCGCGGTCGGCCGCCAGCCAATTTCACTTGCGAAGTTCCCTTCCGCTCAATGTAGTTTGTTAAGCGCTTTTCAAATGGCGCTTACTTATAGTTCGAATGTGAACTCCATGTGCGGGTGGCCGCCTGTTTTGCTGTTCGGACAGACTACAGCATGGATGAATGATGGTGGAGATGACGATTTCCAAAGCACAGCACGAAAGGCGGCCAGTTTTAAAAGCAGGGAGAAAAACTGGAAAACGTGCACCGGTGGCCTAGGCTAGTCTAAACAAAGCGAAGCTGAACAGTTCGTGCCGCTGCGGTCTAGAATCCCGCTCGAGGCCATTAGTTCGGCAAGTCTTAATGCTATAGCATCGAAAACCAGGGAAAAATGTGTATTCTGTCACAAAGTTCATTCATTGGCTGGAGAGAAGTGATGTCACCTGCAGAGAAACGACGCCACGAGATCAAAAGTGAAAACTACATGTTTCGATGTATCTTCATTCTGTCTGTGTTGCTTTGTTCCAAGTACATTAATGCTATCTCAGTAAAAACCTCAAACCAATTGCACAAATAATAGATAAGAAAATAGACACAGCCAACAACGAAACAATGTGCACTAGAGGTCAGCACAGAGCAATAAAAGCTAAAAACTGATATTTGAATAGATCCAGGATATAAAACAGGCATAATTTCGAAGTAGAAGCAGATGAAGCGTTAAATAGTGGCAAGGATGGCACAAAATATTTTTCATCGCTCTATTCGGGACCTGACGAGCGTTGAGACAAAGGTACGCCATGTCATAATAAGAGTTAAGAGCAAGAACCTTCATTTTCGCCATTCGACGCAGAGTGTAAAATAGCGCATTCTACTAGCTCTCGAAAGAGCTTTCGGCTCCACCATTTTCCCCTGAAATCTTAAGTCTGTTCAAGTGAAGCCTCCAGATAGACTGAGGAGCCTCCGTCTCTCTCCAGAAGCATCAACCAATAGCCACCTCCTCACTGAATCCTCTAGCTTTATGAAGCAGTCCGCCAATCTGAATCCACTGAATCACCCCATCTTTGGCCTCCGCACATGCTATCCACTCCAGATTTAGCTCTCTACCCCCAAGAAGTGCACCACCAAACCAACTACATTCATCCTCCACAAGACCTGCACCCAATGGAATCCCACACAGCAGCGGAGTGAGAAAGTGATTGTGAAATAAAATTCAATGCCACAGCAAGAAAGCCAGCTGCCCTTCAGAAGTACCCCGACAGCCACAACCTTCCCCTTGACTACACCACCGTTTTTCAGGTAGAGCCCACTGCCCATCCACTCACTGTCCCCTTTGTCCGGCCACCACTTTTAAACTTCCATCAGCAGACAACAATCATACAGGTGTTCATCACACAAAATATTACTGTGATGCAAATGGTTTTGGGTAGTTTTTCACGCCCTGTCGCTAATGCGAACGTTCTGCATGCTTCGGAACATTTTCCTGGGCCCTTGAAGGCGAAACAAAAAAAAATTTGCCATATTTTCAGTTAACTCAGCATTAAGTGCATCTTGAACACTATACTCCAAGAATTTAGCCAGTGAACCAGTCTGTTGCTTTATTTTTGCTAAAACAAAAACTATTCTGGACAGGCTGTGCATGAAGTCATAAAAAAAAACTGATAGGGTTAAATACATTTCTGAAAAAAAAAAAAAAAAAAAAAAAAGAAGAAAATGTCGTGCCAAACAAGTCTGAAACATTTTGATTTAGCTCAAGAAGACTTGTGTAGCTGTTTCGAGTCATTTTGTGTTTCGCTATTAGAGGCAGAAATCGACAGCGCTAAATGGCATGAATAACAGCAGGCGAGAAGGCAGCGATGTCACCTATATCTACTAAAATAAACTACACCAAGGTAGTGCTTTCGCACACATACTAGGTCTAGAATAGTTCCTCTGCAAATATTTAATGTGACCTGCCATGTTCATTCTCTACAGCTTGATCCCCGACATATCTCGCACGGAGATAGCCAAATAGTTCGGCACACACAACACTGCAGTGAATGATGATTACTGGGCGGCAACATAAAGTAACAGTAGCAGGAGCGCTAGAAACGCACACTCCACAACAACGTGCTATAATCTTGCGTGCAGGCAGCACACCTCACAAGGCCTAGCGTGCTTAACTCCAGACTCTTCGCTGCCCTGCCTGATCGTGTTAACAGTGCGCTATAAGTACCATAACCTTTCAACACGATCAAGGAGCAGCAAAGCAGGCCTTGCGAGACACCCAATGCCTTTGTTCAGCCAGGTTAGCGTCGCACCAAACGTCAGTTTCCTCACATGGCACCAAAGCAGTGCGGTGGCATTAAGAGAAGCACTATTTGCAGGTGCACAATGCAGCTTCGACATATCAAATGTTTCATTAATGGAGGTTCGATAAAAACTACCAGTAGCGCTATAGTTTTGCACATAATATTTGGGGGATTCTTGATTTGATATATCCAGGATCGGATGTAAATGAAAAATGATCAGCAAAAAATTGCCTTTTGTTTGCCACAGCGCTTGAAGCTAGTGAAGTCTTTAATGCAAACTAGTCTGAAACATTCCGCAACTTTAAAATTTCTCAGTAAACAACCTGTGTCTTAATTCGAGCTCCCCCTTCCTTAGAGATATAACCCAAAAATGAAGGGCCGTAATTATCACAGAACAACACAATACAGGTGGAACGATGAGGTCAAATACCTATAGATTTCTAATATGCTGTGTGAATCTCCTTTTAATATTGTAAGCAAAGCAGAACAGCTGGGTTCAGCTACTATACTGCACCGAGAGACTGGGCAGGGATGGACAGCAGGAGAGAAAGTAATACAGCAAGACCCATCAGGATACGCTTAAATAAATACTCTTTACTTTGAAAAGCACAACAAAGTACAGCATTGAAGTAAAAGAAATTGCCAAAAATTTAGCAACTTCATGCTTGAGCTCTACAGAAGAGCCACATCGGCATCATCAGGCATGTCGCCCTCAATACTTGAGTTTCGCGGCAATGCCGTCATAGGTCACACTTCCGTGTAGAGCCGTGGGACTCGTTCTTGCTTGGGTTCGGAGTTCTCTCCCATCGCCAAAGAAGGCCAGCCTGCCACTCGTGTGGTTGCTTGCTAGTGTGGCACAGTGCATTCGTGTACAGCAACTCAGGGTACAGCTTGCAATAAACATCCTACGCTGTGAGAGTTAGTTGTGTGCTGTGCCTTAGTAGCAGGCGGCCGCATACTTTGGCGACGGGGCTTAACCTCAGCAACCACCTTGCTTGGTGCTGGCCCCGGACCTTTTGCTCACAGTGAGAGTCGTGAAGAGCTGCACAGAAAAAAAGAGAGAGAGAATGCAGCAGACATTTACTTAGCAGTACCAACATAACACAAGTACCCCTAATAGTTGATAAGTGCAATTACTGTCTCAATTAATTAAACGAGTTGTTAGTTAAACAGTAAAACAAACGATTCGAAGTGGCAGCTTGTACCAGCCTGGTTAATTAAAGACCTAAAGTCTTAAGGGGGCGTACAATCTTGATTTCACTGCAAACCAGGGAAGCGATGATCCCTCAAAGCAGTGAGATGGCATAGCAGGGCAATTTAATATGCAGAAACTAAAAGATAATCGTGCCAATAGAATGTGACTACAAAAAGAAAAGCTGCATGCTATACGCAATTGTCACTGCAGTGAAAGAACCATAACAAGTGAGAAAACCAATAATGGTACCTCAGCGCATGTAGGGTGAATTCCAATTGTGGCGTCCAAGTCAGCCTTGGTGGCGTTCAGCTTCATAGCAGTAGCAAAGCCCTGAGTCACCTCGCCAGCGTCAGGCCCCAGGTAGTGGAAGCCGAGAATGCGATTCTGAAAGACAAGGCAACTTCCATTCAGTCATTGAACGAGAGTGGGTAATGATTGTCCGTGTGCACAACCATGCAGGTTCATCAGGACTATCAAAGCTGGTCTTTACAGCATTTGTTCCAAAACAAGATTCCATTTGGCTCTTAATGTCATGGCGATTCCCACTCTTTGGTGTCTATTAGTGGCTGTCAATCACATCCGACTTATCTGTACGTAACATTAATTTTTTTTTCCAGTTTTGACAGCTTTTGCTCGCCACTGCTGTTGAAACTGTTTATGATAATTTCTTCACTAATATAACGGCTTTCATGCTTACCTATATCACACTTTGCTTATCTATGCATTTACTTTCTCCATGTAAAATGTTGAAATAAACACACGTGAGACTGTGCCTGATAGTAAGGCCTATTAAAAAGCTTATGCTGACAAGCATGATTTTAGTTTTTAAATCGGCCACAAGACCGTTCCTTCAGAGTAAGTTTGGAATATTTCTACAAGACACTTCATTTGATACAGTACACTCAAATGTCCATACGAATTTTATGCTTTGATGCAAAAAGCACAGTCTGCTTATGAGTTGAGCCAAAACATATATCTCTGTGTTTATTCACACACACAAAAAAAGTCAGGTACAGTCATGTCATGATCTTGGAGGAGACCTCCTTTAATGAGACTTGGTTTGGGTAGGACCTAAATCTGAACCTGAAACTGAGGCTTACCTGAAGCAAATCTTAAATTAACAAGAGTCTACAAAAAAATGAAACAACAGGCAGTAGTGGATAGCAGCTAATACTATGGGGAACGATCTCACATCGTCAACCTTTACAGTCTGCTTTTCCCCAAGACCTCTGCGGTAGTTACTCAATCACAAAAGGACGCCAGCATCCGCCTTTTACATCAACTATCGAAAGATGGCGCCAGCACGGGCCCTACAGACGGCTTCGACACTGCACACACGGGGAGAAGACTCGTCTTTGGCATCAAGAACAGGTCTCATGTGGACGCATCCCCGTGGGCTCCGTTCTGGCCAGCAAGGCGAGGCCTAGCAGAGACTTATCCCGCTTGAAACTCCGGCCTCGGAGTTTATCCCCTGCCCTAGAGTGATCATTCGCCTGTAACCTTGCTGGCGAGTCAGACCTATTCATTAGTGTGTTTTACTGCTAGCTGGCACCGTTGTTATTTCCAGAAATAAATGCCTGTGTATTGTTGGCACGTGTTGTTCCTTTATCGCCAAGAGCACAGTCCGCAGTTGTCGGCTTGCGCATGGTAGCGTGCGTGATCACAGGGTGGGGTGTTAGTGGTTTGGATAGTCAGCCGCGACTAAGCGGGGATAACCCTATTTATATCCGTATTATAACCCCACAGTACAGAAAAGAGTGAAAGGTACCGAATGACCATGAATCAAGAGTGCCATGCCAATCTTTTTTTTTTCTTTTATGAAAGTATTTGAAACAATAGTGAATTGTTACAAATGTTTAGACGTTCGCTATTACAGGATAATAGGACACTGCTATAGCAAGCTCAGATATAGTGAAGTGAATTTCCATAGAATTCCTTTTCGAGGCTACTGTACATTTCTGTTTGTTTTTAGTACACAAATCTTCAATGAACACAGATTATAGTAAAAGCAGCTGGATATGGCGATCTACTTCTCGCGAAATAATCGCGGAATAATGTCTTCACTGTCCTCGTGCAGTGCAGGTTCAAGAGGCTAACATTCAGATTCAATGGATACCTGAAATAACAAAACTGCACTCTTTGAGTTGCCTTAACAACGAGGCTCGCCAGCTGTCCAAAGGCCTTGGGACTGCAAGGCAAAGTACGCGGAGTGTGCGGAGGAAAAATTAAAAAAAAAAAAAAAGGTAAAGCTGGCTATGAACGTAAATAGCAGTAGGCCATGCATTTAATGATCTTCAGTGCTTGCCGACAATGATGTCACTAAATATTTTTGGGCATGGACCAGAGCACTTACGCTTTCAGACGCATAGAATTTACAAAAGGTGAAGTGCTCACTTTGTTGTTTTCACCCATTTACAACTGTACCATCAGCATAAAATTGAAATAATTCGGAAAAACAAAAAAAAAAAAAAAAGAAAAAAAAAAAGAAAAAAAAAGAAAGACTGCTAGGAGACTTTTAGTGGCTAAGGCGGTGCATGGGGCATACTATATAGAGTAAAAATTTAGGTGCTAAAAACGTTTTGGAGGAGTTCAATACAGCCAAAGTTTGTCATAACCGTGTTCGATATAATGTAGGTCTTGACTGTGAAAAGCTCAGTTCCGTACCAACTTCGCGTTTTCTGAACGCAATTCATCACTGAGCACATAACCGTACCCCAACATTTAAGGTAAAACAAGAGTGATGACAAGCATGGTATCATGCAGATCAACAATAAAATTCCATGGCCAAAAAGTGCCCTGTGTTGGCCGTGAGACGAGAGAAGCGGGCTTTAAACTTACGCGTTCAGGGATCAGGCAAATTATTTTCAAGTAGCCTGCATCCGTTCCTCTTTTTGGAAGAGTCCACTCCAGTGGCGTGAAGCTTGTATGGAACACCTGCGTTAGGAAACCAGAGGAGCCATAGTCATGAAGGCAGGCTGTGTCTTGAACGTCCATAATGAAGCTGTTGTAGTCATTTGGTTTTCCCTAATGAAAAGGACTCTGAAACTATTATTGTAGCGAAAGCTACACTACTGTAGGTTTTCAAGCTGTCGGCGTGGCACCGTGGCAGACGAAGAAGAAAAGAAAAAAAAGAGGTAAAAGATGAGAAAGAAGAAAAAGAGGAAGAAGATGAAGAATAAGATGAGGAGGACAGAAAACTGGGTAATCGGTAGAGGCGAACGACACCACCAAGTTGCTAGGACGGAATGTTCGTTCGAACGTTGTGACGGCGGCACATTAAATCCAGGTGTCCGCAAAAAAATTTGCTGCAAAACTCGCAGGTTTCGCTCTATCACTAGGTTCAAGCCATGCTTAAACCCCCACATATTTTTTTTACTTGAGGCAGTTGCAATAGCATCACATCATGACAGCAAAGCATCAACATAGTGTTCTAAATTTAATGTGAGCGAAACAAAAAAAAAATATTCATAGGCAATGAATGAGATCCGTGCAGCATACACATGTGTGTACTGATTTTCTAGAGCATGGTACATGATTGTTACGACCTAAGTTGAGAAAGGAAAGATGTTAATGCTAATTTTTGAATTTACTGCATTGTGGAAATTTCCTCCCGGATGATTTAGACCACATAGGATGGCTAGTAGCCATCGACTTTTTATATTGTTCTGCTAACCAATCAAAACGAAATCCCTTTTCTGATGCTTGACTACATCAAACAAGGCATACGCAATGAAAATCTTGACTTATAATTACATCTGATGTTTATTCTTTCAGCAACGAGAAATAGCTTGAACGGCGAATTATTTTTTGCCATGAAGAAATTCTGTGCAACAGTCACTGCAGATTTGAGTTGTATCCAACTATGCGTATTTTAAGATGAGTTAAGATTTATGATTCGTCTGTGTTTTGCTCATTTAAGGTGCTAGCTTCTTCAGAGTAAAATAAATTTTTATCAGGCGCACATATTTTGCTGAAGCAAGATTACAAGCATCACTAAAATCACTTGTTTACAATGCTCGGATCAAGCATTGTTACTAAGTTGTCTGATGAGGGCCTTATGAGAAGCAAGAGCTCCACAGAACACTGTTCTCGCTCAACACAAAATGAGTGTGCATGCAAGAAAAAAGGTGTGCGCACCTCAATGTTGTCCTCACCAAACTTGGCAATGGCGTTCTCCTCCGAGTATCCGATGCAGCCATACTCAATCGGTGTAAACACAGTTGTAGGCACGTTGGTGTAGTCACACTGCAACATTAAACAAGTAAAGTTTGAAGGGACACTGAAGTGCTTTTTTTTTTTTGTCTGCAAAACTTGTCAATCAAGCCCTGCATACTTCTTTTTTCTTTACTGTGCAAGCATTTGAACTGCAGCATGTCCAGTCTTGTCTGCACAATACAAAGCTTTTACAAAGATTAGGAGCACCTGACTACATTACCTAAAGACTAACATACACCACAGGGAGGTTGTAAGTAATTTGCCTGCTGTTAGTTTCTATGTAAAACAAAGTAGAAGTTGAATGGACCAATTAATTTATTAATGCTGTCCTTCATGTTCATAACATTTAGGCCAATCCAATGCACTTGACTGTGCTCTTACTGGCTTCTAGAAATTTTTCTGCACGCAGGCGGCGTTGCTTAATCTTTTGTATTTCAATGGCAACATACTTATGTGGTCAGCAAGGTATGGCAAAGTTATTGACTATACCAAATAAATGAAGCTCTGTAATTACATTAATGCTTCCACATTAGCAATGGTGAAGCAGCATTACGAATGCTATTTCAGCTTCACTTCTCATCCAAGGCCAGTGATCGGTTAATACTTGCCAGTCTCGTTGCAATCACTAGGATACAAAAGTTTATAAACTGGAAGTCAAGAAATGACCTCAGAGATGCAGAAAAGTGATTCAAGGTATGTTTTTACAGATGTGATTCAAAAGCATCAAGCTAGCCTCAAAGTTACTGGAATCTGTACTTGAAAGAAGGGTGAATTTCTTAATAGCGCTTGTTATGGTAAAAAGAAGTTAAAAAACAAAAAAAAAACAACCTAGGCCGGTGGCTGCTCCAATTAGAACTGCACACTTCGTCAGTGCATTACAGCGCTGCGCCTCTTCAGGCAGCACACAATATCGGCCCAATATTGACACTATGTTGGCAATGTGCTGACCCTATGTTGGGTCAGGTATTGCCAGAACAATACCGATATTGGCCAATGAATTGTGCTGCCTGGGATACGAGACAATAGTGTGATGCCTCACCTGGACGTCGCTGCCGCCGTAAAGCCTGCGTGCCAGCAGGATGCCCGCCTGGATGGCGACGGGAGTCAGCTCAGGGCGCCCCTCGAGAACGTCGCCCACGGCATAGATGTGAGGGACATTGGTCCGCTCGTTCACCGTGGGCAACTTGCCGTTCTTGGGGTTTACGTTCACTCCGGCCTCAGCCAGTCCGAGGCTGTGTGTGCACGGCTCGCGCCCTACTGCAAACAGAACCTGCAGCACCAGCAGAGGGCGCATTTTTAAGTTTGCTCCAGCTAAATGTGCCCGCTTTTGCAAAACAAGCTTTCTCCCAGAGGCATCTTTCAAAGCAGCCAGGACTAAACACAGGTGAATCGCCATCAACTTTCAAATATGCTGCAGGAGAGAAAATACTAAATTTTTTTTTAGCCGCAAAAACAGGTTTTAAGAAATGTAACTGGATTTGAAACCTGCAAAGATACTGCAGCCACACAAAGTCCTGAAAAGCGAAAAACTCAAAGTTCTTGCTCATCACCAGTGCACTCTACTTGGCATTCCTTCGTGAAAATGGGAGCCACGTTAAGCATGAAGATAGAATGCGTTTAATTTAGTGTACCATTAGATTTTGCTATAAAAGGAATTGTCAAGGAGATATTGCTGGCCAAGCTTTTGATTAAAAAGTAAAGCATGACAAAGAGAACCTTCGTTAAAACGTCAAGTTGGGCTAGTTGGCAATTTCTTGTTGGTGTCCCTTGTGTTTCGTGTTCTTTGTGTCTGTGTTTTTACCGCTACAAAATGATTCCGACAAAGAGAAGGTGCATAACTAAAACTTAAACAATATGCGCCATTCAGATATTATTATTAGTAGCAGCATGCAAAAACCATTCGGTAGGGGCATGCGAATACTGAAATTTTGAATATGAATCAAATAAGAATATGGGAAAAAAAATTACAAGGGTTCAACGCCGCTGAACCAAATATTGAGTGAAAGCATTAGCTGCGGGTGACCGAGCGTTCTTCTCTTTTTCTCCTTTCTCAGCCCACATATAAAGCCCCACTTTAACCAACCGTTAGAATGTGTTAGTGGCCTAGAGGGGTAACATGAATGCCAGGGTCCTAGCAGGCTGATTCTGACATAACTGTCCCATGTGAAACGAGAGACCCAAGTTGGCAGCTTCTGCCAGCCCACATGCCAGGCTGCCAGTCACGTGGGGTGTGACGTCATGCGCTGCGCCGTGGCTGCGACCGCGCTACGCTGACCACTTCAGTTGGTAGCCCAGCTCTCACCCTAGTGTCACATGGGGTGTGACGTCACAGCGTCACGTGGGTGCGGCCGCGCCACGCTTAAGGCTCGAAACCTAGAGTAGTATTACTTTCGCAATAAAAATGTCTTCGAATACTGAATATCTAATCAGCAAAGAAAAAAAATGTGTAAAAACAAAAAAAAAGCCCCAGCAAACACTGGCCATTTTGTTTAGTTACATTTGCAAACTACCTTGTCAATTGTAAAGTAAACTTGAACTTCACAACAGTGCTTACCCTACAGAAAAATCAAGTACAAACTGTATACAGCCTTCAATATCGAAAAATTCTGAATAGTATCAAACTTTTTAATATGAATGATATAAAAAATGTATCTAATTGGCATTTGAAATTTCAAATATTCGCACACCCCTAGCGTGTGGTTTGCTATTGAAAGCTTAATCCTGCAGTAAAGCAAAACTCACCGTGTTGAACTCTTCAACAATTTCAGCCCCATTTGCATCAGCAGTAACTCTCACCCTTCCAGGAGAGCCCTCTTCCACCAGCTCCAACTGAAATTGAAGAAAAAGGTCTACATTAGAACTGGAAAAGCCAACCAAATAAGACACTAAAACGCTTCCAAATTGTCCCATGAAGAAAAAGTGGACAGCTTTGCTCTATAAGCAGAGTGCAAAATGACAGCCATGCTGCTCGTGGCTGGTTTGCCTTTCACATTTGGGACTGAAGCCAGTCGCATCAGCAATGCAGTTGCCTCGTCACGATTTCCTTTTCCTGCATTGTTTGACCCCGCTGCCAATGCACTGCGACACAAACGTGGGGGCAGCTCCAAGAGTAATTTTTCTTTGGGTTAATGAGCAGTCAAAAAAACATGCACGAAAAAGGATTTACTAGCCCCCAACTTGGTAGGCGACATGACCGAAAGCGCACTGTTTGATATTTCACACTAGCAAGTCTCTTCTTTACTTTTTGATATCTTTATTCGCGCTTATTTGAAGCAATATTTGTGCACACTCACGAAATTGGTTGTATACTATGTAGCACTATCAACCGTTTACTTGTGCAGTGCACTGCTGCATATACTTGTGATGCTGATTTTTTTTTTTTCAAGTAATTTTCACGAGTCTTCAATGCAAGGTAAAGACAGGGTGGATGGAAGTGTACGCTGTGAAATGCGTCATCAGATGATAAAGCAGCAAATGATGCGACGTCTATCTGGAAGAGCTGCACATTGCCAGAAGAAAATGTTGTGAATTCAGCCAAAGAAGTGACATACAAAACTGCGATGCTCACTCAATGTGATGACGGAGAGCACTACAGGTCACATCTGGCTGCAATATGCACACATGAAAGGTGCTTGAAATGCAAAAATTCCCGTGTTGAAATAATTTATCAGACTGCAAGGCATACCCCCAAGCTGAACTCCACATTGCAACTGGCTATTAGCAATCGTTTGCAGGAAGCACCTGGCATGTACATATATTATGGTGAGGCTACCCAAAAATAACAAAATATGCCTCTGCCCGTGCCAGCCTGGCATGTATGGTTGAACCCGGACATAAACCTGCGAGGCACACACGTATGCGAGCAGAAACTCTGACCACACGTGTACCACACGTGTAAACAAGGGATGCTTTAGGTGCACCCTCATATGCCACTCTGTAGGCTAAACCGGAGCACTAGAGCACGCATTGCCCATCTCGAGCACCGAGCAGCAGAAGTGCCGTTGGATCTGGGGCTCGCAATAAAGCTGCAGCAGATGGTAATTGGCGGTGCCACCGCCGATCATCAAGAGCAGCAATTCTGTTACTGGTACCCTATAAACACAATAACAGCTCAACTAAAAATGGGTCAAATTGATTTCTATGCCGCTTTCAGCAGCGAAGAAGGCTGCGCAAAATTCTAGAGGGCACTTTGGACCACTAAAGTGCGGTAGACAACGGGGAATTATGAAGAGCATTTCAGGATCCGGGGCGTGGCGCAGTTGGTAAAGCACTGGGCTGGGGATCCAAGGGATGGAGGTTCAATTCCCCATGGAGACAAGGTTGATTAATTTATTTTTAACTCTCGCTCTCGAAAGCATCACACCTCTGCTGACAACCTTCTGCCGACAACGATGAGGCATTAAAGGCTTTCCCCTTAATAGCCACAGTAAGCCTTCAGTCAGCTGGCTGGCTTCACCGCATGACCACTGTCAAGTGGTTCGAACAGGAGTCCAAAGACACTCAGCCGACCCGGCTCCAAGTGGGCAAAGTTATCATCAGAGCACCATTACGAGAAATGCCCCCTTCAGGAAGACTGTGCGCAGTTCGATATATTGAATGTTCTGTAAGTGGGAGTTTGACAAAAACGAATAAACACTGCTATACTTTTGCACGAAATTATGTGATTTCCATGGAGATATGAAAGCAGTTCGATATAGCCAATAATTTAATATACCCTGTTTCGATATATCTGGGCTTGACTTTACCTGCATTAATTCCTCCCAGATAGCTGCAGCAGCATTAGTTTTCTGACGACTACACAAGAGGATGCCTTTTCTGATGAAGGCCACAGACAGTGGAAGAAATTGGCATAAGCTGGAGAATAAAAACAGAATTGCAGCCACAAAAGCTAAATACCCTTACAGAAGCAGATGAGCAGCAGCCTCTCACGCGGAAGCACAGGGAAACCTTTATTTCTACTTATAAAACTGTGCAATTATTTCCTTAAGTCGTCTAGCAAGAGATTTGATTTAATTGCCTTCTTAACTAACTTCAAGTGAATAATTCTACGGGGTCTTATAGGCTCATTGCCACTTGACTCAAATGCCCTGTACATAAATGGTTTTGGAGTGAGACAGCTATGGTTTATGCTCAGTGTTCCAAAAGCTGACACATACAACTAACTCCCTGCAAATCTTTGGTTGATAGCACGTGAAACTGAGTCATTTACGAACCTTTGGCAACAATTCCGTTACGCTCTTTATCTTCAAAATGCATTGAATGCGCTCTTGGTTGCCTGTTTTTTAACACTGGTTGCTGACAAATGCACTTTCACACTTCGCTATGGTCCTAAACAAAGTGAAAAGAGTTATTCACCTCTGACCCAGTTTTGCACACTAGGCACAGGCAAGCAGTAGAGCCCTGCTGTCAAAGGAATACAAGATTTTCTGGTTGTAATATAACCAGGTACCCTAATGAACGAACTAAAGTGGCACGACCACGCTCAGTACAGCAACATACATACAACTCTGCCTCTGAAAGAAGTAAACGCATGCAGGAACACTCCACAGTGCAGTCACCTTGGTAGGGACACAGGGACGGATGAATCGGATGCCCTCTTTTTCCATGTGCTGGCCGATGCGTTCTGCCATGTCTTGGTCAAAGCCCCGCAGCAGAATGGAGCGCACCATGACCGTCACCTCGAGCCCTATGCCCCGAAGGAAGCCTGCGCACTCCAGTGCCACGTATGATGCACCAACCACAAGAGTCTTCCCGGGACAGTAAGGCAGGAAGAACAGGTCATCGCTGCACAAGTAAATTGGGGCTCCGTCAGGCATTGTAACACTCGTGTGAAGTCAGATGTGAGCATGCGATTACAGCAACCTTCAAGTTTCTTTAAAACGTGGCTGGATGCAGAGCCTACCTTGAGATTGCGTACTCCCGAGCACCAGGAATATCTGGATAGCGTGGCCGTTCGCCCATGGCTAGAAGGAAGTCTCTGGATGTGATGAACTTCTCCCCACCCTTTTTGTCAGTCAGCTGTTGAAAAAAAAAAAAAAAAAAGCAAGAAAATTTCAGTCATCTGCTTGAAAGAGAATGAAGGACTGCAAAATAAATTCTAGATTAAGGACGACACAGACAAATGCAGAACTAGTCTAAGTGAACTGTCTTTATTCTTTTTATGGCTATAACTACTCATAATAACCACCCATATGAAGAGACATAAACAAATCTATTTTATTTTTTTTGACATGCACTTATGAGCACGCAATGGTCAGAAAATGGGGGGGGGGGGGGGCACTAGGGTTGCAAAAACCTTGGTCCTAGCAGTCTTGATGCTACTGGCAGCATAAGAAGGTTCATGCAAAGCCCTCGTTTCTATATGACACTCGCAGAGTAACAAATTGCACTCTGTTTGCTGCAATGGTCAGGTATGGCACTAGGAAATACTCTCAAAGTAAGGCTAGACATTGTAAAAATATACGTGAAAGCATATGCCTAAAGCCAAACATCTTGTAGGAAAAAAAAATAAAAAGGGAAAGACAACTGTTGCTGTAGCTCAGTGAGCACTGCACGTGATATAATATGGACAAAGGTTTGCGTCCAACTCACAGCATGCAGCTGTCTTTTCTTCTCTCTGTAAAATTATGTTATGCCTAAGTTAATTATAAAGTTAATTTTGCCCTCTCAAGATTTTCATTTAAAACAGTACCCTCGTGTTTTTCTTGGTCTGAATGACCACTGTCTTCTTTTGTAGCAACTTGTGACTTGCATTTACAATAGAAAATGGCATCAGCAGCTGCAACTTAATGCACTTGTGTGGCAAATGTATCTATTCTGTTACGGAAAAGAAGAGCTTAATTATGTGCAACTTGGGAGAGTTGCAGCCTCCACTCTTGGTCAAGCTGTACACGTGACCAGTGGGGAATTCTGTACTTGGAAAATGGAGAGAATGCTCGGAGTAAGTGGCTCCTTTGAACATAACATAGCAGATAAAATCCGAAAGCAGAACACATAGAAACAAAAATCTCAACCTTCCAGGATTTTTTTTTTTCCTTGAATATGGACCTGATGAAAATGCAGAGAAGCTACATTAAGCAAAATTGTCAAGGCGGTGCTTTGAGTTGCAACACTTCGGCAAGAAATTTTAGTCAAATTTTGCAAAGGCTGCTTTTTGTTTCAACAAATTTGCATAGCGAAATACATTAAGATATGGATTAGCCTTTCTTTTTTACTGCCCTGCTTAAGCCTAACTACAGATGGCTTAAGCCCTGCTTAAGCCATCTGTTATGTTGCTGTAAAGGTCAAGCAAATTTATTTGAATGTTAATGTTAATTTTTATTTTTATTATTATTTTTTTAGAGACTGTAGGGGGAGACCTCCAACTGTGACCAAACAAGGAAGACATTGTCAAATGAACAGTCATGGGTCAAGTGGCAGACCAAGACAACTTAACGCCTTTATAGTGAATTATAGTGAAACCTCTCAATCCTACCCCCATTTGGTGTAGGCTCAACAAATTATTGCAGGGAAGGTACGAATAATGCACAATGGTAACACCTTCAAATTTTCTTCTCTGCTCCTGAAAGCAACATTATGTTTTGCTTTCAAAATAGATTAAACGTATTTTTAAAAAGTTTTCATTTACAAAAGGATTATAAATTATAATTTAGGATTACCTACATCCGTGAGTGACTACATTCAAATAAATAAATGAGTTATCAAACGTGGCCTTTTTACCTTCAGCTTGTGTCGATCCACAAACTGTGCATATGCGTTGATGTAGTCAACACCAGCCTCCCGCAGGCTCACACGGTACTTCCAGTTGAGTGACGCAATGTAGTCACGAACATTGCCTCGCATCGTCTCCCACTTAAAATGGACTGTGTGATTGACATGCATGGAAAGAAAAATTGTAATGTGAATTGAACTTGTTCAATGAAAATGAAGTCTAGTGCACGCTCATTTCAGGCACTTGTCAATTTTTTTAGCATGATAGCATTACAGGTCCTGTTCCCCAGAAAACCTGGAGTCACCGTTGTGAATGAAAAATCCCCATACAATTGAATCTCTTTATAGTAAAGTCACGGGGATCAGCAAAAATATTTACTATATCAGTTGTTGGTAATGACATGGTCCTGAAGCTGCTGTCTGGAAGTTAAATGGCTACTTAGTGAACAAGTCTTGTTGCTCAATGAAAAAAAAAAAAAAAAACTGAAATAGCTTCCATGGCTCTCTTATCTTCTCATGCAATTTTTTTGAGTTACAAACATTTCTTACATCTAGTGGAAGTACCTCTTAAGCATGAGGATGTGGCTATGAATACAACCAAGTTCAATTTCATGTGGAAATCAAAGCCTTGCATGAACATGGTGTCACTTTTTGCTGTTTCTGTCTTTTAAAAGGCAATAAATGATAAATGCGCATTGCAGTCAAGTGCTGCAAGACCGCACACGCTGCACCTCCACTTCTTGCCTTTGCTGCCTCATGCTTTGTGCTGCACAGTGCTGGGAATGTTTGCGTGTTTCTTCCCCTGCCCTATTTCTTGGTGCACTTTTACTCTCCCTTACTTTCTGAACGGACCGCGCCGCCTCCTTGTTATGTTTGTAGACAGCTTTACTTTTTTTTTTTTTTCTACGCGCTGCGTGCTTGCCCTCATGGCTCTAAGGCCTTCGTAAAGTAGGCTTTTCCTGAACGCTGCTAAGACTGGTGGTAAAGCAACTTAAAATGACACTCAGTATTATTTTTGTTTTCAAATACAAAAAATTCTTTTCCTCGCGTTTCTAGGTAGTGCACGGGCGCCGATGTCATATCCTGGGAGTCATCACCGCAGCCAGGCGCACTTTACTATAACCAATTTTTACCAAAAATTTCTTTACTATAAAGGGGGTAAAATGTACAGTTGTCTAAGGCAGATGAACTGGGACTTTAGTTTCGCTTTAATATATCAGAGTTTACTATGCGGGGTTCTAATGTACCGCCTGTACCCTTCAGGCATGTTTACACAGCTTCATTAAAGAGGGGTTTTATATGTCAGGTGGTCACCTGTGCTATAACGTCATACCCTTAACGGCAGAGCTGAAGCGTCCCCCATAGCTTCTTCCAACATTAAATCAAACTGAATTTCCTATATTTTCAAACAAATCTGACACAAGACAATCCACTACAATTCTATCTGCTTCTATATTTGCTTGCGGCTTCCAAAATGCTTCCTTCCGTACTTGCCGTCTCTTTCAAGAGTGCCAGAAAAAGGTTATAGAGTCACACAGCAAAAGAAACATTGGTGGTGAATCCACACTGACACGCTCAGGGTTATTAACAATCATTTTACCAGTTCCTGATGGAGCAATTAATTTCTTTTGAACTCCAGTTCAAATGAAAGGTTAAGCGCTGCAACCGAGATAAACCTATGACAGTTCAGCAAAAGTTACATTCAAAGCAGAGAAGAAGAGAGTGTAAATGAATTTCTATGGCTCGCTTCTTCAGTATTTTTAAATGCTACACTCATAACTTTTTGCATTTCGGACATAGTGTCCTTACCCCAGCGTGTATTTGTGCATCAATAATTCTCATATTTTTCCCCATGTGCCTTGCCCACATGGGATTGGCAGAATGTGCAATAAACTCTTTACGTGCCCTGCTTGAGCATATTGTCACGAGAAGCCTTCATCAAGAAAATAGAGCATCTCATATCTCATTACTCGCCATCTACGCAGATGAGTCAAAATGAAGCCTTTAGGCTTCATTACACATACCATCTTGAACTTCCCATCCAAAACTTTTCGAGTCCAAGATGCCTTGACCTGAAATGACAACAAAAAACTCCTTATCAAGAGGCAAAAAGATGAAAACCCGCTCATGCCTAGTGTCCTACAGGAGACTAATTTATGGACAATGCTAGCTCTAAATGTTTAATGTATAAAATCTTGTGCCTGCTAGCACAGGTTCAATCAGCTCAAAACTTTTCCTCTTCAAGCGTTACCATGTGTGTATTCAGTTCTGCACGTTGTGTGTGGTCTGAGAACATTATATAACTCTGCAAAGGAAGCAAACAAGGTGTTCCCCACTGCCGTGAAAAAGCCGCTATGCATGATGACATATGTGACATCAGAGACAATGTCCAACAACACACAATGCATTCGCCTAGTGTCCTATGCATGTTATACAGCTAAAAAAAAAAGAGAAAAAGAAAGAATAAGAGGAAAATCAGGTTGAGAAAAATGTAGCACGAAGATAATTCTGAGCTTTGAAGTTAAACATTTCATATTAAAAATTATTTTCATTATTCTTATACTGCCTGAAGTTCGGAACATGCAGTTTAACCCCTTTGCTTCCAAAGCGTGATGGAAGCAAAGTGGTGTGGTGGCAACCAGGCCAAATTTCCAGAATCCTGCGAATCATTGTCTACTGGAAAAATCTTTAGGTAGATTTAAAAAGAAAAAAAGAAGAGATGGTGCTCCAGAAAAAGGTTCATTTGTTTTATTAGCCCCTCATACATAAAACGCCTTTTGGTACAGGTCGGGATGCTTCATTTAATTTTTATACTTTTATGATCCGACTATTCTAAAAAAAACAAAAACAAACCCTTATAAACAAGATGACTGTACTTCTCTATTAATTTGCATATAGTTCGGTGAGGAAAAGCTCTCTTGTTTCTTTTCAACACTAACATAATATTGCAGGGATGCAAGAAACTCAATGCCCTCTATAGTACATGATACTATAAATATAGAAGACTTGGGAAAGAAAAGAAAAAAAAAATGGCCGCTAATAAATCCTGCTTAAAAGCGCTACATACTGTACCAAAAAAAGCTACTAAAAGATATTTTCTATATAGACTAGAAAGTTTATCTGTCTGAAAAGACAATTAAGGAGGCTGTACTCCCCAGATACAAGTGGAAAAAATCAACTCTGGCTTCATCCCCAATGCATGTAAAAGATTACAAATGGTGCCAATTTGTTAACCAAATACCTTTAAATGCTGTTAAATCAAGCTCTGATGTGGATCAAGATTTGAGCATGTTTTCAGAACAGAACTAAATCAAAATGGTTCAGCTGCAATATTTACATGGCAAGTTATTGATTCTTTGCAGCAACCAAAGCTGGAAAAGACAGCGCAGAACACGGCGAAGTGAGACGCGCAAGAAACCAAAGAAGCTAATGGGTTTAACTCTTTTTTTTTTCTTTTTTTTTTTGCGGTTTGCATGAACTGAAATATGGCTGCATGACTAGGCATTGAAGACCAGAGATATAAAAATGCCAAATATATAACAATCACATACCTAATAATGCAGCTCGATGCATGAGCTTTTTTGGTATGCAGCCAACATTCACACATGTTCCACCCAAACCTGTGATGGGAAAACAGTGAAAGGAAAATCAACAAATCAGGTATCTGCAGGCACCTTTCAGATGCTATTTTATGTCACAGCTGTTTCAAGACTTACCCCATGACGTGCCTTTTGGTGTTGGTTTGACAAAGTCACAGACAGCTACCTTTTTCCCGAGCCTAGCAGCTTCCTGTGGGAAAATAACAATGCCTGAATAACTGTTTAAAAGTAATACATACACATGAACATACCCTCCTTAATGGGAAACACAGCAAATAAAGTACCGAATTTGGTCTAAGTTTTCTACTCCTCAATTTATTAATTGTTTCGTGACATTTGGGCTTTCGTGTGTATTGTGACGAGATATTGTGATGAAACACGCTGTGTAAGTCTAAGAAATGGTGTTTCCTTGATGTGTGATGGTCAAATTTTGAGTGAATTGCACTTCTCATGGTCACGCCACATTGTGAATTCTACCTGTTTCCGAAGACAGCACAATCTCTCGTACCCCCCTTGAGAGGGGAGATCAAATCAAAGCTTTCGTTGGTTCAATGCTGCATTTCTCTGATCAAAAGCAAAAGTATGTGAGGTGATAAGCCAGGAAAATCCAGAAATAAGCCTTCTTGAAGTTTTATTTCTCAGCTTTCCCTTTTCCTGCACTTGCTGTAACTCATCCCTACGGCATTTCATAACCAACAGCAGTAGAATGATTGTTTCTTGAGCCCGGCTCCCAAGACTTTGAAGAGTGCAGCAATGCGATTTTTTTCTCTGTATATAATGTAATAGTCTTTTTAAACTAAAAAAAGAAAGCACTCAAAACACTGAAGGTCCACAGATTTAAAAAGAAATAAAAACAAAAGATTCCGACTCCTACATGCAACCCACATCAGTGTAACTAGCAGTGCTGAAAACAAAACTGATGGAAGAGATTCAGTACAGCAGAGATTGTACAGTACCCTTTTAAGAATGACTGTTCTACATGCCCACAGTGCGGGAGCTATCAAAGTACAAGTTGCAAAATTTAAGCAGCTCAGCCCAAGTTGTGTCCGTAATCATGGTTCTTCTTTTCCTCAAAACAGCAGAGCTTATCAGTTTACAGCAGACAATTGAACATTGCTTTCCCCAATGTTCCTATAGCATTACATTCGTCATCATTAAAGCGTGCTTCACGGAGTAAGGCAAATAGGAACACATACTCAGATGAACACAATGAACACTTGTTCATTGTTTTCAATACTTTACAGTAAGCACTGCAGGCTTACCTTAGAAGCAGCTAAGCCCCCAGATCCACCACCAATGACCACAAGGTCATAGTCGTAGGAGACACCGTTGACCAGCAGCTGCCCCAGTGCGCCTGTTTGATGGGCGGTGGCAGTGTCCTCGCTGCCACCAAGGAACTCTCCACCAACAAACACCTGAGGTACACCGGACAGTCCTGTCTTCTGACTCAGTGCCTCCTGGATCGGTGGCCCATAGCCTGGACATGAACGGAAGCTCATCATTTAGAAAGCTGGCTGTGGAAGTGCATTGTAGAAGTGTTTCACAAAGTGCCACTTGAAGAGTACCCCCTTCAAAGAGAGAAACATGCTGCTTGCAATGATCCTCAATACAGTTACTGAGGTTCATTTGCAAACAGCCTGAGGCGGGCTATCAAATGGCACTTCACAGCTAGTGATTAGGAGTGCCTGATCAGGTCCCGAAACAAGTGGCTACTTGCTGAATACAGCTGCCATAGCCCACAAGATTCAGAACCTTTAATATTGCATGACTTGTAGGAGATAGTTTTTGTATTTCTGGCATACTATGAAAATTCTGTCTGCCTGAATAGTAGAGCTCAACAACCACCTTTTAACTTGACCAAGCTGCCTTTACGAAAGATACAATAGCCCTGAAGTCAAAATGAAAATAGCAACACCACCACGCTGGTGGCGTCAAGCTGTGCGGATATCGTTTCAGCACCTACCAGGCTGACATTCTCACTGGACATGCACGCTGCGTGCACATCAGAGGTAGATACCCTCACAAACTGAATAAGTTGCAAATTAAAGCACAAGAATGAAAACCGGCCATATCTAGGTACAAGTAGAGCAAGGAAAAATAAGCGATAGTAGGTTCTACATGACAAATGTGCCAAGACAAACAAGGGTGCCCAAATCCCGGGACAATAATACTAATAATAATAATAATGATAAAAAAAAAAAAAAACACGTCACGGGAAACTGCAGGCGGCACTAGCACAGCTCGACGCTCGCTTAAATCGACGTCCGCGCAGCACTGCTGCAGCTACCGGGAGACATAACAGCTGACGAAGACGACGATGATGATGGTGGTGCAGATGACTCGGGTGACGGCGGTGACACTGGCGGCGAAGTCGGCGTGCTGTCATCCCCTTTCTGCGCAGACATCCTCGCGGTCAAGGTTCAGCGGACCGCTCGGCAACATTCCCGACCGAATATTGGATGCATCGCCAGGCTTCGCGGTAGCTCGCACATCCGGGGAGAAACGAAAGAAAAAAATAAAGGTTGACGGGGAGCTCCAGCGTAACGCAGTATGTAAACAGTTGGTCGGAAGAGCGCGTGACTATGCAATGGCTGCGCACATTGGCGTCGTCTTTAGTGGGCGCAGGAACCAAGGGGTGCCGACCGAACAGCTGTCGATAGTACTGAAACTACCGCGCCGAAGTGGTGCAACATCTGACTTATCAGATTCGCCGCAGACTCGAAACGGCGCGAGGCGACCCGAGCAACTGGTTTTGTGTGTTACGTTTTGAATTGTCGTGACAGGTGGCTGACTTGCGCACACCGTCCCCCCTTTATCGGTTCCGTATTCAATGAAATATGTCTGGTGCAGTTAGCATTGATAACCAGGAGGACGCAAATGAAGCTTTTGTGAAGTGACGTAAGAACAGGGAACGCACGAAATCATGCATCGGGTATTTTTTTTTTTTGTTCGTCTGCTCTTTAAAAATAGTTTGGCTTACCCGACAGAGCACAACGTCATCCTGGTCACTTTTTGGCGTGTCGCCAACCCCAAAGTTATCTTCTGCGATACCAACGATTTTTATGCACGCATGTTTCATGGATAGAAACCTGCGCAAATGTAACAGGAAGGTCGTATAACAAGCTTCATCTCTTTTTATCCGAGAGACAGTCCTCTTTTCAAAAATCGCCCACCAATTAATGCACAATGAAGGGCTGCATGTTTCCGACGCAAAACCAGAACAGGTGCGCGCGCCAAGGCCGCCACGGCTTAATTCGGTGCGGCAGCTGACGCGATCAGGGAGCAGGCGAAATGATTCCCAAACAATGCCCTTCTAGGCAGGACAATACAGCGACGGTTCAATTCACGAGAATAGCGTCTGCTTCCAGGAAAAACCATATCATTTGAGAAATTACTATCGTGGCGTACGTTTCTTCTACACCGCGTCAGCAAGCTTCAAATGGCTACTATAGAGTACACCTTCCTTCCATGCTTAGTACTGTCAACGGTATGTCAACATTCTGCCAAATACAGTATAGTATGTCAACATTCTACCAAAATACAACCTTGGATCCGATATATTCGTCGCTCTCATACCAGCCTCAAGCGAAACGCCTCGACGCCACAGCTATAAAGCCATCCACAGCACGCTCGAGACAGGTACACGGGCTTCTCTACCAGCAACGTCAGTTCAGTTCAGTCGTTCAGTCGTGTCCGACTGTTCGTGACCCTATGGACCATGTCACGCTACGCTTTCCGGTCTCTCACTATCTTCCTAACATCACATAACTTCATCTGCAGTGCCTCGAGGATGCCATCTAACCATCGCGTTCGCTGCCTACCCCTTCTCCGACGACCCTCAACCTTTCCCAACATCAAATCTTTCTCCAGCGACTCCTCCCTTCTCATCAGATGACCAAAGTAGCTGAGCTTTAACTTTAGAATTTGACCCTCCAATAAGCAGTCAGGGTTTATGGTCTACAATATCGACTGATTTGATCTTCTGGCAGTCCAAGGAACTCTCAAGAGTCTTCGCCAGCACCACAATTCAAACGCAACGTTACAGTGTCTTAATTATATACGGGAACAAACCGAGACAGTTGTGTCTTCAAACTTTTCTGTGAAGCTCGTCATACCGCGCCGCCGCTACGAACGGGCTTAAGCGAAACACACCAGCAACGCCGCAAGCACTGCTGTCCTCGGCCGTGCCGTCGAAGCCCAAGAGCTCGTCCGAGAGGCGTGTCGAAGCCGTAGGTGGCGGTGCTATGTCCAGCGCGGATTCCTCGACAGCCACATGACAGCAGATGGCAGGGAGCAGCCTGGGCATGCCCGGCGGCCGCGGGCGAGCCGCCAAGAAACCGCGCGCGGTTCCCACCACCACAGCCACATCGATCCTCGACGCCTCAACCGCTCACTCCATGCACGCCCGCCGCCGCCGACGACGGCACGTTCGCCAAGCGCCCACCATACGTTGTCCGGGCGACCGGGGAACGCGTGCGTGAACCCGCGACACACCATCTCCGCCCTCGTGACAGCATTGACGCGCGCCGGTGGTGAACGCATATGTTCAACGACGACGCCACGAGAAGTCACGTCACGGCCGATGGCGCGCTGGAGACATCTTGGAGGGAAGGAAATAATCGAAAACGACTTTTCTCCACGCGCCGACTCCCCTAGTCTCACTTCTTCGTAGTTAGTTCAATAAACAAAGTTGGCATTTTCACTCTCGCTCGCTCTACTTTTGAATGAAATCCGATCGATACTGGCAGTTCGCAAGCACGCCAAGACTTTGTATTTACGCAATCTGCCGTAACTCCCAGAACTCCTTCCATATCGGTCTAGTTTCGGAATCGTGCGTACCTAAGTTCAAGCAGGACTTTTTGTTGGGCTAGTTGGTGCAGCATTTTTTAACAAAAGGACAAAGCGCTAACGACAGTTGTCAGTGAGCGCTTGTCCGTGTCCTCTCTCTTGTGAACGTACCTAAGTTACCGGTAACGGCAATTCGCACGTACTTTGTTTTGTACGTCGCAACCTTCGAGCATTTCCTGATGCCGACAACTGCGCTTCATTTCCTATCACCTGACTGCTAAACATAGCTAATAAGGTCCACGCCCATTAAAGATCGAGTCTCTCTTCGCGCCCAAGAAGAAAACAGCGCAACCTGCTGTTAACACTATACTGCCGTTATCACAGCCTGCTGAAGGGAGGAAGATGTTTTGCAACTTCGGAGGGAGGGTGTGTGTGTAGTGGGGCCCAACCCAGTTTCCGTTTTAGTCTGAAGGCAGCTGTACTGCGCCTAACACCTCCGTTCGTGGCGCATGTTTGTTGGCGTTCATCCAGCAGACACCGCGTTGTCCGTTCCTTTACTTTTTTTTTTTTCTTCGCAGCAAGTTTGAAATCGCAGCCACGCGCGCTCATGCAATAGCTCGTTTAGACGCGCAGTGCGACGCGACCTTGGCCGGAAACGTGGCCTAAAAAGCAAGAAAAAGGCATAACCCGTTCATGACGCTGCCGCTTCGTCGGGACCCGCTCGTTGCGAGCTCTTGGCTTCGCGCGAGCCAGGAACTTATTTCCGGGTGTCGGCAATATCAAGGAGGAAAGCGGGACATAAATCGATACCGCCTCCACATTTCGCGGCTGAAAGAGCTCACTTCCGAGTGTACCTTAATCACCTGAAATCGTAACTGGTCTTAGCTCCCAGTTGGTTCCTATTGGAACCAATGACAATTAAGTTGGAACTAAATGCGGACCAATTGGTACCAGGTGGGAATTGTTCCATAAACCAATACCAGTTACGATTTTCACCACGCTTTTCATTATTAATGCGAAAGCATTACTCGCTATGTTCACAGATTTCTGTGCGCAGACCGTGTCCGCAAAATCGTGTCTGCAGCAGTTGTAATTGAGAAGTGGTAGAGGTCAATGAGTGGTGTCAATCAATAGAAGGTGACGTAATGTGTCCGGAAAAATAATTAGGCCAATAAGTTAATTATGCAGTTAATTAGAATACCTGGTTCACAGGAAAGGAAAGGCGCAGTATCTGTAACATTGTTCTGTGGACACCTCAACCGCGCCGTAAGGGAAGGGAGGAAGGTGGGAGTGAAAGCGGAAAGAAAGGGGTGCCGTAGTGGATATGTCACGGATGTGACGTCACGCAGCCGGAAGTAGAGCTGGGCATAGGAAGGAATTGGCGCGCAATTTGAAAGTCCCAAAGACTAAAATGGGCAAACAAGAAGCGAATTAAGCAACTATGCTAAAATTCCCCAAAAGAATTTCCTTATTTTATCAGGATGTCATGGAGTCTCCTTTATCCCATAAACTCTTGTTTGTAACACTGAAAGTCCGCGATAACTCCGTTAGCTGTGGGGTCCCTCAGTATTCATTTGTTTCTTCTTGCAGTGCCTCAAACAAGGAAACAATGGGTTTAGGGATAGAGGTAAGGGCTATTAATGCACCGTTGTGGAGGCCTCCAAAACAAAACTCTATGGAAATGGTTTCATTATGCCAACTGCAGGGGCAAATACACTCATCATGAGGAGTGGACGCAGGTTGGCTTGGGCTGGCCTGCCCCATAATTTGGTCTCGGCGCAGTGCTACGCGTGCTGCCAGACTGTGCCTAACTAAACTATACGAGCCCAATGCTGTCCAGCCTATGTCCGTTCCTCCTTTTATGCGAGCAGCGGATTCGACCGTGCAGTCGACATGACGACACCACCGCCACGACGGTGCATATCAACCCTCACCTTTAACCCCATATGCGTTACTGAGTCATTGTTAGCCTTGAGCAGGCTGACTGACGGTGTTTATGGCTGCGACCGGCTACCCCGGCCACACCACCTCGTGTGGAATGACTTTGCCCTGCAGTTTTGAACGAGAGAAACAAGATGGCTACACATTAAGAAAAATCAAGGAGACTCCCTCTCAACCCCTGTTCTTTGTACAAGAGTTGTACTTCAGATTAATGCGGCAGGCTTTCGTAATGCTGACTGCAAGTGCAGTGGGTGTGATGCACAACGAAATAATAACGAGTTTTAGCACAGCACCATATGTGTGCTTGAGAGAGGCGGGAAGCGCGTATGATCGATGACCCCGTGGCCACAGCAGGTGTGAGCGCGTGAGTATCGCAGTAGCGCAAAACGTGATATCCTTGTACTAAATAATAATAATAATAATAATAATAATAATAATAATAATAATAATAATAATAATAATAATAATAATAATAATAATAATAATAATAATAATAATAATGTAACCGACAATGCGCTAGCGAAGGCTTACTTACCATTAAATTTTTCGAATTTTTTTTCCTTTTCCACGCAACACTGGGGCAGGGGGATTTGAACACTGACCAGGCGTCCGCCTTTCCCGTATTCGCACGCAGAAAGGAATCTTAAAAAGCTCCACAAAGTTCTCATCGGTTAATATGCACGTTAACAGCCACACGAGGTACAAATCCGCGGGACCGATAACGAGCATTCGTAAACCAACCGGTTAAGCGAATGAGTGCCAAGGTCAACGAGGCGCATTAGCTATACGCTCGCCCCAGCCGGGACAGCAGCTTAGCAGCGTGACGAGGTCAGCAAAGCTGTAAGGCGGACAGCGGAATATGTACTACAACTTGCGCGCAGTGCGGACACGGCTCATTTGCCGAAGACCACGCGCGCGGACACTGAAATCCCCTCCTCCTCTTGCTGCTCCGTCGCTGAACCCATCTCGGCTCGCGCAGAGGACGCCCACCGCGGAAATGGTTAATGAGCCGTGAGAGAACTGAATTCGCTTTTACCAAAAATATACGGGCAATCAGCAGCGTGCGAGCATGCACGCTTTATACAGTTAGCGGTTAACAGACATCGTAGTCCGCGTGGCATGACGTCATCACATACTGACGTCACGTGTCGCACTACGACTGGTAACATGACCAATTATTCAGACCTCTTACAAATGATAACCAGCGTACACAATAACTCGTCGCATTACGAAAACGCTTCAACTTTAGAGAAAATCGCATACACGCCACTATAAGACTAAAAACTAAACTAAGCAGCCTGTTTCTTTACCCGAGTCAACAGTCCGTGTCATTAAATAATATGAATAATAATAAAGGCTACTACAAGGCGAAAGCGACTCAGGCTATGAGAGACGCCGTAGTTGAAAAAAAGTGATACGGTGTCGTCTGTGGCCCTAAACTTCCTATCAGCACCTAACCGCACAAATTGGGTTAAAATATAATGATTCAATTGTAGTTATTTATTAACTAGAACAGTTTAGATTTTCAGTAAATTAAGCTCTTTCCTTGAAGGTACTTTTTTCTGTATTTAGAGCTGCCTATTACGAGGAATTCTTGAAGTGGTCGCTGAAACACGCGATGTAAGTACACACTACATCGATCGACAGCTGCGCGGGCCTTCCATAACACTTCCCTTTTTACTGCAGACGAAACTAACGGTTTAACTATCCCTTTGGTACTGATAACAAGCTGCAGTAAGGAACACTTGCGCCATGGCAATAGACCTCGAAACTAGGCCAATCATTGAATAACGTGTATTGATGAGTATGGTTGGAGAAGCACCACGGCTTTCTATATAAATATTATATGAGGTGCTCATTAAAGCGCTCTCGCCTCCTTCCAGGGCAAGGCAAAAAAGGCTTCTATAGCGCGGTGTCCAGATTCCATATGATGATATGGAATCTACTTCCATATCATCTTCCACGGCTGCGCAAGATAAACCCCGTATCTCCAGGCCGAACGTCAGAGATAACACATACAGGATAGACAATCGAAAGTATGATGCCGGTATCCCTCGCTAAACGGCCGTGGGCGAGAACGAAGCAGGAAAGTATACTGAAACGAGCTACGCAAATGTTTCATCCAAAAAACAGCGCGAACAAACGGGGACGAAAGGAAGAAACCACAGGAACAAGCGCTGACTCTCAACTAAAGTTTAATCGCAGGAAACACGTTTATGTAAGGAACAGAAACAATAAAACACTAAAACCAGAACGCACGTGTTACTATGTCATATCCAGATATGCAACCTCCCAGTCACGCAGGAGCAGGGAAGGTTTGCTGGACACACAATCTTTCCTTCTTAGCCGCGTGACTGTCAGGTTGCATATCTGGATATCACATAATAAGACGGGCGTTCTGGTTTTGGTATTTGTTTCTGTTCCTTATATAAACGCGTTTCCTGCGATTAAACTTTAGTTGAGAATCAGCGCTTGTTTCTGTGGTTTCTTCTTTTCGTCCCCGTTTGTTCGCGTTGTTTTTTGGATGATATGTATCACCAACTCGCCCGCTTAACTATCCTGCAAATGTTTCATAGCCAAGGTTTGAGCTGCACAGCAGCGTTCATACAATGAGCGTTGGCGGATGTAGTTGCAGTCACAGAACACGGCCGCAACTGTTCAAACACGTCAGAACCACCTACCCACCCTGCCACTTGCTTACTCATTAGTACCCGTGTGCTGTGCGATGTCAGTGCACGTTAAAGAACCCCAGGTGGTCGAAATTTCCGGAGTCCTCCACTACGGCGTCTCTCATAGCCTGAGTCGCTTTGGGACGTTAAACCCCACAAACCAACCAACTTACTCATTAGTAGGTGAATGAGTGAATTGCTTATTCAACCATCTAACTAGGCCACATAGGATGGCTAAATTAAGAAACGAAATTTGTTTTTCCGCTACGATATAACTAACACTGATTCCTCGGCACAAATGGGCTCTGCGCTGTTCGCATTTCATTCATCGCGATAGCACATGCGCACTGCCGCAAGAAAAAAAAAAAAAAAAAAAATGGAGGGAAAAAAAAAAAGATTCCAGTAATGCGCGAAAATTATGTTGCGCAACTTTCAACGTTTCACTCACCGTCTTCGTCAAATTCGACAGCAAGGTAGGGCTCGTTGAGACTACTGAAGATCTCCTTTATCTGGAAAATATAGAAAAAAAAAAAAAAAAGAAACCATTTACTAACAGAATAAGCTCCGTTTCTTCCTTAGCAATATCCCCCACAGGACTAAACATATCTACTTAAGTGACTAAATTACGAGGCAATTCACTGAAATGATGATGATGGGAAAATGGGTAAGATGAGCGGAACAGCTTCAGGCGGTATTGAAGCGGGAGCAGGTGCTTTTTAATGCGAAAGCATTACTTCGCTATGATCACAGTTTTCTGTCCACAGACAGTGTCCGCAGTAGTTGTGAGTAACTGAGAAGTGGTAAAGGTTAATGAGTGGTGTCAATCAATAGAGGATGACGTAATGTTGCTGCCGAAAAAAATTACTTAGGCGAATAAGTTAATTAGGTAATTAATAAGAATAACTGGTTTACAAAAAGGAAAGGCGCAGTATCTGCCAAACTTGTTCTGTGGACACTTGAACTGAGCCGTAAGGAAAGGGAGGAAAGTGGGAGTGAAAGTGGAAAGAAAGGGGTGGCGTAGTGGATATGCCGTCAAGGACGTGACGCCACGCAACCGGAAAAAGAGCCGAAAAAGGGCATAGCAAAGGATTGGCGCGCAATTTGAAAGTACCAAAGACTAAAATGGGTAAACAAGAAATGAATCAATGTGAGGTAGAGGATGTGACGTCACGCAACCAGAAGTAGAGCCGAAAAATGCATAGGAAGGGATTGGCGCGCAATTTGAAAGTACCAAAGACTAAAATGGGCAAACAAGAAGTGAATTAAGCAACTAGAAGCAACAAACAGCAGCATCCGTGCTTTCGCATTACTCCAATGCAGATTCTGCAGTGCTCTTAATTTTTGTTTTGTTTTTTTTGTCCTTCCGCATCAGAGTCAGGGTGATATTTTTCCAACAGTTAAAAAGACAGGTGAAAGCCCTTTTTCATCACTGTGGGAAGACGAACCTGAAGTTGCTGTCGGCACAACTGATTTCGCTTGCTGAAGACGAACGTCAGTTTCCAAAGCGTTAAAAGAAATTCAGAACACACTTTTTTTTTTTTTTTTTTTTTTCACGTGCTAGCGCTTCGATAATGGATGGTTTCGCATGTATTTCGGATGACGCGTCATCTTTGTTGCGTCAGCTGATCGCCGACATTACCACTTGATATGCATCGCATGAAAAAAAGAACCATTGCTTCCGTATCATTTTTTCAATAGTTTGTGCGCAAGACTGCTCAAGACATGCTGTAACACTATGCACAAAGTTAACGCAGCGCGATGATGTATTTCTTGTAAACATGTCAGTAGTATTTTTATGGCAAATTACAGAACATATCCACGTCAAATGATATAATTATTTATATATTAGGTCAAATGGAGGCAAACATGCAACGCGCAGTCTAACAAAGATAGCCTAGCACGACGATAAGATCAATGACATTTGTTATGCGTGCACAGTGCACCAATCAAAAAGTAAGAAGTTAGCCGATCAGCTCTAAACTTGGCAAGACAATGCTTCAGAAACAACGTCACGCCAAGTAGCTGTCTACTGCTGAATAAATGAACACGAAACACGCACAGTAAGGGTCCGCCTACTTAATGGGAGATTCGACAGGTCGCCAATGCATTAAGTGAAAAGGGCACCGGTTTCGACATCGACCGCAGGCGCAGACGGTGTCGGCTTTAATGATTCAGCTCTACGCCTTACATACACGACACACTCTTTCTTGGAGAGGGGGCAAACATGCCTGCCCAGACGGATCCAGGATTTCCCGGCGCCAAGCCCTAGGAAGAAGCCGTGCATGCGACTGTGTCCTTGAAAGGCTTCTCGCGAACACAGCTTTCGTACATGTAACATTGGCAGCGTCAAAACTCAATTTTAGAGCAGCAGAACTTTGATACAAGAGTATCCCATCCAACTGGACGACACATTTACAAGATTTTTCCTAACATATCTCATCCTTTTCCAAAACGCAGTCAATCGAGGTAGACAGTCTAGTACGTGCGCACACAAGGCGCAGCTGCCGTAGCTCGCCTAGCCATTTCCCCCTGAAACGTCAACATCCGCTACACTTGCTAACGTTCGCCAGAACAGAGCGAAAATAAGCTATTACATGAAGAAAACGGCTGAACAGGCCAAGATGTCAACGCACGACTGTACGCACGATGCACGCATTTCGCGGATACACTGGATTCCGGATTCACACCGCGAGTTTCACGCACTAAGGAAAACACATTCTTCAGTGACACAGTAACCTAACACGCCATCTTAAGAAAAAGCCGAGCTTGACAGGAGCCGTTAACAAGTTTCTGCACGTGCAGATTCCGTTAGGCAGCGGTTTCAGCAGTCAACTTTCAAATTAGTACCGGCTTGGCGCACTCTGCCGAAATCGACTTCTACTGAGAGTAAGCAACGAAAAATGCGATGCTATTGAACAAAAAAAGCCTTACCTGTGCGCATGTCTGATCGTTCGACACACTGAAGATCACCACTTTGTTGCCTTTGATAATCTTCTCTATTGTGTCCTTAGGGTCGGTGCCATTGTGAATCGGCGGCATCGTGCTAGCTTAAGCAAGACACACGGGCCGCGAAAGCCACACTAATGTGCTATTCTAGAAATACGTGCTCAGAGAGAGTTGACATGCCGAGCAGTGCCAGTATGAATGAAATTCCCCCACACGCTTCTGCTGCGAAAAACGCCTTGGCGCGACCGAGCGCGCGCGAAGCACGTTTACGCAGAAGGAAGCAGTGACGCAGGAACAAGTACGCCCGTTTGGGCAATCTTGCCGGAAAAACGGAAAGTAACACGACTGTGGCGCCACCCACACGAGCTCCAGGAAACCAAAGGCGCACCCAAATCACTATGCGAGTCTACGTCACATGCACGTTAAGCCACGGTGCGTCAAGCTGACCTTGGCTACAATGTCTCTCAATATGCTCGGCGTGTAGTGAAACTAGTCGTTACGAGGTTGCTTGCTTAATTCTTAAGGAACTAGATGCATTGTTACGAATGTTTAAAAATCTATGAAGCAGACGACGCGTGCATCTCGTGGCGGCAACTTGCCGGATGGCGTACAGCATAACTACAGTACAGCATGGGGGCTGAAATGTCGCTCGGCAGTCCTAAGTTTGTTATTGTTGTAACGTTATATTGTTCATGGTACAGTGAACTAGAATAGGCAACAACCTAAGGTGGTTGTGTGCCCGATTAGTCAAGCTCAGAACTGCAAAACTGCAGTAGCAAAACCATCCCCGCCTCGATTCCAGCAGCCATCTATACCAGCGGTACTCTGCCGGGGTGTTACGGATAGTGGCGGCGCCTGTGTTCATTAACAGAAAACTGTGTCCAGATTATAAACTTCCGAGGTTATAGATATATGCACAACCACCTGGCGATGCAATCAGCTTGAAAGTTACAATAGCAAAATTTCTTACCCGTAACAGCTGTAGAAGCAGTGAGAAGAAAAACACGGCCTTGAGACAATGATGGTAACTGCAAATAGATTTTATTGCCCGCTTCTAGATGGCGCTACAATCGATAAGAACCCCCCAAATGGCTCCATAGGTTTGCCGCTATTTGAGGCGGAAGTACAGTTCTCTCCAACTGCAGCAGTTACTGAAGGCAGGTGTTGATGGATGTTAGCGGCGACCAGGATGCCGCACCTGGTTGCTTCCACCGTGGCTCATCGTTCTTCCTCGCCAGTAGGGTGCCTCGATGAGCGCGCCCTCAAGCAGATGCTCCTACCAACTTATCAGCAACGTTGACTCCCATTGAATCATGCTGGGACTAAAGCCCCGCGAGGCTTTTAGCTGGGACCAAATGCCGGTTTGTCTTTATACCACGGATATTGGTAGGCACATTGTATAGCTCTGGGTTGCCCGCGCTAAACACACACACACACACACACACACACACACACACACACACACACACACACACACACACACACACACACACACACACACACACACACACACACACACACACACACACACACACACACACACACACACACACACACACACACACACACACACACACACACACACACACACACACACACAAGAAAGGGAAGGCGCAGTATCCGTCGCACTCACCTGAACACCGCGGCGTAAGGGAACTTCAGGAAGGGACGAAGGTTGGAGTGTGGAAAGAGGAGCCATAGTGGAGGGCTACGGAGTAATTTCGACCATCGGGGGGGGGGGGGGGGGGGGGGGAGGATCTTTAATGTGCACTTATCGCACAGCACCCGGACGCCACTACGTTTCGCCTGCATCGAAACGCAGCCGCCGGCGGTCGGGATATTGTGAAGGGGAAGGCGCAGTATCTGTCACACTCGTTTTTGTGGACACCTGAACCGCGCCGTAAGGGAAGGAAGGTGGGAGTGAAAGTGGAAAGAGAAAGCCGTAGTGGAGGGCTACGGAGTAATTTCGACCACCTGGGGATCTTTAACGTGCGCTGACATCGCAAAGCCACCGACGCCTCTTCGTTTCAGCCGCCGAGATCGGGTTCGAACCCGGGTACTCCGGCACAGTCGGGCGTCTTACCTTTGAACCACCCCGGCGGTCGGGATCGAACCCGAATACCACGGCACATCGTGTCACCGCTGCGGGGCTTGCGCTACCGCGGCGAAGCAACAATTCCCACCTTCCATCTCGCTACACAGAATTCGATCAAGTTTTGGTTGCGCTGTTCCTATACATTTTGTTCCATGAGCCTAGATAAACTCGCCGCGGTGGTTTAGTGGTTGGCGATCGGGTCTAACCGTAACACGGCGGCCGCGGTTCTATGGGGGCAAAACGCAAAGGCGACCGCGTGTTGTGCAATGCGAGTGCACGTTAAAGATCCCCAGGTGGTCAAATTATTCAGAAGCCTCTACAGTACGGCACCATATCTTTCAATCTCCTCCCTACAACGGCGCGGTCCAGGTGTCCACCGAGAAGTCAAAACAAGTGCACAAAATTTGAGTATAGTAAACTGGCGGTCATAGCATATGCCGATTCGTGCATTGTGTGAGGGCCCTTGTAGTGCCTTCAGCATCATTACTAAGAAAACACGTGGCGAGGGTGACGTTGGGTCAGTGGACTTTTCTTCTTTGTATGCACAATATGGGGCATCCTGGTGCCTGAGCATATAGCGGTCTCCTGAAATGTTTGTTTCGAGCGTATGGTGTCAGAAGGCAGCGGCGATTTTCGAGAGGAAATGAGGTGGCAGCCAAATTGGGTGCTGCCTTCCCGACTGGTCGAGTTCCATCATAGCTTTGTACACAATTGTACCCGGAAAGCGGATCTAAAACGTGCGAGGGTTGCAAGCGTTTAGCAGGGGAGAAAACATGAAACGAAGCAAAACATTCGACCTAGTACAACCTATTTCTATAAAAAGAAAGCTCGCTAGCGCAGCGAGGTCCGATCCGAAATCGCACGCGGCGCTTTTGCAAATACGAACCAATCCGCACTGCAGTTCAATTAAATTTGACAGAAGTTGGAAGCAAAGCTAATATTTAAAGACTGGCTACCACTACTATAAGGGCCTCAATCCACCAAGCCTCAAAAAGAGGGTGAACTGCATTTAGATCTGTTCAGACTTTTTCCTTAGATATACTGCTTTATTAATTATGCGAAAGCGTTTGACTGCGTAGATCACAGCAGATTGTGGCAAGCTCTCCAAGAGATGGGAATTCCAATTCACCTCATGTCTCCTCAGGAACCTGTATAAAGGGCAAGAGGCTACAGTCAGAACTGGGCATGGACTTACTGATTGGTTTCAGATTGAGAAAGGAGCGAGACAAGGCTGCATACTGTCGCCCCGCCTATTTAACCTATATGCTGAGTGCATCATGAGGAAGGCCGGTCTGGACGAGTCTTCAGCTGGAGTGAAGATTGCTGGGAAACTTATCAACAACCTTGGATATGCGGATACCACTTTCATGGCAGATTTAATGGCAGAAAGTGAAGTGGAACTCAAGAGACTTCTGATGCGCGTACAAGAGAGCGAGAAGTTTGGGCTTAAACTGAACATTAACAAGACAAAGATTATGGCATCTTGCCCTATCAAGTCCTGGAGCATCAAGGGACAAGAAGTGGAAGCAGACAGATTTTCTCTTTTTGGGCTCCAAGATTACCCCAGAAGGAGACTGCAGCCATGAAATTAGGAGACACCTGCTTCTGGAAAAGAGGCACGGCTAGCCTTGACCGCCTAGTAAAGAGCAGAGACATTAGACTGTCAACCTAGATCCGTATAACTCGTGCTATGGTCTTTCCAGTGGCGATGTATGGGTGCGAGTTGGACTGTGAAGGCTGACCACCGAAGAATTGAAGAGTTTGAATTGTGGTGCTGGCGCAGACTCTTGAGAGTTCCTTGGACTGCCAGAAGACCAAATCAGTCGATATTGTAGACCATAAACCCCGACTGCTTATTGGAGGGTCAAATTCTAAAGTTAAAGCTCAGCTACTTTCGTCATCTGATGAGAAGAGAGAGTCGCTGGAGAAGGATTTGATGTTGGGAAAGGTTGAAGGTCACTGGAGAAGGGGTAGGCAGCGAACACTATGGCTAGATGGCATCCTCGAGGCGCTGCAGATGAAGTTATGTGATGTTATGAAGATAGTGAGAAACCTGAGAGCGTGGTGTGATATGGTCCATAGGGTCACGAAGAGTCAGACACGACTGAACTGAACTGTTGACAGATAGGTTAAATTCTCTAGCTCCTTTATATACATTTTACTTGTACAATAAATTTTGTCTCTTTACAGTACGAATGTGACTACTTTTTGCTATGTTTACCGCTAATTCACACAGTATCTTTGCTACCTGTAAACTGCAGGGTCTCTGGGAGATGGGTACTAGCACATTCTAGTACAGCATATTCCAGCTTCTAAACTGTGCACATTTCGTTGTCTTGGGTACATTTCCTTTTTTGATTTGTCTTCCAATTTTCCATACAGTTCCAGTGTACTTTTTTTTAATTGAATAAAGCCAGTGTTTGCTCAGTGCATTTTTGACCCGTCATTCAGAGCTCCAGTCTATTTCTCCGACCTCGCTGCCTGCATGCGCTATCTAGTCCTTTCCAGTCACTCAATGCTACTGTGCGTTGGCACCATTTCTATGTAAGCATGTAAACAATTCTGCTGTTTACATGTCAATTACTCTCAGCCTTCCGTGCTCCGAATCGTCCCCAGCCCATGACCCCAACACTGACTCATTCGTGGTCTGAGCATTCGAGCCAAATTCAAAATCTGGCAATCTACAAATTCTTAAAAAGTGCTCCTGGCAACTGCTTGCAACAGATTAGGGTGACAAAACACCCAAGTTGGGCACAGAACCATGACAATTGGCTGGGATCGAGGAACTTTGGGTAAACCACTGAAAGGATGCGTAACTAGGTGTAAATAGTGACCCTAATGCATGGGTGATCGTTTAACGCAACACACACACTGCCAAAGCAAGCAACTCTGAAGGCAAGGTTGTAAGCCACATTTCATATACACCATACCAGTACATTTGCAGGTGATGCTTGGCTGAAGCAACAGTTCACATATGCCACAGGTGGCTAAGGGGTCTACTACATACACTCACTGTGCTGCCCTCTGTTAATAGCTATGCAAACTCCCGGCACAGTGGCAGACTTAATATTCAAAAGGTTGATCCACTACACTTTTTAGATACATAGCCCACAGCTGGCACATCCCAGTCACATGCATGAAACGTCCAGCTATCAAAACCACCAGCATGGATGGCTATGGCACACACCTCTCTTCAGTAGAAGCATAGAGCTGTTCTCACTACAAAAAGAGGTAATTTCTGATATCAAGAAAAGCAGGTACAGATAATGGTGCAGACTTATCTGTGAATGACTGCTGAATACAATTTTGTTCAATTAGGTTTTTGACCAAGACAACTTATTGCGCCCCGTGTATGCAAACAAAAATGACTCTTTCTATAGTTTCCCGTGGCTGCCCGCCAGCATCCATGCTGCTGCTAACCTTCGGTTTCGTTTTCTAAGACTGCACAAAAACTCCTGCGAGGCTTAAGAGTTGCAGTGTCTCCTCTATGGTTCCAAGCTTGCATGGCATCTTCAATCAGTGCAAAATAGGTAGGAACGTTGCCCATATTTATGCACCTAAAATTAGCCCATTCACTTTCAAATATGGTGCATCATGGGTTGACAGTTCCCGTAAATTTCTTGTGGCTGGCAGGGTTTTTTTTGTACAAATCTTTCCGTCAGTCAAAAACACATCCTCCACCCGGGAATGAAATTTCAATGGAAATTTATTGTCTTTAGCAAAAAAGAAAAGAAAAAAAAGTTGCAAGCATGACCTTCACAATTCTTTACGTTTCCAAACGTACACTACACTTATTGCCTCATTAAAAAATTTACACATTCAATCGACTTCACTCTTTACTCCATGCAAGCACTTTTCACTCCACAGTTCCTAACAACAAAAAGGAGGAAAGCAGTGCCATGAGCTGCAGCATCCCTGGTGAAGAAATCGGTATCAATATATAAATACAAAAAACAGGAGGCTGGTCATGAAAATGGTTACAAGAGCAGAGATGGACACAACGCTGGCACTAGCTTTCAGAGAGCCGGTCCTGCCATGAGACTCCAAGCTAAGTGGGCACCATCCATATTTGCACCAACTGAAAGAGAACAGAGTTGAGAGTGAAATGCAAGCAGGTCGCATCAACCTTTAACAAAAAAAGAGAGTTGCTATTTAACCACTCATGCAACCTTCCTATTTGAACTTAATCGTTCGATGCTCAGGCATTGAAAACATCACATAAAAATGACAGGAACTTCCAGGATTTAACAGTAATAGTCCCTTCGGCGCGCGCGCGCGCACACACACACACACACACACACACACACACACACACACACACACGCACACACACACACAAAACGGGATTAAGGCAATTCATCACTTGTTTACTGATTGAGTAATTGTGATGATTTCTCAAATCAAAACTGCTCTTCAGCACTGGGACTGCAGAAGATTTAGACTTCTGCGATTAGGGCTTGAATATGCAGGCATTTATCATAGCAAGAGCATAGACCAGGGGTTCTCAAACTTTTTTACTTTTGTTATGAATGATGCACCGCGCCGTAGAGAAGTCACCACGGTGATTATAGGTGCCACAGCTTCCTAGCTCATATCGCATGCCCCCTGCTTCAGCCAGCTCGAATATTAGCACGCGTGATTGGTGTTGCTAAACATACTACAGTAGAATCTCGGTGATACGAAATTCAAAGGGAGACGAAAATTTTCGTATCACCCGAAATTTCGTATCACCAAAAAACGAGCAAAATTCGTTTTCAAGCCTTCCAACAGGTACGAAATATTTATTTTCGTTGAAAGAAATCGCGTATATCCTTCTGCACCTTTTTTTCCGCGAGATCTGATAACAGAGAATTTTGAAAACTGAAAAATTGGGCCGCTGTCTTCTCCCGCACAGACTCGGAGGTCACGGCGCGCCGCAGAACATCGATGGCGTGCATCGTTTCTGCTGCCGTCGGCGGTGGGTCATCAACGCTTTGGTCGTCGTCATCTTCGTCACTGCATGGAATGCCAGGCTGTGATGACGTTTCCTCCGCAATATCTTCAACCGTGCGGAGACCACAGGTGGCGAGGTCGTCGTCCGCGGTGACGAAATCGTCGACGCAACAGTCGACGTCAAGTTGATTCCAGACATCGATGGGAATCGGGTCTGGCACTTGCGAGGCAGTAGCCACAGCAGATTTGAAAACCCCACACTTCGCGAAACAATTGGCGATGGTCGTAGGAACGACGCGATCCCAGGCAATTGCAAGAAAATGCACAGCGTCCAGAAGAGTGATCTGGAGATTCGCGTCCTTCCTTTCAATCTTCGCGAGGAGGCGGCGCACCAACAAAGCTTTAAAATGGTGCTTAACATTCCTTATAATCCCAGCATCCAGTGGTTGCAAATGACTTGTTGCGTTCGGGGGCAGGAACACCACCTTAACACTCTGTAGTGTCATTTGTTTTGGATGGGCGGTGCACTGGTCCAGCAGCAAAACTATTTTTCTGTTGAGGCAAGACATCTTGCGGTCGAGGTACGTGACGAATTCCATAAACAAAGAAGACGTCATCCATGCTTTTTTGTTCGCCTTGTAGACGCAGGGCAATCGACCGGCTGCCTTAAAGCATCGGGGCTTTTGATATTTGCCAATGACTGTCAGCGGCATCTTTTCCGATCCGTCGGCGTTGCAACAAAACAAAACTGTGATACGTTGTTTGCTCTTTTGTCCGCCCCGGCAGGCATCGCCTTTAAAGCACAAACTTTTTTCGGGCTGGAGATTGTAAAACAGCCCTGCTTCATCTACATTAAAAACATCACGTGCCTCATATCCCGCTATGTAAGACGGCAGTGTGGTTGTCATCCAGTCTTCCACGGCGGAGGCGTCGACCTTTTTTCCTTCGCCACAAACGGTCTTGTATGAAAGATTATGACGCACCTTGAACCGGTGAATCCATCCACCGGAGGCCTGAAAATCATCAATTCCAAGTGTGAGTGCGATGTCCGCTGCCTTCTCACGAAGCACTTTTCCGTCGATGTTGACGCCGGCCGCCGTGACCTCTCTGAACCACGTTAGAAGAACCTCTTCCAACTTCACATGGTGGGCAGTTTTGGCTTCTTTAGAATTCATCGCGAAGTGCTGCACATTCTGCATAATTTGGTCGCGCTGACCAACGATCGTTGACAACGTTGACAGCGGCAGGCCTAGCTCCTTGGCCATGTCAGTGCGCCTTTTCTTGGGCTCTTTGTCTACCTTATTTAAAATTTCCAATTTGTCTTTAAAGGTCAGCGCCTTTCTCTTCCGTGACATTGCAGTATGATGTACCTTTTCGCGTTGCTGAGATGATCACAAAACGACGCGCTATCAACGCGTTGTCAGCCTCAACAAACGAGAAAACGAAGCAACGTGTTGCCGTTGCAGCGGAGACTCCGGAAAGCGGAAGAGCGTGGCCTGCGGGGCGGCGGAGAAATGTGGAGAGGGCCGCAAGGCCGTGCGCACAACACCAGTAGCAGAAAGCAACAACGAGATAAAAAAAAAATGCGGGGGGGGAGGGGAGAGAAAGAGAGAGCGGGAGGGAGGGGGGGGGGGGGGGGGGGGCAAGATATCGCTGCCTTCTTCGCCAACTTCGCTGCTGCCGCGGGTTGCCAAGCCGGTTTTTTCTCGCTGTATTTTTTTTTCTTCTTTCGCGCGCGTGTGCGTGATCCGTGCTATCAGTGCTGCGCCGCTGCGCACGCTTTTCTCGCTGTGCGTGTGTGCGTGGGCCTCGACCGGTCGTGATACTGAAGTTCGTATCACCCGTAGCGAAAAGAAAAAGTGTTCGGAACATCCGATTTTTTGCCCACTGAACGCAATGCAATTCGGCCGGGGAATTTTATGAATTCGTATCACACCGAATTTCGTATCAGCCGAGTTCGTATCACCGAGATTCTACTGTATATGAGACCAATTTGTTGAAATTCTGATCATATTTACTGAGCATATCAACAAAGTTCTACTGTATTTGAATCATAGGCAATCTCATACGGAACATGCACCGATGGATTGCAGCATTGTCACTCTCGTCCTAGGGTCTCTCGGACCCGCAACATACCCTTCTCATCCGTTTTTATCCTCAGGCTGCCATTAAACCCTCCTCCTTTGCTTTCCACATCACGCTCTCTTCGTTATAGACATACCTTGAATCCTTCACCGTGCCCTACCATGTTCGCTCTTTCAGCCTAAACACCGCTCAACTCAAGAACAGGCACCCATGGGTTGCGTTCTAAAACCACAATACATGTGGTTATGATTATAATGAGAGCAGGGTTTTAAAACCAACAAACTAACAGGAATAACATGTCACAGTTCTGGACCTAAAGTGTTTCCTGTGTACCAGCAAACACCACATCGTGTTCTAGGTTTGTTCACGTCTTGTGCAGCGACTAAACATTGGTTGCTACTAACCGGAACTATGTTTTGATGATGATTACATTTTTATGCCTCTGAGGCATGCCAGAAGTCCTGACTAAACTGAAGGGAATACCGATAAAAACTATTAATCTTTTAGCCGTTTCAAGCCCCTTTTCTCCGTTTTCATGGAATGATCACAATGCCCAAACCCAAACAGCCTACGAGATGTCCACGTGGTACACATACCTTCCTATGCGGCTGGACCTTGGTCACTTGGGCAACAGGTAACGCACGTAGGGCACCTCAACGTCCTCGCCATCCTTATCATTGCAGCAGAGCTCGAATACCAGCGCACGCACATGGGGCTCGATTGGCCTCTGGGACACTTTCTTCACCACCTCGGTCATGCTGCAGCATGGGTTAAAAAAAGAGCACAACAATTTACCAAGATTTTGTTCCCCCAAAAGATTCTCTCACCTAAAGCAACAAAGCAACTTATCAGAGGGCACCACTGCTAACGCGTTGCACCTCGAAGGACGCCAAGAAGGCTGCTACTATTTAGGAGCAGTTGTACTATGACGTTGCCGACAGTGTGCGTGCAAATAAAGCACCGATAAAAATGCAAAAAAGTCATCGTCGAGCTGTTCTTACTCTAAGAACCGGCCACTATTGCCCTGTCTTTCACCAAACAAATACAATGCGAGATTCAAGGAGTTGTCTGTTTTTCTTTCACGGTTGCTCGAAAAGGTGAACTTCGGATAACTTTATTAGTTTCCAGCTCTCTGAAATTCTATTTCATCTTTACTGTAGACCAAACACACAGTTCTTGCGCGAGGCTATGTAAAAATGGAGACTACAATAAAAATTTAAAGAAAGCTCGTACATGAGCCAGCATATTAAAAGACAAGCAAATTACCAAGTATGTTCCAAAGCGAGGGCTAGGACGGATCCAGAGTAAAACCAACATCCGTCTGCATAAACGCAATGAAGCTTCGCTTGCTGTTCCCACCGTGTCCACGGTGCAAGCTCAATTTTGAGAGGACAGGCACCTCTACTAATAAGTGGGCTTTCGCTCTAAACACACTTTCAGGGGAAAGCATGATGTTTTGAGTGACACCCAAACAAAACAGCGACGAAGTGCATGCATAACACCTCCCTGTTACACTGCATTACTTCCCAGTGTCCTTACATAACCAGCACTCAAATTAAACCGTTACGCATTTTTACCAATACCGGTGACAACACTCACACAAGCTTCATGCGCTCCTCCACCTTAGCAGGAGGCATGAAAAACGAGTACAGCATACAGACGCCCTGGGACAGCATGGTGATTTCAAGTCCGTGCTCGTTCTGGAAAAAAAGAAAAGAAATAAACAAGCACACACTTCTGTTACTAGTTCTTGTGCATGTTTGCTCAAACCAGTTATGGACAACTAACTGGTTCAAAAACCAACCCTGCCACAGTACAAAATACAAGCTTAGGCATGGAAAGGAGAACAGCACTCACCTTGAAATAGTCAATGAACTCGCGGAGAGTCATCTCTCCATTCACTTCAAAGCGGTCCCACAGAGTGAACTCTTGCTCGCCGTACTGTTGGAAAGTGGGAGTAAAACAATCAGTCGCAATACTAATCCAGTGGCAACAAACAGCTGGAGCAAAGAATATTAAGGCATGTCATTAAGACATGTCAGAGTGCCAGCGCTTGTCTGTTGTGCAAGCCTAGTTTTCAGCACATTCGCTTTATCATGTCATGGTGTGATGGGGGCAGGCCACTGCCACTCAATCAGTGGAAGGTGCGATAGCAGCAAATGCTGTCGATGACAGATGGGTGGAAGTAAGGACGACACTTGCAAAGGAAAAAAAAAATATTTCCCGTGCACATCGTATCTCCCATCCGATGGTACGGCCTTTCATGAAAATGAAAATGAGTCATTCTGCCAGATATTTTCTGCTGCAATACTGTGCATCTGCTGTTGCTTTCCTGGGGGTATCATTGGCAAAGTACCTGGCGCCATCTATGGACACTTTTTGTTAACTAGATTGCATAGTGATTTTTTTTTCAATCAAGGAAACCTTTATCCCTGAATTTCAAAGATGGAAGCTGTGTTCGTAATGCACCTTAAATAATGAATATTATGTTCGAAAAGAAACTTATAGTGCATTACGGATGTACTGAACTCAAAGGAAGATTGCCAAATAGAAAACAGATTATTGTATTTACTCGCATAATGAACCCACTTTTCTTCAATAAAAATTGTAGAGTTTTGGGGGGTAGAATTCATTATGGGGATGTTTTTTTTTTTTGAGTCATTTACCCTTCCACCCATCAGTCACCAACGAAAGCAGGCGCTCAGCCGATATCATGAAACCTTCATTTTTTGTTTCAACAGGCGTTAGCTGTTTCACGCGTTCCAATTATTTTGTGGCAAAGGACAGCGCCCACGGGGGCCCAATCGCGGCATGTATGACACAGCTGAGCTGAATGCAACGGCACGCGCCGCTGCATTCAGTCCGGCCGTAATACTGAAAACCAGCACGCTTGTGATACTGGACAAGCTGAGCGAGTATCTGCTAGCTTACCAGTCAAAGGCCCTGGCACTATGGCTCACATTTCCCAAGCCAAAAGAAAGAGAAAAAAAAGAAAAAAAAAAAAAGTCTTACCTTTATCTTCTTTGCTGCTACAGGTTCGGAGAATCCAAAAAATGGCAATGCGAGATTGACAAAGCCATTCTTGTACAGGTCAAGCTTACTGTGCCCCTGAATCAGCTGAAATCAAGAACGAAACTCAGCACTTAGTCACAAAAAACACGCAAGTAACCATAGAGTTTTTTCACTCCACACGATTTTCAAGGAAAATCAGGTCACCATCCTTATGTTTAGGTTGGACTATTCAGTGTAACCCAGTGGAAAAAAAATATGCTTGAATATCAGTTTTCGAAATTCTGTACAGTATCAGCAAATCTGCCAGTCTTGGAAGAAACTAGCCATGTGGCAGCAAACGGAACATATTCCTTGCACTTGAGCATCAATTACTGTAGCAGCATGCAGTGAAATGTTCCACAAGCAAAAGCTGCAGAGCCTGCTGCATTTGCCACAAGATGTGCAGAAACGCAGGATCATAATGCGAGGCACAAAACGAAGTTATGATTGGTGACCTCTTATGACACTGTTTTATCCTCATGAAACATTAACATGGCTCTGCCAAAATTTATCGCCGCACTAGCGAACCAATAATCAGTGTGGCGGGTTTAACAAATCAAGGTCAACCACCGCAATATATTCGTCACATATATTGGTGGAGTGTTGTGCTATGAAATAAATCATAGCGGCCGAGTTCTGTGTTAATGGAAACTTCATTGGGAGTTCTCAAATAGGGCAGGAACAGGCTCAAGCGCTACGGAACGTTCAAATAAAGTTTTGGAAGCAGCATGTTTCCAGAGTCAAACACTGAGAATAATTGAAATTATCGCTTTCAGACACAAAAAAAAATATTCCTTATTCAATGTTCAATGCTTTGCTGACTACACACACATCCCTGACAAGACGACAAATGTACAGATGCTTAAAATAACACAACTGACATCAGCAACAATTTGTAACAGACAAATGGCAAATGGAATACTTGCTACTACCAAACATAAAGTTTGACTAAAAGCTTTCGACTATTTCGACTTGGCAGATTCAAATGTGGAGCCTGCCACTTTGACACGTTTAAGCTTCGCCGCTGGTTTTACCTTCTTGCTTTCAGAACAGAACCATTAGAACTAGACATGTGGTACTTTGCCCCTGGACAAGTTTCCTAATGGCTCATGGTAGTTTGCTGTGTCTGCTTCTCCCCAAAGGTCAAATAGCTTGGAGAAGGTACTATGCAATGTGCACAGAGCATTTTCTCGCTGCTAACCATTCCCTACAATTGCTTTTGACTCAATTCAAACTTAATTGCCAACTAACATTTATTATGCTTCATGCTTTTCTGGTTTATAAAAATTTGATGGATATTAGGTCCAGCAAGGGATGCATTGTACTTCCGCCACCAGAATGCTGCGATTGTTTCAACTATGGCGGTCTCTATAGCCTGTACAGGCAATTCATGGCATTCCATCACCCCGCTGTGCTTTCAGGGTCACTTGATTGAACCACATGGAATAATGGCCCACCGTGTGCGAAAAAAGCAGTTTGCAGAAGAATGGAGCAAATGGAGCAGCACTTCGACCCCTGCCAAATGTATGTGCGTCAATGATGGCAATTTTGTTATACTGAGGAACTCGCTACACGGAACTATGCTACGGTCAGATTAAACTAAAGGTTAAAAGGCAGCACCTTGTACAGCTCAAGGCAGACCAGGCCAGCGACGAGCGAGGTGGTAGTGGCAATGGCCGGGATGATCTTGCCAGCAATGAGCTTGCTGCGAAGCCGGTCAGCCGGCGTAATTTTGTAGTTGGTGGCACGTAGGTTGGAGGCCGCCACGATAAAATCCATGTGGAAGTTGGTATCATCGTCCTTTTCAAACTCTAATGGTGCCAGCTTCACGTCTGCCAGCGATGACGGTGTGGGCAGCTCCTTCTGCAGGATATTTAACCGCTCCTGGTCTGGAAAGAACGAAAAGGAGCGATGCAGATACTGGCACGTTAGAAAGCACCTTATTAACCGTGCAGTCTGAACATCTGCTAAATCAGTGATAGGGATTAGAAGTGCCTTCAGAGTGTTACAGGGCCATTTGCAATGAGGTGCTTGACATCTGCCTATGAATAACTACATCTAAAGTGAAATGAAATGGCAGACACTGAACTGCCCATCACCCCAGACAAACTGACAAGCAACGACACGTGGCACAATCAACGTTCCTCTCACTGAACATTCTTGACCCATTTAGTGAAAAATAACTTATTCCTGAAACTCGCAGAGAAGTACGCTAAAATGAATATTGAACCTCCCTTAAGCAGCAGACTTTCCCTAAGATTCAGGGGAAGAACAAATAAGTTGAACCCCTTTATAATGGACATTCACTGGGAAGCAGTTTTTGTCTCTTATATGAGAGGTGCCTTATAACCAGGGTACCACATTTACATTTTCTAATCAGACCTTATTTCGGTGCAGACCACCCCTACAGCTAAAATATGCAGAAAAGAAGGGTACACCACGTCACAAAAGCGTTATTATAGCTTTCATTTACATACTGCATTTGCTTGGTGGTACCATACCTCGCAACTTTCTTACATTTGTTTACTGCTAAAATAGTTTTAAATCTTTGGTCTGCTTCATGGCACCATTTACGCTGTTCAACATAGCCTTTCCCAGCTTGAAAATCAGGCCAAGAACTTCATGGCCAATGTGCCAAAGCTGTATATGTTGGCAAACTATGTTTACAGTCAATTGCTAAGTGCAATTGCGATGTGACGTGGCGCTGCAACTAGCGATTCGCAACTAAGCTATGGGTGTGATAACATTACAAGAATTCAAGTAAAAAAAGCGCCACAAATCGTAAAAGTAACTAGCTCCCCACTGAAGTTCTAGAAGCGGCCAAAGCTATAAAATATTACCAGCAAAAATATCCCTCAGAAATTTATGCTTGTTTGACAATGGGTAACAGCAGCTGCGAGTAACAAGCCTGTGCATGTCGCTACACAGACGAAAAATAAATAAAAAGCAAACGAGGCATCTCTGAGTGGAGTTGAAACTGGTTGAATAGTAAACAGAGCAATTTATTTGTCCTCGTCAGAGCAGATCCACTTCTGTTTTTGTCACTTATTTTTTTCTTGGCTTGGCTATGTCTCGCTTTCTAGACACAATGACTTTTTTAAGTTAGCAGCACCAGCTGAGCACTTTCAATGCATTTACCAGATATATTTGTCGATCTAACTGAAATGCAACGTAACAGACAATTTTCGCTATATTATACGAACTAGTGGGCACAACACCTACGGTAATTCATGATGGGAAGCTCCACTAATTGGAGAATCCAACGCGCGCTCCCAATATGCTTGCTCAGATGCTCGCACATGCAGTCGCACTTGTGCTCTCCGGGGCAAGCCTGTAGAGTTTCCCACTGCAGGGGCTTCTTTCAGTCATTTCATAGCTGACTGACCTGCTCTTTGTTCGCTGAAGTTATAGTAGGGACAGCACAGATGTGCCTTTCTTGTTTTCACCGTGGCAATGGATAGTGGCAACGGATAGTGCCGAATCTAATGTTAAAATGTCTGTTACAAGCAAGACTAAGGTGCCAAACTTTATGGCTAATTTGTCCTTTATAGCCAATTGTCATTTACATTCAATGTCTATTAAAGAGGTTCAATTAATGAAAGTCATAGGGCGGCCAACCATTTGGGTGAATGGTGTCTCTTATACCCGATTGCCTGTTGCATCCATGTCTCTTATAACGGGGTTCAGCTTAGCAGAAAACAAAGCTCTTGAAATATAAGTAAAATTCTGAAAGAGTAGTAGCATAAAGAAAGGGGGCAACGCACCAGTTGGCCCGCCGGAATTTTGTTGTGCCTCAGCGTCTGTGACAGCAATTCGCACCCCTTGGCGCGGCTCGAACCGTGGAACATTGACCAACTTGAGGACGCGGGCGATTTCTTCACGGTCAGTGCACTTTTGGAGGCCAAACATAGCCGCCCGAAGGTTGGCTGCAGCAACCACGTAATCCATGTGCAAAGTCTGCATTTCAGAAAGAAAAAGAAAAGAAAAAACCGTTAAAACTTTTTAGAACATATGCATATGCAATTAGGGGCAGTGTACATGCAATAAAATGCTGAAAATGTGAAAACTAGCCACTGCCGTGCTTTCTCACCCAAAAAGCAGGCAACACTCACCAGTCTTCCACTGAATAAATTCACTGCGATGAAAATGGTATTTGTAAATTTCTCTAAGGGTGCCTCTACATGTCAAACTTAAGATAATTAGAACTTCTTCCTGTTAAGTTCGCATTAACAAGCTTATACAGTCAAACCTCGATACAGTCGAACCTCGATATATCGAACACGGATATATCGAATTATTGATTATATCGAACACTTTCTATATCACGCGGAAAATCGCATGCATTTTTAATTTTTTTATTTCGAACGGCGTCTGTTGCCAAATGGATAAATCGAACTCCGCCACCCCAAACCATGTGCACTCTGTTGACAGGAGGTGAGCTTTCCCTCAACGCCCTCGAAGATAGCGGCGGCGCGATGGGCGTTCCCGACTGCTGCGCACGATCGCTGCATACATCGGTCGCGCCGAGGGCGCCATTTGAACGTAGCGGCGTATGCACGCGGTGGCTTGGCCGGGCTAGGGTGGCTAGCCTGGTTTGTCAACGACTAACCGTGTCTCGGCGCCGCCACATGTGCTGCGCCAGTCGTTATCGTGTGTGGCCTAAGCAGCCAGGTGGCCTAGGCCTTTTGGGTGCCATTCAAATGCTGAAAGCCTCGTGGGACAGCGTCAAGCAGTCGACAGTAGTTCACTGCTTTCGGCATGCGGGTTTTGTAAGCCGCATTAAGAAGCTTCCGAGCAAGCAACTGAAGAATCAGCGTTGGACGACGGCACAGAGGAAGAATGCCAGCTCGAAGAAACCTGGAGCCAGTTGGAGCGCTTTGTCAGTGCTGAGCCACACAGCATGTGCATTGATGACTTCGTTGGCGGTGATGACAGCACCGGAACAGTGGCGGAGTTGACAGATGTAGAGATTGCGGTGGAAGTTACTGCTGAGTGGCCAAACGAAGACGCTGCCGAGGTTGATCCCGTAAGCGCTGCTCCGCTCCCGACTGCAACTGAGGCTGTAGCTGCTTTGGACCTTGTACGCCGCTACTGCGGCGCAATAGAAGGCGCTGGACTATCGCTTATGAACCGTTTAGACTACGCTGAGGATGCCGTGGTTAAGCACGCGGTTGCCAATTTGAAGCAAGCTACGCTGCTACAGTACTTTAAGCCAAAGGAATAAATACTTTGTTTGAAACTTCAAGTGAGTATTTATTGCACCACTGTGCCACGATTGGTTCATTGATTGATTTGTACTAGTTTTTGACGCGTTTTCTACGCGATTTTGTATATCGAATTCCGGCTATATCGAACTACAGTTAAAACTCGATTTAACGAAGTTGAGGGGAGCCGTGAATTATTTCGTTAAATCGAGAACTTGGTTAAATTGAATGAGGCATTTCTTGGGCACATAATTCAGTACATTCGATTACAGTAAAACCTCGTTAAAACGTACCCGCTTAAACAGTACTTTCGTTTTAAAAGTAGTAAAGTCAAGTCCCCGACTGAGCACCCATTGAACATAATGCATTTTGCATCCGCATAAACCGTACCAGCTTATCGCGGTTGTAACGGTTAGCACGTACCATTTTCACTTTTCGTCGCACTCGCGCGTGACGAATTCACGCCGGTAGCACCGACCCAAAGGACGGTTCGGCTAGCGGCGCAACAATCTTCCCTAAATACCGCCGACGGGACGGCAAGCCACACAGCTAATGACAAATTGGCGCCAAAGTTGGTAATCATACAACTAGCGCAATCTTTGGGGGTCCGTATGGTCATCGTCATGACCCCCCGCGCTACTTTCGAGTGGGTAGAGCCAACACCACGACCGGCGCCGCTACCGCGTATGAAAAGAAACAACAACAATTCTTACTAAAATTCTAATTTTGGGGTGCTGTCTACAAAATAGACCAAAAATTAACACTTTTTCACCTTTATTTCTCGAAAAAAGGTTCGTTAAATCGGGACAAATCACGGAATCGGTTTCGTTATTTCGGGTTAGTCAAAGCATTGAACCCTATGGGTGTCTGAGGGGGAATTAGGATACCTTCGTTAAATCGAGATTTTCGTTAAATCGAGTTTTGACTGTATTTTGCAATCACCGCGCTGTTCGATATATCGAGGTTCGACTGTATAATGAATCACACGGGACCGCTCATTATTTTGAAATATCGTTGTAATGAAAAATCTGTGATTATAAGCCAATGGTCAAACCTAGGTTAGAGCTATGCACGGGCTTGGGCCGGCCCGAAAGCCCTTACCCGGCCCGGCCATGCTCGAAAGCCTCCTACCTTGGGCTCTGGCCAGGCCAGACAACCCGACAATGAACATGAAATTTTTGAGAAAGCGCGAATATGGCCATAGTACGATAGGTGTCTAGAATGCACAGCATTTTCCTGCGTCCTCCCCATGAAGGGCTTTAGTCGACCCCTTTCCTCCCCGCCTGCTCGTCGCGAATGAATCTTCGGCAGCCGTCACTGACCGAGCAGAGGTTTCACTTGTGGGCTGTTTAGTTTACAGTTTTGCATCTTGGTTTGGGTAACACCTGCGCTGATGTTTAGGCATCTGTTTCGAGATTCGCACCATGCTGTCACCTATCAAACGTCTCTGCTGTTGCTTATTCCTGTCTCGACATGGCCTCTTTTGAAACAGGACATAGCTCAAAGCATCTGCGGTGCAAAAGTTCACTCGTGTTTCTCTTCTTTCGAAAAGTTCCCGTGAAAGGCACACTGTGAGCCAGGTGAGGTCATCGAGTACTTGGCCACAAAATCAACCCCTTGTTTAGGTTCAGAGTTTGTGCACTTTTGTAGAGGCTAACAAGCTGCTTATCGAAACTTTCTTTCCTACCAAAAAATGTGTTTGTCATTCCAGCTGCAATTTAGAGCCCTGAAGGAAGCTTCAACGCTATGCGGCAAATGGCCGACGGTGATGCGATCGTCTTTCGGGGAAGGTGCACTGTCCAATGCGTGGTGCGGTGTTCGATACACAGTCGAGCCCACTTATAACAATACTCAAGTGCCAAGAAAATGTCATTGTTATAACCAATAATTGTTATAACCGGGTTTTCCAAAAAATGCAGTGAACATAAGGTTCAAAAATTTTAATCAAGCAGAAAGAAAGTTGTCCACTACTTAACAAAAAAAACCATAGTCCGTGAGCTTCGCTTGCTTCACAGAAAGCTTATTAACATTGGTCTCGAGAGCATCTAATTGTTCGACGTGCTCAAGCGGAAGGCCCCTTGAAAAAACAAAGTCCCGGAGGGAATAAATCATATGCAGGGCCTCCTGTGAGGACACTACTTGGAGAGGCTGATCTGCAGTGTCGTCATCGCTGTCGTTGCCCGCCACTCGCACATTTTCCACGATTGCCTCGTCAGTGAGGATTTCGGACGTTTCCACATCATCATCTGCATGCAGAAACTCATCCAGTCCCGATGCATCATTGCTGAGCGCAGACTACAGTTCTGGCATCCCTTCATTGGTCGGAGCTATGCAAGCATCAGCCGCGGCAGTCGTGCGATCCCGAACGAAGCCTGCTTCCCTGAAACAATTCTGCACCGTCGAAGCATCGAGTTCTGACCATGCACCGTATAAGCACTACGACGCCCGCCCGCACACAGCCGCCGCTATCGCCACACAGAGAGTCGGTCGGGACGGCGGCGGGGACGCGACCATGTGACGAAGCGCGGAGGTGGGGGGCAAGGGTAGAGAAACGGAGTGCTCTCCTCTCTTTGTATCGTGGGCGCAGTCCACTCATCTCGAGGGGTGGAAGGGTGACATGCGGAGCGATATGTGCTCGCTTTGCGCGATTGCGGACACTCACGTTTTCGTCAGAATCACGCGTATTTTATTTTGAAGCTGGGTCACAGTAGCCGGTTTTAATCGTTATAACCGTTAGTGCGGCAACCCATCATTGTAGTAAATGAATTTTTTTACTATTGGATAGATAGTAAATTTGACGGTGGCATGGCTGTTCATTGTTATAGCCGATATATTGTAATAACCGGTATCGTTATAAGTGGGCTCGACTATCAAACGACTGGTGAAACTGAGTTTGATATACGACGAAGCTTTCTTATACTTTTACATCGGATTTTCAAGGGGATATTCCGTGAGTTCGATATAACCAAAATTCTAATTATCTGGGTTCGACTGTAGTTCTTTTTCATCACATACGCAATAACGATGTTAACTGTGCCTAATACTATTGCAAAGAGAATTTCCTCCTCTATTATTTGATACCATACACTCCTGTACCTAGCAAGCTTTAATAAAAAAAAAAAAATATTTAATGACACCACAAAAAAAAAAAAAAAAAAAAAAAACCACTACTTTTCCCTTGGACAGGAAAGAGGTGACCTTTGTTTGGCTTAAACCAAAAATTTTATAGGCCAGCAAGAAGCACGGTTCATACCTCCTTTGGATCAAACTCTATAGGACTGGGACAGCGCTTGGGTCCGGACCAGAAAAGAGCACCTGAGCTTGTTGTCTGGAAGAAGAAAAAAAGTCATTTCCTTAGTGTCCACTTATATTCTACATAGATAAACACAGCCTGAAATGCCATAGAAAGCACGACACTGGACAATGTTCCTGATGGGCCCCCATGCCACATCATGCCCCCGTGCAGAGGTCAGCGCATGCGCTAGGGCGTGGAACACTATGTGTGCCCTATGTCATAGCAGGTCGAGAGTTTAAAACACCTATGCCAGTAGACTGCTGCAAGGCATTCATTCCAGGCGCAAGTTGTTCTCCGACAGCACGATGGGATATATATGTCACTGAGTGCATGAATTTGTGTGTCCATACTGCTGCATGACTACATAGTTCGATCTTTTCATTGCACGTAGAAACTTCCTTGCACTGCAACCACATTGCAGCCTCACAGCAACACACAAGATCGTTGCAGCTTTTGGTACCGCTTCTGTTTTTCTTTTCAAATGGTTTTCATGACACACTGATCCTCTGCTGCTGGTGGCAACCCAGTTCTCGGTTTGTGCAGTTCATTTGCTACTGAACGCTTCTACGGTATAACACGCCAAACTGGGCTTGCACAACAAAGGAGTAGATAAAATCCAGCACAGCAGACCAACATGCACCTTCAGATGCAATCGAGCAGCCAACGAAACTGTGCATGCATTCCACAGAAGCAGACAATACGTCAAACTGTGCAGCCACTCGAGGCCCCCGACAGTCCAGAGCAATCAATGCCTAGCATCAGCATTGTAAAGACAGTCGTATTTGTAATCAGACATATGTGGTGCCAACAAAAAAACTGGACTGAAACAAGTTTTGCAGTGCTTCTTTTTTTAGTGAGAGCAGCGCAGAGATATGCATTGAAGAAATGCGAAAGCATGCACCTTGGCTCTTTAGTGGCTTCTGGAATGTCATGGCTCGGCACTTTTGAGTGTCATGACTGACTTACACCTCATGAACTTCAGTCATGCATATTGCATCTCCAATTTGACTAATGCCAAGCGACTATGACTAAACTATAATGACTCATATGACTGACTAGGCATGACATGACACTTATATACCGCTTGTCATTACATACACATTCATGACTGCCAGTCTCGTCTTAATGTGATGACATATCACACGTTACTTTTTGCTTCCACATTTTCACAAACACAGCAATGGGTATTTTGCCTTAATAACTAATGCTTGGTAACTAAGCTGGCGAATGTTTCCAAAAACAGGACGAGAGATGGATGCAACATGGCTGCAATCCCCTCACGTACTAATTGGAATAATTATTTACCCATCGGACCTAAGTGTGTGCCCCACTAAAGAAAAGGAGCACACACTCCTCCCCACCTGGATGGGCATTACAAATTGCATGTGCAATGGCCCTGAATTCAACTTTCTGACAACAACACAGAAAGGAGAAAACAACTACACTGAGCCAAAACCAACCATGCTGCTCACAGCTATTTCCAAACGAGGAACCAACCAAACTTTAAACTACTCCACAAACTTCTCTCATCTGCCCCACATGAAAGCAATAATAAAAACACAGGAAGTGAGATTGAGTGCTGATTTGATCCCTAGCATGGTGGCTGACTCATGAGAAAAACTAAAAACAGCAGCTGCCTTCCAGTAGGCAGGCAGTTTTTCCTTTCCACTATGCGAACGCAGAAGTTGACAGAATGATCACTAAACTTGATGCATGGAAGCTTCAACAGCAACTAGATTAGACATTAGTGACCACACATGCAACAGAAGCAAGGGTGGGCTGGAGTGGTTGACTGAGGGCAACAACCACGGCTTTATGTAGACTTTTCATTATTGTCACTGGCACTGCTAATGCAGCGAAAGGGAAGCCACCTCACCTGGTCCTCGGGAAAATTGTACAGCAGCTGCCGGATCTGGTTGTTGTACTGGTCCTGGAAGCGCAGCCTGGCCCATGCCACACAGTCCGCAAACGATGTCGGCCGCTCATCCACCAGCATCTGCTTCACCCCTTCAAGCACCTCCAGCTGGGGGGCAGAGGAAACATGCACGTCTCACTACACCGCGTACACAAACAACTCATAGTAGATGCTACGTGTCGGCAATAACTGGCGTTTCCACTTGTCAAGGGCAAAGAGCCTTTTCTGAACAGCGGTTTTAGATCAGAAGTGCCCCAGCAGTTTGCCTACAAGGTAAAGCGTCTACAGTCACACCTCGATATAACAAAGTCCTACTTGCAACCGAAAATTTCGTTACATTGATGTTTCTATGTTTTCGTTGCTCACATGAAGTAACATGTCCGTAGAACACTCAACTGGTAAATTACAAACTCAAGAAATAAGCATGAAATTATAACAATAATAGCGCTAACAAGGGCACTGGATGTTACTTTGTGTATCAGCAGCACATAATGATCGAGTGATAGCAAAAGGATGCAAACGCACTTTTCTCCGCGTACGCAAAGAGCGAGCGCAGTGTCTAGTACTCAATGCCGCCGCCAAATGTTGCCACTGGTATCGACATCATCCAACGTTTGCAAACGGAGACTAGAGCCAATAGAGTTATACAGAGTCCATAGATCAGCTGATCTAGGGACTTTAACGGGGACGCCGTCATATTATAGTGAACTACATTATTCATATGTCACCGTCGCCTACGCCAGCGCGGCTACCTTGGGCGCGACAATATTTCGTTCGGGCTTCATACATATAGTATGCGTACCCTATTTACTTGCCTAAGAGCCCACCGCCCACTTTTGCCACTGAGAACTTAAAAAAAGAGCGCTAGTCAGCGCATCCCAGCATGCCAAGGTACTGCACAACAAGAACATCATGGTGTGTCTGTTTGCATTAGCCCTAATGGCGGGCAGATTTCCAGTGGCCTTGTGAGGAGTGCCTGCTGTAGTTTACTCTTGCTGGGCTCATCCCGTTACGCATGCCTGGTGTCCGCATATCGCGCAGCGAATGGAGTGGACGCTGTCCCTCCACTACAGCAAAGTCGTTGGAACATGTAATAGCAGTAAGCGCCTTTTGGCCTTTTGAAGCGAATAATGCTAAGTCAGCACCATGATCGCCGCCGCGTGCTTTGATTGATGGCTGGGATGGTCGACTGGTAAGAAAAAAGAATCATCCCAACTTTTCCCACGTACTGAGAGCCCAAACTGGAGTTTGCTCCGCGACGCCAGCGCTCTGTTCCTGATAAAATAGAGGAACTACAGAACCTATGCGCAGCTGCGACCACGAAGCACACGGAGCAGGAGAATGAGGGGGAACAGTCTTACAGACGCACGCAAATCCGGCTCTCTTCGCCAATGGTTTTTTTTTTCCTGGAAGCTGGTTGGAAATGTTTTTTACCGGTGCTTTCGAAAGAGAGAAATTGTGATTAATTGATAGACTGTCCCTCCGCTCTGCTAAGTCCGAAAATGTCGACGCAGACTCAAGTCTCTGATGAAGAGTAAAACTGTACGGTCTGCTGTGAACATTATATCGCGAAATGCGGAGTGACGATGAGGCTGCGTGCAGCAAATAAAGTGCTTTAGCAATTCGTGCTTTTAGCGACCCTGTACTTTTATAACAGAGCTAAGTTCTGCTTGAAAGTAATGTTTTGGTTATATTTACAATAGCTGGCCTAAGTATCCCGATTCACACCTATTTAAATTTGCTTTTAGCACTCCAAAACGTTTGCTTGAAAATTGTCCTCACATAATTGTCGCACTCCCTAACTTCACATCAATTTTCCGCGAAAAAAAAGTGCGAGCATTATGGGAGTAAATACGGTACCACTTAAGTTGTACGAAAAAGCCCACCGTAATTTTATCATTGTACTTTTTTTTTGCCCCCTTTCTTGGAACCAGATGACAGCCAGAACGTGGCAGGAGGAGGAGAGCAACAACCACGCGCGCGAACGTAAACTCATGCCGGAAGTGTGGAGCAGACTACGCGGCCTCCGTGGAGATATCGGCAAGACCTCTGTGCAGCTCTGCCGCGTCGTCTACTCCGCGCTGCGAAGAGGTTTTGCAGAGGTCTCCACGGAGGGCGCTGACGCGCAGAGCGGCACAGCATCCCCTGGCCCTAACTGTCTTCACTAGTGAACCCTCCCCTCAAACTCACCTCAATTTTTCTTAAGGATAAAGGGTTAATTACGCAAGTAAATACGGAATTTCCAGTTAGCGCTTTGTAGTTCCAACTGGCCCGTGACGTCATGGCCTGACGCGCCCAGAAACTTCCCCACCACAGGTTTTTTATGTACACGATGGACAGTGCAACGGTACGCCCCTGCTATCATCATTTTGTTTGGCTCGCAGATTCCAGACTGCCGGCAAAATTGGCGCATAAAAAGGCAGATCTAAAATGCGGTGTGTCAGGACTGAAGTTTTAGTTCTCAGATTGTCAAGATGGCTGGTGATGCGAGAGGACTTCGTCAAATTGGAAGTGTGGCATTAAAGTACTTAAAATTAAAATTAAATTGCAAAAAAATTAACATAATTTTCAATGGAGCAGAGATTGGGAAATCAAAAATATTTGTTATGTCGTGAATTTCGTTACACTGAAGTTCGTTATATCAAGGTTCGACTATATGTGGTCTATTTTCCTGCACTGCACCAGTCATCTCCCAACCCCTCTTCAATTTCCTCCTACGGCATTTACCCCTACCACAACCTCACACACTCTTCCTCTTCTCTGAAAAGGTAAAGGGCATATACCTTTTCTCACTTAGCCTCTTGCCAATTCATGCCCAAGGCTTATTTTTCAGACATGAAGACTCCAATGTAAATGCATTAAAAAATGGTTCTGTGCCCCAAACAGAACGGAACTCCAGTCCAAAACTTGTGCATCAAGTTTAGTAACATACTAACTACAATGCAAAGGATAACATTAGAAAGGAAAACAGCTTACTGGTTGGTTTCCAGGAAGTTTCAACGTTTTCTCCATGAACCTCGGGTCTCTGGAAGTATGAGAGGTCATTGCTGTCATCCCCGCTAGCTTCAACAGCATCAGAAGCCTCATGCACAGACAAGCTTTCAGAATGGCACTTACTTTAAGTACTGAACAGCATTTTCAGCACACTGCCTGAACAGACCTTCAAACTCGTCACGGGCCCACTGAAAAGAAGCGTTTTCTTGCTTTCATAATAGTACGTGCTGACATTACACAACGCAACTTGGCAACATACCGCAAGCGAAGACTTAAAAGCAAACATTAAGCAAACATTTTTACCAGCAACCAAACCATTTCATTCCGTGTTCAGTGAAGTCTGACAATCTTGTTATGGCCTTTCAAAATGATCGCGGTGGTCGATGAGGCAATGCCAAGCTCTCTGCAGAAGCCGATTCGCTTTTTCACTGCGTCGATATCTTGCAATGTGGCTACTCTTTCCTACAGCGAAAACTACTTTAGCTTCTTGGCGCCATCGCTAGCTGCATTCATCGTTGGATCTCGCACGAACTTTGCAATAAGATTATCCAGGCACGAACGACCAACCGAGAAATGATCGTCCAAGAGCATTTAGAAGCCCCCTTTGCAAAGGCACGGCACAAAGTTTGATAATATCGTATGTCCGTTGAATGGTAGTTTCATAGATGCGAACAACGCTGCTGTACTTTTGCATGAGCTTTTTCCAAAGGGTTATTCTGAGAGTATAAGCAATAGGAATAAACTATATCCGTTTTGATCTCATCGGCTTATTTCGTTTCTACAAATCCACATGAAAAAGCAAAATAGCAACATGGTAGATACAAAGCACTACCACAAAGTCAGGGCTGTGCTCGCTAACAGGAGGCCTCAGCGCACATACCTGCAAGGTGTGCTCGATGGCATTGGGGAAGTTCTTGAGTGTGCAGATGGGGATGGATTTCTCAGGTGGGTCTTGAGAGGATGAATAAGACTCCGTCAGGTGGGGAATCACCACCTGGACATTCCCCTTGGTGCCAAGTGTGCCAGACTCTAAAAGGGGCTTGCGGTAGTAGACGCACCGACGGTCCATGTAGATTCCTGCACAACACATTCCACAATGCACAGCAGATTTCAATCATTTGCATTCCGCCACTCCAAATTGTTGGCATGGGCACTACAACATGTGAGCACATGAGAGTATGTCCTCTTGCCCTACCAGAAGTGGTGCTGTCGAACCATGCAACTGCCAAAAGCAGTTTGTGGACACTGCTAGCACAATGTATATGTGTGCGTGCCAAAATCGAGTGTGGTTCATCTGGGCCTATTAAAGACTAGACTGCTTTTCACAGCAGGTAGTTTTCCTGCCTTCAAGGACTTCAAAATGCTTCGAGAAAATGGAGAGGTTTATGAATACAGTTGAACCTTGTTATAGCAACCACTGCTGTTGTGAATTTGGTTTGGTTTGGTTTTTTAAGGTTTAACATCCCAAAGCAACTCGGGCTATGAAAAACGTCATAGTGGAGGACTCCAGAAATTTCGACCACCTGGGGTTCTTTAACGTGTGCTGTTGCAAATTACAGGACGGAACAAAATGAAAGCAAAGTATGGTTGGTCCATGCTTTATTCCTATGGAAGTTCCAGTTTTAATTTTATACATACATAGCACGACTGTAATGAACATTCATGCCAGACAAGCAAAAAAAAAAAGATAAGATGTGAGGCCTTGTTACCACTCAACTGGTGCTTCTGAAAGTTACACTGCTCTGCTCATGACACACTGCTAGTGGCGCCTTAACTGATAAAAAAAATCTGGTAGCAGATTCCCGATGTAATGCAAGTAGTGATGACAACAAAGAATTAGAAAGTGGAGAGAGCTCAAAACAATGCAGAATTCGTTGACAAAGCCAGGAAATTGAGGGGCTACTTAGAGAAGGTAACCTGTGGCCAGACGTCGAGAATGCGCTGCTTGTTGTTGATTTAGGCGTAGAATTTCGCCCTCCCAAAAACAGTGAAAACTTGTTAATGCGAACCTCAAGCACTCGAATTCTCGGGGCGCTTCGAACTGCACTACTTGGTCTGACCAGGCCCCATAGAAGCCAACATATAAAAAGCCCTAAAATTCGAACGCGTCTGTTTTGCCATTTATAATTCGAACTATGACTGCCACGCCTCGGTGGCCTGCCATCTGGCACATCCTCTACCATGCTCACCGCTTTTGGCAATGTGTGTCCGCCGATGTTCCGACAGACGAACAACTGGACCACCAGTGCTCTACGCATAAAACACGCGTCATCAATGATGTTTTAGGGCTTTGGTATGCTGCTGCAAGTCTGTGAATGTTTCCAAAACCAAATCAGAAGAAGCAGATATGACTGCAATCTCCCATAGCGTCAATTGGAAAAAGCTATTTGCATAACATAGTTCAATGCGAGCCCCACTAAAGTAAAAGGAGCACACATCGCTGAGCAGTGGGCATTGGTACTATTCATGACATGCTGGAAATGACAAAAGCCAAACTACAAACTAAACCGCTGTTGCTGTTCAAGGTGCTGTCACAATTAGACAACGCTCACCCAACACAAAACAATCCCAAAACAAAGATAAGGTGAAAAAAAATTGCACCTACGTGTGTCGACATTGTCCAGGGCATTGGCCACACCATCCAGAGTCTCAAAGAAGTCATCCGTGTAAATGTTCTCCGTCTCCGGCCCAACTCTGTTCTCATGCGCTACGATCTTGACGCTCGGGTTCATCTTCTTCACTGCATCTGCAGCCGTGCCAGACTTCATACGCTGTGCACAGAACAAATGTCTGGTTTAGTAAGTTTACGGGGTTCGATGCTCAAAGAGATTCCCGGCTACGAGAGACACTGTATTGGAGGGCTCTATATAATTTCAGCCATCTGGGGCTCTTTTATAGTACACCGAGATAACAGCGTATATGGCCAGCTTCCATTTTGGCTGAAACGAACAGTTTATGAAATGACTGTGTCGACTCCCAACCATGGATCATCTTGCAGATGCATGCATATATGCACTTTGCCATTTGCTTGATCGATGATCTTTTATTTTGGGCCTCTTATCACGGAAATACTCCTCAGCATACTATCAGCCTGATCAGCAACTTCCTTCACTAAGAACTAAAATGTGAGCATGCACAGTTTTGCTCCAGACACAGTTTTGCACACTGCGGCTGCTGATATTGAAATCCAGTTCACAACTGTGAATAATCCATTACCGATAATCGTGCAAGTGTGCACTCACAAGTCCCTTCACTATTCCCAGCTATTTTTCATTGGCATTCCTTTTTTTTTCTTTTTCTTGCAAGCTTTTTAGTTTGGTTACACGGCCTGTAATTAACCCCTAGGAGGAGTTGACTGAATTCGGAACTGGCAAACCTGACCTGCCTGAGCAACAAGAGCAACAATACAGAGCTTGTGGCAACTTGTCAAACGCAAGCACTATGTGGATCTTTTAATGCGCACTCAGGCTTGTGGAAAAAAAGAAAAAGAAACACTACGTGCAACATCTCAATGAAGTTCAGGCAACTGGCTACTAGCATCAGATGTTTCAAAGCATAGTTTGAGGATGATGCAGACATAGAGCTGCAACCATCCCCCTCGACAGAGCAGTGAGGTCTATTTACCACCAGGTGGAAGACACTAACCCCACAAAAGAAAAGGAGCAGTGCCTGACAGGAAAGTGGACACATGAATGCGGACAAGCAAACAAATACACAAATCATACAACACACTTTGTTCCCTACAAGAGAACAAAATATCTGCTCCCTGCATACAGTAAAGCCTCGATAATTCAAAGGTTTTCTGCAGTCCCGTATTTTCCAATGTAAACCTGATGGATAATTCGGACTGGCACCCCGCGTCAGCCTGCTTAATTTGAAAATTTTGGATGCTACGTGGCAATGCCCGATCCATGTTTCGCCGAGAGGCAAAGCCACATAGCGATGGTGATGATTTATAGGCTCTAGGCACAAAGGTCTGTCTACAATGCGGCCCACCGACAGCCGAAACATGTGCCTGCAGAGGAGAAGACGTGCTTCACTGCAATGCAACGACCATGTTTTTCTGTTAAGTGATCTTGCCCTCACTTCATCCATCACCTCTTCGCACTGCATCAGTGGCAGCACGTGTTCCGTGCAGTGACCACTCCTCCCCTTTGCCTCCAATGCTGCAAGTATGCGCTATGCAGGTCTCGCCTGTGCCATTTCTTTGCGGTGTGCATGGTGGTTAGGAGTCTGCTACTGCGCTGTTCTTTTGGGCTGCGCAGAAGTGCTAGATTTATGACTGTACTAATGAACGAAATGCCGAAGTACGAGGCTATCGCTAGAGCAAAAGTTCTGCTTGATCCAAGAAGCAGGCAAGAACGCTTGCTCCAAGACAGAGTTGGCTAAAAGGCACGGCATGCCTCTCTAGACGTCCACAATACTGAGCATCAAGTCGATGATACTAGAAGACTATGGCAAGACACATTCTTCGAAGCAGTCACGAGCGCGGGCTTCCGCATATCAAGATGTGAAATCTGCTCTGCTTCGCTGGCTGCAGGAAGCAAACGCAGTCCACCTTTCCGTCAATGGAACGGTACTGTGGGAGAAGGCCAACGACCTGGCTCTGCAACTTGGGCACGAAGAATTCAAGTTTAGCAGTTTTAAAGAACTCAACAATTTGACATTTCTGATTTCTGACCGTCTGTGGTGAGAGCGGTAGCAGCGCTAACAAGAGCACTGCTGAGAATTGGAAGCACATCTTGGCGCCACTGCGCGAATACGGTGCAGACGATGTTTACAATCTTGACAAGGCTGCACTTTTTATAAGGTGCTGTCAACAAAAACATTCGCAGTGAAGGACGCTGCAGTCAAGGGTAGAAAACAGGCCAAGGATAGGATTACTGTACTGGTCAGCGCAAACATAAACACAAGCTGTCGCTACTGGTTGTCGGGAAGACTGGGAAGCTTTGCTGCAGCACAGCAAGATTTATCAGCACCACCTGCTCATGTGCTCTTTTGCTATGACAATGACAAGGAACACTCCATCAACCTCCTCGAAGCCATATGCCTCATGGTGTACACTTGGAAACAAGTGGAGCCCATGTTAATCAGGTGGTGCTTGGAACACGCTGGTTTTTTCAGTGAAAGCACTGTTGATGCCGATGCAGACTACCGATGTACACTTCACGAAGAAGGAGCACGGTACTGCAACCGCATCAATGCACTCTGCACAGAAGATGAGTCCAACGCAGTCAACTACTCGGACTTGGAGTATGAGGTTATTACTGTTGCGAACATACGCGATGACAGCGACAACAGCGAAGACAAAATCGACGAGCCTCCTAGAGCACCTGCGCTCAGTGAAGTTGTCAGATCGCTGAAAGTTATCCACAGTTTTGCCAAGTGCCACGAAGGAAGTTCTGAAATGTTTCACCCAGTTGACCAACTCGAGAACACGACCTTCAGAGCTGCAAACCTCTAGATGCCGCAAACCAGCATCTGATTACTTCAAAGGGAAGATACGGGTCTTAGAAATTTTGCTTTTCAATTTTTGGTCCGATCTGAATAGAACTTCAGTTTTGATCAGTTTTTCACGCTGGTTTCTAACCTGTAATTGGATTTTTGATAGCTACACCAGTTCAAGAAATGTTAAGGTTTAAAAGAAAATATTAAATTTCGCCGGACCGCTACCTTCTTGAAGTGCTATTACGTCCGGTTGCTTAGGTACACTTTGGATGTGAAACAACAGGTTACTCAGTTTGTTGCGGAATTCTCTGCAGTTCCATTGCCATACCTCAATTTGCTGGCAAAGGGCCATGTTGAGACATGGGAGGAATAATTACATATTAGCAGGCATTTCTTTCACGACTATTTGACAATGTAGTCTCATAAAATGCAAACATCAAGTGTGTGGCTCCAATGTCAAAGACATGCTGCTTTAGGGGGTGATGCTATTTCAGAGTGCAGCTTTTTGGCGTCCGTTCCTGGGTTTCGCGTCTGCCTCGTAACCGGCCGTGCCCCCTTTAATCCCCCCAGTTTGAGCCGGCACTTTTTATTCACTTGAATGCAATTTATCGGCAAAAAGCTAGACCAACATTCACAGCGAATAACTATTGTTGCAGTGCAGTGAAACTAGTCGACGACGTCATTATGGGTGACTCTTCGAATTTGAACAGTTTTTGCCAAATTCTTTGTGTGGCGCCCGATGCTGCTGAACAACGAACGCCTCATGACCTTTAACTTCTTTGGCGTTGGTCTTCTTCCTCAGAGCAAACGTTTTTGTTGAAAATGCATCACATCTACAGACGATGTCATCACTAGTGTCTAATTGTCACCGTCTACTGCGGAGAAGCCTGAATGCTGAAATATATATATATTTTTTTTTCAGCAATTACATCGTCAATCTGAATGCTAGCTCAAAACGGCTTGGCATGATTTAACCTTCGCCTTCACAAATTAAACTCCTTTAATAGTTGAATTCTAAAACAGATTCAGCTTCCCTTTAACTGCACTCCTGATTTTGTCATAGGTAAAGCACATACTAAAACAACCTACAGCATGGCCACTAAGCCAGCTAACCAGTAGCAACATGAAGGAAAGCTGGGCACTCACGCCGACATCCCAGGGGCGGAACAGGAACTGCCTGTTGAGGTTAGACCGCTCAATGACATCCATGTCTGTGATGTAAATGCAGCCATCCTCGGCTCCCAGGCCCATCATGGCAAAGTTCTTGAGAAGCTCGCAGCCAATTGCTCCGGCACCAACCTAGGGAGGACAGAATTGCAACCAAGTTCAGAAGCACAAAAAAAAGAATGGAATTGACTGGAATCAATGTTTCTGAAGAGACTGCAGCTGCCCCCCACTACAACAAACACCTCTTCAACAAAAGTATTATTTTGTATATAGTGTTGGCCTCATCCACCCAATCCTTTATTTGTGCTTGTGTATCTTGTGCACTTGACAGCAGCACAGCGACAATGCCCAAGTTGCTTTCTTCAGAGGTGAAGGCTCGGATCATCACCAGGACTAAAAACGGCAGTAAAAAACATGGCAGCATAATCTGGTATTTTTAACAGCCCACTGCTGACAATTGCGAAGTTCGAGATTGACCATAACGACGTGTTGTCTGATGAGAGCGATGCGCAAGATGCATTGGTTCTGCCTTCTGCACTGGATACGATGGACGCATTTGACGTTATTCAGAGTTTTACAGGCGGCCACCATGACAACTTCTTGATGCAGCTGCTGACCAAGTACAAGCATCACACCACGGCGCTGATATCCAAAGGATGGATGGAGGCAAACGAAGATGACAGACTTTCTTTCGAAATAAATGTGAAGCATGCTGTCAAATTCATAAGTGTTTTTGGGTAGGTTTCGTCACGACGAAGGCTCGACTGCAGTAAGAAAAAAAGTGTACAAGAACAGCTCTCACCAAGAAGTACTTTTGGGATCCGAGCTTTTTCTGTACATCTGCACCAAGTACACAAGCCTGGGCACCATAGCGAGTCTCCGCCTGGTCAAGGAACAGAGGGGAAATGGCTTTCCATCAGAAAGAGGCATGAAAACGGCGCAATAAGCATACGGCATGCATCTGAGAATGAACCGGTACTGACCAGGGCAGTGGCATTGTCCTCGCTTACAGCTCCAGACTGTGGGAGGCATTCCAGCGCATCAAAGTAGAACCACTGCTGGATTGGGTTGAACTTTCCACTGCACGCCTGTGGGGGAGTTAAGAAAAAACAGCCAATGAAATAAAATGTGAAAACAAATCACAGCACTAACAAAATAACAGAGTTCCAATCCACCCTAGTCACTAGACTGAAGGAGCACGGTTTATATGAGGTAGAGCTTCATCCTTATCCAGCAATCCCTTGGGGATGAATTGTGGATGCTTGGGTCACCATTCCTGAGGAGCTCTTTTTAAGACGTGTGGCATTCCGAATGCATTCGACGGAACCAAGGATGAGCTTTCGTGGGAAGAGGTGTCCGATAAGGGTTTTTCAGAAAGTGGTATGAACGATGAGCGAAAGCAAAATGTGTTCTGCTCCCAAATTATGCCCCTTATTACAAGCAAATCCGCACTATACACTCTTCCACAGTACATCACTGACATTGCCTTGGCAGCTGAATATTGTTAACTGGGCTTGATAGTAATGTTTTCATATCTGTGTTTATCGATTCGAAAGGAATCTACTGTATTTAAGTCCGCCATCAAACAATATAGTCAGCTATGGTTGGCCACCTGGGTCAGCACCTATTTAGCTCATACAGTGATCAAACTAATGTGACCGACACATCAGCCAAAACACCTCTCATATTTATACAATACCTGAAATAGTGGCTGAGAAACAGTACTAGAAGCATGTTTAGCTAATAAATCATTCATCAGAGATGCAAGTGGAGTATACTTCTGCCCATCAAACTCATACATGATAGATAACGACCCTCTGAGAAACCGGTTTGACTGGGCTGTTAAGAGGGGACATTAAAGCTATTTTTACTAGTTTTTGACCAAATTTGATAAAACCTGGTATTCTGATTCAGTTTCTTGTACTGGTTTCAAAAATGTAACTATTTTTACAATTGGCCAATTAGTTCAAGAGATAAATGAAATTAATTGTTTGTCATTAGCGGGAACAATGAAAAAATTATCACACTACAAAAAATTCACATGGACAGTATCTACCAATGTTTCTAGTATCTACCAATGTTAGGAGCACATTTTTGATATAACATATATAAGCAATGTTATAGCAGTTCAAAGTTCATGGCTCCAGATGTGGGTGCTTTCCTGTCTGATTTAGAGTAGAATTTAAAAATTTGAGCTTCTATAACATCACATTTTGTTATATCAAAAAAGTGCTCGTAATATTGCATTCATTATGCTTTTTAGTACCTAGCAAAGTGTCCTTGTGAATTTTTTCTAGTGCGGTTACTTTTTCATTGTTTCCGCAATTATCTCGAACTAATTGGCCAATTGGAAAAATAGTTAAATATTTGAAATCAGAGCAAGAAACAATCAGAGATACCAGGTTTTATCAAATTTGGTCAAAAATAGGAAAAATAACTAAGAACTCTTTCCTGAGCTACCAGAGCAGCCCAGCGCCCCAACATGGCAGCGTCATTCACCTTTTCGTAAAATCGTCTATAAGCAGTGTTCCAAAGCCCGGGCTAGGACAGATCCAGATGAAAAAACTGATATCTGCCTGCAAACTGGCAATGGAGTTCCACTTCATCTGCCCGCCCTTTCCACAGTGCAAGTCCAATGTTTTCGAGGACAAGCACCTCTACTATGAGCGGGTTTAGTGCTCCTGAAAATATGGGAGCATACCAGGGTGTCCAAATATGCTACATAAAACAAATTTACGCCTACAAACAATATACGGACAGAAAAGTGGACGATTACATGCATGCGCATGCTCACTCAGTTGAAATTTCATGCAGTGCTAGGCACCTAAAAAACTATCCACATTTCTTCTAGGGGCTAGCACTTGAAAAGAAGCTCTGAGACTACAATGTGCTAACAACTTATGCAGCTAGAAAAAAAACAATTACCTGTTCCACCATCACTTAAGGGGGGACACGGCTCTTTGGCACCGAAAATCGGCCTGAAAATTGGATTTTCAATTTTTTCATTTTCGTATTCCTTGCACCATTCCGCATCTGCAAGCAAATTTTCATCCCTATACCCCGCTTATTTATGAAGTTATAGCGATTAAAAAATGCAGTACCACACCCACTGCCCTTTAAATTGTGGACAAACGACACCCAATTTCGATCGCCCGGCGCATGAGAACTACGCGCTCCACCGCGGCGATTTTGGTCTCGTTCGAAAGCGCGCGCTTTCGACTTAGTTTTTCTTTCGGAAAGCAACCCTGTGCGCTCCGCCTTTCCCATAAAAAACAAGCAAAAAGATAGCATGCAGCGCGCGCTACTATTGGCCGGTTAAGGCACGTGATCAAAATGGCGTCGTTTGGTTGGTTCCGGCAAGCTAGCCCTGAAATGCGGACTCCCAGTGACGCCATTTTGTCTTTCTGCCGACCACGCTAGTGCAACGCGAGAGTCATGCCAGGCGCGAAGAAGTACCGCTCTTTGCACAAGTTCGGGCGAAAGCAACCAAAGAAACGCGTTAAGAATGCGACTTCGTTGCATACTGTGCAAGAAGCAAGTGCCAGTGCTGCGGGATTGTGTGACCATCACGTTACGGGCGGCGACGCTTCTCCGATTCCGCTGGACAACGGAGCCGTTCTTCGTGCCGACTGCAGTCGTGTACGTATTGATACCGCGCCTGTCACTAACAGTGACATAACTCAAGTGAGTGCCCGTGAGCAAGCTACGCTTGATAGACTGGTATCGACGCCGGCGACGGCACGAAAGACCGCGCTGTTCGCCGATGCAAGTGGTGCGTCCGCAGAGTCAGATGCGGACGGAACAGCCTCCTATGCGGTAATTGACCTCAGCATTGTGAATATCCTTCTGGATGCCGTGCGGTGCAAAACGTGTCGTGGATGCGTGCGTTTAATTACCAGCGACCGGAGCTATGGCCTCGCCGTAAAACTGATCGTGCTGTGCGACAACTGCGGTGAGATTGCGGCCGAGTGGAACTCGCGGAGGGTTGACGGCGAGAAAAGGTGCAATCCTTTTGAGCTGAATATTCTGGCTAGTCGAGCAATGCTGTCGACCGGTAACGGCCAGACAGCAATGAACGATATCTTTTCGGCGATGGGGTTGTCGCGGCGCGGGATGCACAACAAGACGTTTCAACGGCATCTGAAGAACACACTGCAACCCGCTGCTACCCGAGCCGCCACGACCGCTATGGCACAAGCCGCGCAGGCAGTGGCGAAGGTCTACGATGACTTGTGTTTTGGGCATAGGGGGAACATTGCCGTGTGCTACGACGGCACATGGATGACGCGCGGACACTCATCACATATAGGCGTCGGTGCCGTGGTGGAACTCTTCACTGGTTACGTGCTTGATTATGTGGTGTTGTCAAACTTTTGTCTGGGCTGCGAAATTGGTCCCAAGCCAAACACTGACGGCTACGAACTTTGGAAATCACGCCACCGGTGCCAAAAAAACACCAACTCCAAGGCTGGTCAAATGGAAGTAGAGGCTGGCAAAATTCTGTTTGAAAGATCTCTGCAGCGCCACAACATGCGCTACACAACCATGCTATGCGATGGGGACAGTCGCACGTTCAGTGCTCTTAAAGATGCTGCAATCTATGGCTACATTGAAATAGTCAAAGAGGACTGCATAAATCACGTGCACAAGCGTATGGGAGCAGCTTTGCGCAACCTCTTGCAGAGACACAAGGGTGCAGGGAAGCAAAGTCTTGGCGGCAGAGGAAGGCTGACAGCTGATCTAGTTGACAAGCTGGCAATATATTATGGCCGAGCGCTTCGATCAAATGTAGGTGATGTGGATGCCATGCAGCGAGCTGTGATGGCGACATATTACCACATCACATCTACTGATGACTGCCCCAAACACAGTTTGTGTCCTACCGGTGAGAAGTCATGGTGCCGCCACAACGCTGCAAAGGCAAAAGAGGAGCCTGCACCAAAGCACAATTACAGTCTGCCAAGAGATGTGGCTGATGCTCTTTTGCCTGTTTATAGTCGTTTATCAGAGAAGAGCCTGCTGCAGAGGTGCATTCGGGGGAAGACCCAGAACTCGAACGAAAGCTTCCACTCGGTCATCTGGACCTTGATCCACAAAGAGCGGCACTCATCACTGTTTGCTGTGGAAGCAGCCACAGCAGAAGCTGTGCTGCGCTTCAATGCCGGCTGCAAGCATACAGCAGCAGCAATTCTGCAAGAATGCAGTACAAATGTGACAGCAACTGGGTCCAGGAGAGCTGAAGAAAAGGACTTGCACCGTAGCGTACGTTCTGCAAAGAAGCGGGCGGCTTCGCTTGGCGTTGCTAAAACAGAAAAAAGAAAACACCGCGACAGCATGCACCCCGACTATGCTCCTGGTGCATTTTAATAGCATGAGGTCTTTGGGGTTGCCCTTCCTGATTAAATGCCGTGAGGCTTGAGTGCTTCCGACAATCCCCCAATTTTGGTAGTGTTGCATTTTTTAAAGATCAATATCTCTGGTCCTGTTCTTGCTATTGCTTAAAAAATTTTTTTTCTAGAAAGGGAATCCTGCGAGTCTCATGAAACCAAGGTAAATGCAGTGACGACAAAAGAAAATTTGCTGAGAAGGTTATGTTGTCTTCGGTACCCAAATGGAATTTTCCTTTCAAGCGTTTCCTATTGCGTAACTTTGGCTCAAATTGGCATAGGCCATTAATTTTCGCTTCAGATCACTTTCCACCTGTTTCTGATCTTGTTGACATATCAATCATTGACATAATTTACACCTACATGCTGTGAAGTGTTTTTCCTCGTTTTCTCAAAACTGCAATTTTGAGGGTGCTGCAATTTTGGAGGAGAGATATCTCTTAGTCTATTTGTGCTATAGCTCTCATTCTTGTCTTGTTAGAAAGAGAAAACCTTCGACAGTGCCGTAGGACAAAAATATGTACAGTTATTATGCGGCAACATTTACAGAATTAATTATCAATCTTAGGTGCCAACCTGGGCTTTTATTCATAAAAGTTTGACTTATTGTAACTTTGGTTCAAATTCTTCTACCACGCTAATTCATGACTAGCGGCACTCTATGATCCTTCTAGATCACTCTGGCAGGGCTATTCTCCTCATGCATAAAGTGTTTAGTAATTAACTCACCTCCAAACGAAGAACATGAATTAGGGATTATTTTGAAAGCTATTTCATCTACAAGAAAACTAATCAGATATTTGAAATCAGCATGCAAAAGTACATTAATGGTGCAAGTTTCAGTCAGATCCACCCATAAATAAGGAAAAAAGTTTTAAGAGGGGTGTCCCCCCTTAAGGGGGACACTGCTCTTTGCATCAGATTTGCTTTCCCCAACTATCTGGAAATTTTGTCTGAGGTTTGCGTTCTGAGGTGAGCATTAATAGTGAGATGTTCACTCGATGAATATTCGACACTGCGATGATCGGCCGCTGGCGAGTCCGAGGAAGCGAGCGTGCACCTGTGAGCATCGTAACTCGTCAGTGGCATAGGATTGCCTTCACCCGCGATTGTCGGCTGTGGGCACGTTTCGGAGTTTAAAGACACAACATGGAAAGGTGTCTCCGCTGCTCGGCAGTTGGGCGGTACTGACTGCTGCAAGACTTCTCCATGAAGACGAACTTGTGACAAGCCGCTCGTGTACGGCGACACTCACTGGCATGTCGATCCTCACTGGCGAAGTAACGTTGCACCTGTAGCTCGATGATGAGATCGTGGCCCATCTCATATTCGCTGGCTGGTGCGTGACTCGACGAACTTGTAGTGGCACGTCTGCATGCGGCAAGGCGCTCGAGCGTGGCGACGCTCACTGGCACGTCGATTGTCACTGGTGAAGTAACGCTGCACCCGTAACTCGTCAGCGAATGATCTTGGTTCTTCGCACGATCGCTGGCTGGTGCTCAACTCGGCACGAGATCGCACAGCATGTTGGGCGCGTGCTCCGCAGATTCTGAACGGCGCTCTGTTCTGCAGAACCACCTACAGATAATTGCCGCTTCTTCATTGCCGTGACAGGCTTGCGTTTTCGCATCACGTAGGCATGCTTTGTTCAGAACTCCTTTTCGAACGTGTGATGTCGAAGCCTCGAAACACAAGAAAAGGAATTTCTTTCCAGCGGCGGACGCTCCCTGTGCTGGCTGCCATTATGACGCGGCGTCAGCCAACGTGCTGCGGAGCAGAGCCAATCGGGGCGCAGCATTCATTGGCTGCTTCGTGCTGCTGTCCTGCATATTTTCTTTTTTATGCGCTTGCCAGCTGGCAGTCAAGGAAGGGAAGGGCTGGGAAAAAAAGAGTGGCTTTCTAACGATACCAAAATGGCGGCATTCCGTAGTGGGAAAGCCCAGCAGGCACACAGTGAACTTGGCAGCTTTTTCACGGTTTGGGGTGGATATCTCGACGCTGGAACCAACAAAGTTATTTATTTAGAGAGTTTTTTTTGGTGAAATATTTCAGGCCAACATAGAAATAATGTTGTAGATTCCAAAAAGCGTACTTTTCAAAGATAGGTTTTTTCCCCAAGATTTTTGCGATCTGATCCCCGCTTCCCCCCTTAACAATGTTACACTGTAACCACAAGTTACCTACAGCAAATGGCAATTACTGCAACTGAAATGAACTTCTGAACCATTGCTGCACGTGGCCAAGGTGTCAGGGTGCCGCCAGATCTCCAGTTAGACACCAGGTACAAAATAAACCATTGCTTCCACCAGAAATGCTCACCTTCATGATCTCCTGGGCAGTAATGCCTCCGATAACAGCCTGCATAGGACACAGGGAGCCGGCCGACACGTGAGACAATGTCGCAAGCAGCTTCTCGTCCAGGGTTTCCAGTGGACTGGACAACGAAGCATTCCTCTCCTTGGCTAGAGTCACCACCTCAGCTGCATCCTCCTGTAAAGGTAGAAGAGGGAACTGTCAAACCCCCACCAGCTTGCTGCTTGCAAATGAAGATGTTTCATGGGAAGAGGTGTCCGACAAAAGACTTTCTCCAGAAAGTGGTACAAACAGCATGCGGTGCACTAAATGCAGTGAAGATAAACTGGTTCTGGTTTGTGGGATTTAAGGGGAGACGCGGGTCTTAAAACGGTCGAAAATGGTCAAAAAGTCGATTTTGGGAAAAACTCATTTTCGGAAGGTTTATCCTTTCGAGCATCTACAGTAAAATTATTAACGCTGAATTCGGTCGGGAAATGCGATAAAATCGGCTTTCAAAACACCACGGCAGCGATGAAATGGCCCCGAAAAGAGAGACTTTGTTCGAACTTCCCGCGCGCGCCGCCGGCGTTGCAGCCGGCCGATCGCCGCCATCTTGGGCTTGTTTTGAAGCTGGTTTCTTTGTGCGCAATTTGAGCTATCTCAAAATGGCGTCGCTCAAGCCGAGCGGCGGTTCGGGCCGGTTTCCCGAAGGCCGTTTTCGGGTCGCTGATTGGCTCGCACGCGGCGCGCGAAGCGCGCGCGCCGTTCTGCGCCTCCCATTGGCTGGTGTGACCGTCTACGTCATTTTTTTTTCTTTCTCTTGCGTTCGCCGCTGTGGCTGTCGCTTCGTGCGCGTCTGTTTTTGCGCTCGTGTTTCTCTACACGCCGTGTTTCCGCCTTGTGCCGGGAGTTTCTCTTTGCGATCGAGATGCCGGGAGACAGTCGATTGAAACCGAGCACGCAACGAGCTTTTGGAAGCCGGAAGAAACGTCCGTGGAACAAAAAACAGCAGGCAGCGGTCACCAGTGCGTCGCCGGGGCCTGCAGTGCCGGACTCGTTGGATCCGCCGGGTACATCAAGCACGCTGCCCGATGAAGACACCGCGGGACCAAGTTGCAGCACGAATCGTATCTCGGATCGTGGTACACTTCGTGTTGATGCTGTGTACTATTCGTCGACCGAGCAGGCGCAGCGTGTTGAGCGATCGGCGCAAGCAAAGTCCGTTCTGTCGGAAAAGTCAGCAACCCAGCGCAAGTTTGACCTTCTTGGCGTCAGTGCGGATTACCAGACAGCTGATGCCGGTACCCAGTTCGTGATTGTGGACTTGAAGGTTTTGAACAATTTTTTCGCGCAAGCGAAGTGCGGAACCTGCGGCGCAGGAAGTCTGCGTTTGAGCAAGGCAACAGATAAGAAGTACGGCCTTGCTGTAAAGCTTCTGCTTGTCTGCGAAAACTGCGATTTCGAACAGAAGCAGTTCTCTTCCCCAACTGTTTGCCCGGTGGAGCTCTCGTCTCCTTGGCTCCGGTCCTCACTTTCACCTTAAAAAAAGTCAACCCCTAACTTCTCGAAAGTAACCTCTATAATTTCATCACACTTACACATTCGACATTTTTTTTTTAAATGTTTCCTTGGATGGAATAAGACACTTTTTGTTTTGTTTTGTAGGGAAACTGATAGGGAACATCTGAGTAACATCCGTTGTCGAAGATTCTTCCCAATATTTTCTGCACTCAGTGTCAAAACTTCAAACGAGTTTTTCTCAGCTTCATGTTTTTTGGTGACATGACTAGCCTTACGGAACTTTTCATTGGGTTTTTGTGGTGCAATTTTAATAAATCTTATACCGTTGAATTCAGAAAGGTTTGAACTGTGGAGCTATGCTATTTTTATATTGCTAAGTTGAACATATCAAATTTATTGAACAATAATGTCAGCTAATTATATTTTCGAATTGTGGGGCATCTACATAATTGAATATTTTTATACTGTGATGTACATCAATGATAATATAAATAGCATAGCTCCACATGGCAGGTCTTTGGCTACAACTACATTTTAATCGGAACGAAAAAATATTGAGGGAAGCTGTCCTAACGACCCGTAAGAAATTACCAAATTAGGCTTTGGTTATTTCCCAATAACATTAGAACTAATTGAGATAGAGTAAAACTAATTACATTTTTGAAAACAGGAGGAAGAAATACATATACACACCCAATTTCGTTATTATATCTCTAAAAATAAAAATTTTCATTTTAAGACCAGTGTCTCCCCTTAACGTCCCAAAGAGACTCTGGCTATGAGAGACGCCGTAGTGGAGGACTCCGGAAATATTTACTGCAGTGATTATCTGATTATTGATATAATGAACTAATTTGGGATCCATTTCGAGCTCCCAATGCACAGGATCAACTGTATTAGGGCTACTCCCGAACATAATCTTGGCACGAGTGGTCCGACACCTGAGTAGGCACCTGCGTTTTTCTCACACAGCGATCAAACTAATGTGATGCAAAGCTGCGACTCAATGGAACCTTTTGGACTTCTCTTGTGGATACTCAATGACTTTCAGAGTTGTGCGCAATACCTGAAATACTGGGTCAGAAAAAAGGATAATGGGAACCAATACAAGAAGCATGTTAAGCTAGAATACCATCCATTAAGGAACACATGTTGAAAGTAGAGTTTATTTCTACCAAACTGGTACACAACAGCATCAAAAGCAGCCCACATTTTATACAGTGTTCCAAAGCTCGGGCTGGGACAGATCCAGATGAGAGAACTGAAATCTGCCTGCAAACTGGCAATGGTGTTCCACTTTATCTGCCCGCTCTTTCCACAGCGCAAGTCCAATGCTTCTGAGGAGAAGCACCTCTACTATGAGCGGGTTTAAGAACTGTCAGCATGCACAATAACCCTGCAGAGACAGGCTCTGTCTATCGGCAAGGGTTCGCTGCAGGCTTTCAAGAGTGCACAGGGGTGCCTCTGATGCCACAAGCAATGGATGAGGGAGTGACATCCAGGTAAGAGAGACTGGTAGCGTGTTGAGTAAGCCTTATGCCGCGATGCTAAAATTACGACAAGATAGCTGCAAACTTGGCGATAACAAAAATTCGCACCAACAGAAAAAGCGGACGCGCACCACTACCAAATATCCGGCACTGCAGCGAGGACACCGGCGGTCAAGACCGGTATGGCGCGACCTGCTGCTGTGATTGGCAGTGCACACGCTTTTTTTTTATGTGGTCAGCCAGTTACTTTAGCTTCAGCTCGAAATGGCCTTGACTGGATGCTTAGCCGATGGTGCTAGTGCAGTCAATGGTGATGCTGGCAATTAGGATGTGGTTGCAGATTTCTCACTGCCGGTTTTGCAAAAACAATTCCAGCGCAGGCAGAGGTCACTTATTGAGGTTTGGGGCATTGGTTGTACAATTGGAAAGCTCTGTCAAGAACCGGGAGTTTCCCGGCCGAATGGGAAGGGTTGGCAGGTACGCATATATGCAGCATTCAGTGCCATCTTGTTTCAGCAGTACATCAATGTTGCCGTGTTCACCCACCTTGTTCCAAGGACGTGGCAATCTGGAGTGCTTCTTTTCAAATGCATGCAGTGCTTGAAAGCCCAAGTGGAGCTGAGGCGGGCGATCCATCTTGGCAAAGTCTGCCATGAGGAACTCTGGGTCGGTGAGGGATTCTTTCAGGGATTTCTGTAACAGTCACAATGGAGAAAAGTCAAAAGGTGGTGATGGCAGCTAACTCAAAAGGCTGTTGACTTTGAAAGTATCGTCCAGCATTTAAAAAGAACAGCATGAATATTGCTTAGGTATCCCCCTCATTTTCTTCAAGCAAGTCAGAAAACTAATGTGTAAAGCTGAAATAAAGAAAAGCTGAGAAGCAAACAAACTGACGTGCTTCTTGATGCAGCTTTTTAGCAGTACTTCAGGCAGTTGTATTTTGATGGTTAACGAAGGTCAACTGTCCTCGAAATAAAAAAAATGTAGACTTGGAGAGGAACGAGAAGGTGTTTTGTCCATCCAAGTTTCATGCAAATTAAAGGGCCAATGCTTCTTATAATTTACAGTTCCCCCAAAAAGGAAAATAGCATCTGGGAATGACGCTTTTAGTTTATTTTAGTTAGAAACCGGCCCTGGTGGTAAATATGATGACTTGTGAAGCTGGCATGTGCATTCCGAACAAAAAATAACATTTTTGGAGCTGGCAGGTCGCTACACAGACCCCGTTCCACAGCATTTGTCACACGCTTCGTACAAACAGCAGGCAAAAAAAAGACTCACAAACTTTATGTCCTTTGGCACCTTGACCTGAGTTGCAACACCACCCCGCACATAATCGCCAAACTGTGTCGTGTCGCCCACACTGAATGTGTATGGGCCTACGGAAAGAATAGAGAAAAAAAGAAAGCTCATCAAACACTCCCTACATCCAGCATTCAAAACGTGCGAACACACTGCAACCTTGCGCATCAACAAAAATAACACTTTCTGTGGTCCGCTTCATCCTCAGCAGCACATGAACAGCACGAGATAACACCTGTAGTGCCATCTCATGCTGCTTACAAGAACTGCCTGTGACATGCACCCAAACTCACCAAGCACCTTGACTTTCATGGGTGGGCAGCTGTTGATCTCCGCCATGCCAGTGACTTCTGAGAAAGAGACATAGTCCCCATCCTCCAGCCCATGCCTTGTTTCATCCAAGCAAGTGACCACTGCTTCCTTGTCCTGGGAACACAAAAACAAGAGACCATTTGCTTCAGCCGTGCACTAAAAAAAAACTTTGCTCCTTTTCAAAGTTATCTTTTTCCAGGTGACTTCCCTGCCCTATTAAATTACGCTATGAAGTAAAGAACAATGATTACCAGTCGCCCACTGTAATCAAAACAAGACAGCTTCAGCTGTCCTCCCCAGCACTGTTCAGTACTAACAAAAAACACATGAAAGAAGCAACAGATTTCGCACTATTTCAGTGCGCAGGGGTGAAGAGTGGCAACGAATACGGTTTCAACATACCTTGCTGATGGAGGCAATCATGACTGATATTGGCTGCTCCCCATTGGTGTCCACCACGCGGAAGTTCTCACCAAAGTCGCAGAAGATTTGACTGCAATGCACAGATCAGGAAGACACTTCCACCACGCCCACAGCACTGAAAAGGCTAATACAGTAAAAGCTCGTTAATTCAAATTCCACGGGCCGCCAGGCCAGTTCGAATTAACCAAAATTCGAACTAATGAAAGTGAGCAAAAATGAAGGCGTTTGATGCCCGGAGGGCACGAAAAACATTTATTTAGCAAAAAAGTCTGTTATCATCTTCTGCTTCTTCTCTCTGAGGGCTACCGTACTCACTCGGTCTTCTAGCATGCGAATGCGACGCAGGGAGTCTTCTTCCCCCTCTTCAAAGCTGAAGAAAAGGCGCGCGACATTCAGCGCTCCCATAACTTCTGCCGCGGATGGACGCACGGGCTCTTGCTCCTCGTCGTCGTCCTCGTCTTCTGCCTCTTCTGGGACAGACTGCTCCCCAACAATTTCAGCGACAATGTCCTCATCACTTAGGGCACCGCACACTGCTGCATCGCTGTCTACTCCAACGTAATCATCAAAACTGACGTCCTGCAGCACAGCACGCACAGCCGCAGGCAGAGGCTCCGGACTCCCATCGTCGCCACTTTCTTTCATACTTCCGGCAGCAAAGCCACAGTGGTGGAAGCAGTTTGCAATTGTGGACGGCGTGACCTGCTCCCATGCACGCACCAACATGTGCATTGCTGTGAGCAATGTGATGGTGCTGGTCTTCTGGTTTCCATTGCACAAAGTCATGCGCTCGATCATGTGGCGCCTATAGAAACATTTGATGTTTCTGATCACCCCCTGATCCATCGGCTGCGAGGCCGCAGTCGTGTTGGCGGGCAAAAAGACGAGCCTTGTGGCTTTCAGCTCGGCGTCGACTTTGTGTGCCGAGCAGTTATCCACAATGAGGAGAACTTGACGCTTCCCTAGCTCCATCCTCCGATCGAATTTCAAGAGCCATTTTTTAAACAATTCGCCCGTCATCCACGCCTTGCTGTTGGCGGAGTATTCTGTCGGCAGCGTCCTAATGTTCTTGAAACATCTAGGCTTATGTGCCTTGCCGACAACAAAAAGAGGGACCTTCTCCGTCCCGGTCATATTAGCGGCGACCAGAACAGTAATCCGCTCTTATCTTCGCTTGCCGCCAGCGCAGCTGTCCCCTTTAAATGTTACTGTTCTGTCGGGCTGGAGCTTATAAAACAAAGCCGTCTCATCAGCATTGAATATATCATGTGCCGAGTAGCTTTCTAAGTACTGCTGCAGAGCACCGCTTCACCACGTGGCACAAGTTTCTGCATCCACTTCTTTGGCTTCTCCAGACAACACCCGGAAGACAAGACTGTCTGTCTCTCTAAAGCGGTGAAACCATCCTTCGGAGGCGACAAAATCTTCTACATTCAAGCGCAGGGCGAAATCTGCCGCCTTCGCCATGATAATTGGGCCGCTCAGTGGAATGTCAGCGCTTCTCATTTCTTTCACCCACGTGATCACAGCGGTCTCAATTTCCGGATACTTGGCTAACCGAAGCCTTTTTCTGTTGCTGGCGAAATCTTCGGCTTCATAGGCATCCTCGATGGCCTTCCTATTTCGGACGTACGTCGACAACGTGCTTGGTGGAATCCCGTGCTTTTTCGCGATTTCCACTTTGCTGGCCTTCCGTTCATCCACCTCGCGTAAAATAGCCACTTTCTCCTTCACCGTCTTGGCACAGTATTTCCCACGCGAACACATCTCGCGGACACAAGCTCACAACAAGCGGCGTGCAAAACGAGGGCTCACGAAATGCAACACGAAACCGTGGTCGATAACACTAAAACGTCGTTCCTCGAAGGAGTCGCGGCAGGAAAGACTGTTTAGTACTTGTTCCAGCACCCTAGCGGCGCCCCGATGGTCGTGCCATCTATCATTCTGCCGTGAAAGCTTCCAACGATGGTTTTTAACAGCGCCGCTTGGCGGCGCGCAGTTCGAATTATGGGTGGCGGCGCCAATTTTTGAGTGAATTAACGAGCGGTTACGCGCATAGACTTCTATGCACTGCGGACCGGACCACGATGACTATTTCGAATTAACGAGTTGTGAATTAACGAGCTTTCACTGCACAGCACATGTGCAAACATCAAATTTGTGTGTGCAAAGCAAATACAAATAATAAAAAATTCAGAGCAAATCAAATCAAATACTTTGCGAATTATTTCAAACATCAGTACAGGTTGCTGAAACTAAAGACACTTTCATAAAGCACAGCTAAGAAAAGGAGCATTGATAATGCAAACTGTTTCAACCCTTCATTAGCTTATCGTAAAAACCAGTGTATAATACAGGGTATTATTTCGTGATAGCGAAATTGGGAAAGGAGTTTTCATCCATGTATAATGCAAGCAAAGAAAGATTAAAGGTATTTATTACAAGTTTTGTGGTTGCTTTGATGGATGACAGCGTACAAGCTGCCGGTTTGCATGTGTCGCGCTCGTGCCTTTTCGCGTCTACCACTATGTTTTGAGATTCAATGCTTTCACACGATCGTCGTAGTCCACTGTGCTATGCACTGAGAGTCCTTTGCTAGAGAGATGTTTCCATAGAAATTCACCTTGGGTAACTCTAAATGCATTCACTATCCTGCATTTCTCGAAAGCGTCTGATTCGGCAGTAGGACGTGACCAGCATGGCTAGAGGGGCCTGTGAAAGACCCCTGCAAAATGCTGAGTGTTGCTTTTGCCATTCCTACATCGTGCGAGGTGCGATAGACCTGCTTCCGGTTGTGGGTGCGTCATGATGTGGTCGCAAAGGACATGGAGTGGCTTTGGCGTGGGGAAACCGGAATCTTCGAAAGTCAACCCCCCCCCCCCCCAACACCAATTAAAAAAATTATGACATGCCTCTACTGGACGAAGTGCAAAGTGTCCAGCAGTGATGTACTTGTATAAATGTTGAGCAGAAATTACTTCATAATTCCAATGCAAGCTTTTTTTTTAATAAATTGCCAGCAAGGAGCATGAACATCTTATCAAGCGGGTGACCACTGTTCCGAGAAACATGTAACTGCTGCCCACTGGTATTCAGTGGACTGCACAAAGATTTAACTGGGCAACAGTTGAAACTGGTTTGGTTTTGTTTACGAGTTTTAACGTCCAAAATCAACTCTAGACGGCATAGTGGGGGACTCCAGAAATTTCTACCACCTGGGGTTCTTTAACGTGCACTGACATCGTACAGCACACGGGCGCCTTGCTTTTCACTTCCACCGAAAAGCGGCCACAGAGGCCGGGATTCTATCGCACATTCTCGGCAACAGTAGCAGAGCGCCGTAACCACTGTGTCACCTCAGCGGGGCTACGACAGTTGAAACCTGCCTGTGTAACAGGGGTATGAAACCGATCACTGTCAAAGTGCACTTTGTAAGCAGCAATTTGCAGCAAAAAGGCAAACAAAAAACAGCAAACGCACCCGAACAGGCCTCGGGTGTCAGCCACAATCAGGGCAACGTTGTGGGCTCGTGCCATGGCCGAAATGGACAGCTGCTCCGCCAGCGGAGTGTCCGTCAGCACAACCACCTGTTGCAGAAAAAAAAAACAAAAATCCAGAATGTTTTGGACAAAGCTCAGGATGACAGTGAAAGATGTGAAAAACAGCTGTAAACACTGACATGACCTAGGACTCCTTCAACCAGTTTGATGATTGCAGTGAAGCAGCTTTAGCTCCATGAATACTGTACTTATCCAGATAATAAACCTTTCTTTCAAGAAAATATATATATATACACACACACAAGCGAAGCCGATGAGCCGCTCGATAATATAACCACAACAAAACCGAGAACTTCGTTAAATGGAACCGCCAGTAAAGATCCGCCAGGAAGCCCGAGATTTGCAAGCTCGCACCACACGTTTATATATATATATATATATATATATATATATATATATAAGGAGCCCATAAAACTGATGCACAATAGCATCGTATCTAGCCAGCATTTTTATGCAATGTCCCAAAGCCCGGGCTAGGACAGATCCAGACGAAAATACTGAGACCTGCCAGCAAACTGGCAATGGAGTTCCACTTTCTGCCCGCCCTTTCCACAGTGCAAGTCCAATCTTTACGAGGACAAGCACCTCTACTATGAGCGGGGGTTTAAGAATGCTGTCACGGGAAAAGCTGTAACCATGCGCAACAACCTTGAAGAGAAAGCTCAACTACAAGCGGCCATCACTAACCTGTTTTACAGCAAGTTTACTTGCACAGATAGCTCACCCATACTTTGAAAGTACTGAAACATTTTCCAGGGCTGTGCTAATTCATCATAAAGAAGTGTGTTGCCACATAAAGGGGTGCACACAACAGGAGCTGCACTGCAGTTAAAAAAAAAAAAAAAGCCACTGAGAAATGATGGTTTTATGCAAGGGCTGCACCCAGCCACGAGTCCCGGGGAAAAAAAAAAAAAAAAAAAAAAAGCAGATTTGCATAGTTCATCAAATACGAAGTAGGTGCATAGCACTGCTTATCCCTGTTATTCTTTTCATGCATTTTACACTCCTTATACCGTTCAGCTGCAATATCAGAATCAGTAGACGCACGTTCCCGCTATCTTCGTAGCCATTTTACCTCAGCACATCGAGCATGGCGAACCTGCGCCGCAGTGCCAGACGGCTCTGCTTCATCCACTGCGACGCGAAGGAAACAGGCGGCACAGCCGTGTCCTCAGCTTCCTTCCACCATCTTCAGTGGCTTTTATTACAAATGAACGAACATAGGCACAATGTATTGCACCCCTCTTTAGAATGCACTGCTCTGCGCCCGAAAGGTCTGGGGTGGTATCATAGGGGGAGAAAGATTTTAGGAGAATGCAGGGCATGAGCAAAACAGATGCTCCAGAGTTTCGGTATCAACACATTCCAGGCAGTGAAAGAAGGTCCCCAGGACGAAAAAAGGTAATACAAGAGCAGGGTAATGCGCTTGAAGGTGAGCGCACAAGCTACTTCACGACGCGACGAGCGGCTCGGTGCAGAGGTCCAGGGAGCACAGTGCATACACGTTTGCTGCCCGTGAAGGCTAAGTAGTGATTGATGCTAGGGGAGAGATGCCGAAGTTGAGGACGCACGAACGACACACGACTGCTCAGTCCGGAGTGACACACGCTTGTACAACGCTGCCCGGTGATGCCCACAACTGTGACACGCCCCACCCTCACTGGGTGCATCTGTGCGGCCGCTCCGCTCCCTTATTCGCGTGATGCGGGCATCGCCACCTTCTCTTTCTCCTCTTCAAGTTCACGGAGAGACAGAGAGAGCGGCTTCTGCTGCAGCTGTGCGGCGGCTCCGCCTCCTAAATGCTGAGCCGCGCGTCGCCAACTGCTCTTTCTCCACTTCAAGTTCACGAGGACAGAGAGAGTGAGCAGCTTCGGACAGACATCGGCGAAATTCGTGATTGCGGCTAGTAGTGCTACGCACTAAAAAAAAAAAAAAAAAAAAAAAAAAAAGTGTGGCCCTTACACAAGTGTATATGGCATTTCGTTAAGTGTCCTGAAATGAGAAAATGCCTGGCTGAACACAGTATCACTTAGAGTCACAAGAGCCAGAGTGCAGAGACATTGTTTCAGTTTTGTTAACGCCAAGGTTTTCCATAGAACCTTTGGCGTACGTATGGTACAGGCGACAGTTTAACAAAAAACTGCATTTTGCACCAGCACGCAGCAAAATTTGCCATTCAGTGCCATTTGGCACAACAGTTCAACCACTGCCACACACATAAGCAACTAAGGCATGACCAAACGCACAGTCACCATCCATCAAAGCATCCATCAAAGAGGCTAGTGTTGGGTGGCAGAATTTTGGAAGCCTTCTTTTGCACTGCATATTCAGTTTCAAAGCTGAAAGACCTGTGCCAATGTTATAAGCACTGATTGTCCACTATGATTACCCACGACTATGACTACTACCCACTGTCAGTCACTAGCATGCCAAGCATGGCTACTCTTGAGAGCACGCAAAGAGGTGAACTCACACTGAACTGCTTCAGGAAATCTTCAGTGAGGGACTGCGTGTGGGCAGCCACAGAGACGTAGGTGTTCAGCTCTTGCAGTGGAGTCAGGCAGGCTTCAGCTCTGTTTTTGCCCAGGGCACCCTCGTTCAAGTAGAACTGAAGAAAATATGTGCACCGTAAGACATGTGTGAAATGGATACACACAAACAAAATGGACAGACAAAGATCCCAATATGCAGAGGCTTAACATGTATAACACTTGTTTACACACATACACAAAAAGAGGGAAGGGGCAATAATTAGCTGCCTCAATTTTCCACAGCCATCTTTCCATTTTCACCCTTACACACCTAACAACAAGGGACAATTCAACGGTACAGATTTATGCGACTATACTCCATAACAAAATACTAACAATGTCCACGGTGAGAGCGCAAGTATAGATTGCTAAATTTTATTGTAGCACGATGAGTGCATTTAGAAGTGCAACGATGACACAGGCTGTACAGGCAGTGCAAGTACACATTCTACATACAGAGTCATGCACTGTTCCTGGCAGAAAACAAAATTGTGTGATAATGACACTTCATGCACATAATTAGCACCTCTGATCCGAACACTTCGTCCTCAAAATTAGTAGGATGAGAGAGAGACCCTTTAATGAAAAACAGAAAATTTAGCCGGCGTCTAGGTTTCGCTGGCGTGCTACTCCGTGTAGGAAGGGGAATTGGGGAGGGAAAGATTGAAAAAGAATAGCGAGGAGATTAAAAGAAATAAAGGGGGAGATAAAATGTGGCCATTAAATGCGTTGTAAGGTGCAGCGTGGAGTAATGGTATTAAATAAAATGAAATGCATAGTCCGATAAATGTGCTTATAGAGTTCACAGCGTAAAAAATGCCTGAGGGTAACATTCAAGGTGAACTTGGAGTTTGTCTAGAAGTCCAGTCTCTTTCAAATACGTAAATAAAAAGTTCATTGAGAGAGTCTGTTGCCTAGGGCAGGATAAGGGACCTAAAACAATGTCAATTGTTAAAGGCACTGGCAAGAGCTCCATGCTATGCACCTGGATGTACCCAGCAAGCTGCCACATGTAGTCATCATGCAAATGCCTAAACTGGCCACATGGTACAGAGCACACCACATTGCTTATTTAACAAAGAATTCACAGGAAATCACTTCCCACCTGCACTTCATGCTTGGAGACATTTGAAGCTTTGGTTATTACTTTGAACGGTTTTAATGTGCCAAATCGACTTGGGCTATGAGAAACACCATAGTGGAGGACTCCGAAGTTGTTGACCACCTAGGGTTCTTTTACATTCACAGACTACTCTACACGGGCGCATTGCTCTTTGCCTCCACCAAAAAGTGGCTACCGTAGCTAAGATGGCCATGTGAAGGGAAGGCCCAAACCTGAGAAGAAAGGTCTGTAACGGTGCACAAGCCCTGGTCATGGATGGTGACCGACTTGACGCCGCTCAGGATGATGTTTTTGGCAATTTCCACCCCGAGGCCTCGCATGCCCGAAATGAGCACGTCTGACCGGGCCATCCGGAGCATTGCCTCGTGTCCCAGGACATAGCTGCAAAACAAGACACAAGCTTACGCTTATTTGTGACGTACCGGAAATGCAAAAACTGAATTCTTACTTCTCGTTTGTTCAAAGTTATGTTTTGGTGTGTGCACTAGTACTCTATAAACTCTACAGTGTTGTTCATAAATTGAGTCCCTGTCACTTATTTGCACATTTTGTGCATTCCTTATGCCTTTGGTAATGCGACTGGACACTAAGTACAATCCTGAAACCTCCCTGTATGAAGATTACAAGCAGATAAAAGTAGCCGGAAAACATCAAGCTAGCCCTTCTGGTAGCCGTAGGGGCAACAGTGCTACGAGCCGTCTGTGGTCTAGCTATATTAGGTTTTACGGCACAGAAGCAGCTAATGTCATGGCCAGTAAAAGCTTGAATCGCAGTTTTAGCATAGCGTACACAAACATACACAAAGGAATAGCGTATGCTAAAGGATAACATGCTCCGTATTGCCCATGCGCCAAACGCCGTTCTAAATCGAACCTTTACATTTACACTGCCTCCCGAGTGTAGTGCCAGTGCATGCACAAAACAAAAATTTAGTTTCTGACATGGTGGCACCGCGCTTTGAGGAAGGACTCCGCTTGATGTCATTACTGCGTTTCCCAGCAATTTTAATAGTCACAAATGGCTCTCCTGTCTTATCTTGTGAATACCAAAATGCATGACATGGCTTTGCTTTGTTATTTAACTGCAATGACCATTATCCGCTCTGATGACTAAACTTGACAAAACTGCCTCTTCCTGTTCAAACAAATTGATGACACCACCAGGCAGAATTTTTGTTTCTTTTGCTGGCTACCCATTTCATAGGGCAGCCACTCTATCGCATTGTCTCTATCGCATGAACCAAAAGTGTAGATGTGACAACCAGCGTAACGGTCCGCAAAATGCTTGCGTTTAGTGTACGTAGACTTGCATACGCTATAATGAAACTAATATTTAGTGCAGCAATGTGGACAAAATCTTTTTAAATCTATGGTTTAATTTTCCAATTCCTTGAGAAATCTAAAGAAACGAAAAATTAATGTGCAATTTTACCTAAATGCAACCTTGGTTAGAGAAAACTATTCTACAGAAAAGAATGAACTTTCTTAGCCGCTCAAGGTTTTGTACACTCGAATTCATTGCATTTTCGGCAGTAAGAATTGCAAAAGTGCTAAGTAACAAAGCTTTCATACCTGCTTTTTTCATTCTGCACGGTTGATGTACAATGCGCACATACTGCGCTTTCAACCAAGTCAACCATTTTTTAGCATTTCAGGCCAATTCAGAGCATGACAGCAAGCCGCAAAGCATTTCAATGTGCAGCTTTTTTGAGTAGATAAAATAAACTTTCACACAACCTTAGCACAGCGTTTGTGACATCCTACACAATGATTACATCACAAAAGATGTTGCAAACCTGTCAACTAGCCCTACTTCTATTAGTCAATATGTCCGCACGTCAGAACTGACCAATAGCAGTGGGGCTAATCGATCTGTTTGCAAAAGATTTGAGACAGGTTTGTGATAATTACGTAATATGGCCACCAGTGTTCCTGACTAGTGCTGTGCAACCCAAGTAAACTTCATTTTAGCCATTTTAGTTAACTTTCTCTTTCTTTTCACATTTCACTCCTCTGCAGGGGTCGCCAGGCAATCAATCAGCTGCCCTCTCCCGAGTTCTCTGCAAGATGAATAAAATGGCTTCGAGTTTTAGAACAGTTTGGTTTGGTTCATAATGTTTAGTGTCCCAAAACAATTGGCTGTGATGAACGCCATAGAGCAAAGCAGTGGCCTTGTAGTAGAGAATCCTCCTCGCATTCATGAGGTACCAGTGCAATAACCCTTGGCGTTGCTGGGTGCACACTGGTTTTCAACCCGGTGCTTGGCTCTTCTGGAGTGAAATGTTTGGAAAACGGGTAACAGATCAAAAAGGGTCACATATGGACTTCTGTAGCACGAGCTGGACTTATGGTTGTCTGATGGCAGTAAGAATCAGTGCAACTTTTTGGGCCCTGAGGTTGAAAGGAATAACTGCCATGGCTGTGATGTGCAAAACAACTTACAGCTGCCTGGAGTAGAGGCTTTCATCTATGTCGGCCGGGTTCTGTGCGGCAGAGCCATTTCGGGCCATTTCCCCCTGCAAAGCAAAGATGAAAAAAGAAACATGAACACTGAAACATCATACCGTAGGAGAAAAAAAAAAAAAAGGGGGGGGGGGGGGCGATGAATGCGAATTTACATTGTTTCACACACGAATATACAAAAAAATAACTAACAATGCCTCGGCTCAGTTGTAGACAGTAGGTTTAGCAGCACTGCAAGTGATAACTTTTTTTCCGTCGATAAAACTCACGCCCCAATGCGATTGAAATAACGATAGCTCCAGCAGACCTGTCCACCGATACAAGGAGCATGCGCCGTTCACTGGTTGAGAGAACAACGCGTCGCGTTGAATTATCACTGGCCTGCAATTCAATGCTGACGAATAAAGTCGGACGTCAGTGTCAGTTTGCTTATTTATCCAGAGCCGAAGTAACAAAACTCAGCGCTACGACGACGCATTAAATGCACTGCCCATAGAAAAAGCGTGGGATTAACACATCGTTCGCTCGCAACAAAGCGAAATGACACGGCCCAAAATAAGCGCTGCGACTCGGTCGATTGCAAAAGGCATTGGAACCGGCGATAACTGGCACAATGAGCGTCGGGTCAGCCACCAGTCGCCTGAGCACTGCCACTTCACCGGGCACCAAAATACGTACACACTGCACGCAGTTCGCAAAACGAAACGGGCGCACATACTTGAATGCCGAACGGCTCCTCTCGCGTAGTACAAGGGGCGCCGATCAAAGTTCGTCGACACTAAAGGCACCCAAGCATCGCCTAGTCACTGCCGCTCGACGAGCGTCAGTGAAACGGCCGCCGGTCCGCCACCGCCAGTTTCGTACCTCCAGCGGTAGCAGCATAGAGTTAAACTCTATGGGTAGCAGACGCCTTGTGCCACTGGTTAAATGTCGAGAGCTGCCGCAGCGCGGAGTTGGTTTCTTTTTACTTCTAAGCTTTTTTTTCCCGTCCCACGGAGCGCTGGCTCAAAAGCTCGTCAGCTGAGCGGCCCACGCGCGTATGAATCGAACGGAGTCCGCACAGCGGCTCTGTGACCTCGAAACGGCGTCGTTCGGACACGTCACCCACAATGCGCGACAGCCGAGTACTAGGCGCGAAACAAAGGGGAGGAAGAAAAAAAAGACGGAGGAACTGCCGAGCGGAGCGAGGTCGGCACAAATCGTCCGCACATTTTCGAAGCCAACGGGCGGAACCGCGTACTAGCAGCGTGATAGCACGGAGGTGCCTGGTCTGTTTCATAACGCCGAATGAATGCGGGCACGGCGCAAGGCCTAGCGGCACAGAGGCTGTCGCCGGGGCACCCCACCTGCTGAGGGGAGACGAAAGAGCGCCTGGACGGGTTCTCCGGCTTCGGCGAACGCAGTCGCCCGCGGGACTTGCCGGTGCTGGCCGCGCGCGGCGAAGTACTACCAATGCCGCCGTCGGTCGCCGGTCTACGAAGCGTCGTCCCCATGGCGACGTCCAGATAAACACTTTTCGCAGCCGCCGCTTTCGACGGGAGCACGGCCTTGTCTTCTTCGCGGTGTTCGAGCTCGCGACTACGAGGAATACGAGGCAGAATTTGCTCGTTCGCACGTGCATAACTGATATGCCGCGCGCCGCTCCTAGCGTTGGGGAGTATGAGCATTGGCAACAGGAAACTTGCTACAGCACGCTTTGGAAACAAACGAACGGCTTCACAGGGTACCTTTGACGCTTAACGTAACGGAAATTCCTGAAGCAGGTAGTAGTTAGGCTACAGACATGGAAACAAACTAACAAATGCTGCAAGGGCTGCTGCCTTTAGCAAGCTGTACAAAACCAATCACTGTTTACGAGCACCCGAGCTGCACTATGCGGAGAAATGAAGTGAAATTCTTTGGCAAGCACTGACTTGAACTCTGCTCTTAAGAAGCAGCTGAACTAAGATTTGAATTCATTTGTTCCATATCACAACGTTCAAGCACTTTGACACATGTGATCAATTCTGTCTCTGCACTTTAAGATTATAACAATTGTAAAATGCCCATCTAGTACATATGAACAATGCTCCACCCCATATAAGGGTTTTCGTAGTCCTAAGGTGTGCATTAGAAAATTTATTCAATGTTATAAAAAAGCCTTCATCACTGCTTAGAACACCCAGAAACAAGCAAATGTGTACGTAATAATGAATTATGCCCCACACCGGCTGGCCAACTAAGACATCACAATTGTGGGTTCTTACAGGAACGTTAAGCACATAAAATTGGCAACTATGCTTATGATATCCAAGAAATACAAAGCAAGGCTGCACACTGCTCTAACGGCATGCCAAGCAGGCAACATGAGACACTGAAGAGACCTTTTAACAAATAAGCCGCTCTCTGAAAAATAGTGCAGATGTGATAATGGTTCAACATCCTTTTCGTGGTCACTGGGCTAGAAGGTTGTCGTAAGCAGCATAGGATTCCACCTTGGAAGATATATTCTATGAGTGGCCTATGAGGTCAGACTGTTTTCCTACTAAAGAAATAAGCAGTGACCAAGAGTAGCTACATGCTTTGTGACTGGTTATTTGGTTTTCAGCAAAGGAAAGGTGCAGTATCTGTCACATTTCTTGCTGGACAGCTGAACAACACAGTAAGGGAAGCGAGGAAAGTGGTAGCGAAAGAAGATAGAGGTGCTGCAGTGGAGGGCTCGGGAACGATTTCGACCACCCGGAGATTTTTAAGGTGCACTGACCTCTCAAAGCACACCCGACACCTTTTTGCGTTTCACCTCTCTCTAAACATGGCGGCAGTCATCTAGTTCAAATCCAAGTGCCTCTGTGGAATACGTCCACCCTGGACAGGGCAACAGTGTCACACATACAAGATGCAGTTTCATTCCAAAGTTCATAAAAGAGCATTTCTCAAAGTTAGTCAAGTACAGCTACACTATGCACTAGTTCAAAAATTTTGACTGCTTCCCTGTTGACCCAATAAGTGGCATAAGACAACCTGTACACACAGACATTACTGTGGAAATTAGAAAGAAAGCTGGGGATGAAAAATAATTGCTAATGTTCCAGAATACTGCAGGTAGCACTTTTATCCTGCATGCACTAAAAAAGGTATTTAAGAGATAGTCGATGCTCAAACAGCTCTACCATTTCGGTATAAAACAGTTGACATGCTGAAATACTAGCAAGAGCGCGAGCCAAGTGATTTCCATGTCTCTTGAAACGAGGAGGGGCAACTGCATGTTAAAGAACAAACCAGTCAGGCCTGAATAGCAGCAATTAAAAATCATTAATATGAACACAGTATTAACGTCGGCTGCCCTCCCCTATTTTAAAATCCGGCATGAAAATAAGAGTTTCAACAACAGCATTAGCAATCTGAATAGGTACTGAATCAGAACTACCAGATATGCATGTCAGGAGTACTTTATTTGCAGCTCAATTTTCAACATTAAAAATGTTTTGCACAAATATGATATACAATATCAGCAAATATTATGCAGATGTAGAATTACACGTTCAAGAAAAAAAACTACTTGCAAAGCCTCGTCTCACCCGATGTTTGGTCTCACCAGCAGATTTAGCTACAAACCTTTTGAAAATCTCTTGAACACAGTTATTAGAATAAAGATCGGAAAGGCCGTGATAATTTCATTAGCTCTCAGATACGATGTATTAAAAACAAAAAAAGACTAGAAACCTCACGTTAGTCATGTCAAGAAAGTTGAATGTTGAAGCTAGAACTTAGTTGCAAAAAGTCAACCGGCAAAAAAGAAAACTGACTAGTTTCATTCGGACCACACCAACACTGTTGGCACCGACGATGGCGCTTTGCTAGGTCTAAACGGCTTAAATGAGTAGCAAACCTTTTGTCAATACGAGGAACAAGTCCACTCCGGCTGGGATTTTTGAACTCACGCGTGTGCAGTGGAACCGAAATTACCGAAAACGGTAAGAGGACACTAACAAATGCCGGGCAAATGGACCCAGCCTCGAACTCCCCCGCAAAAAGCGCTAGCGATGCTATTTCTGGTGCCGGATCAGGTGCAGCTTCAGGGCTTCAGTAGTGCACACTGGCAGATGGACACAGCCCCTGCTTAAACCTACGGCCGTACCCAAAGCAGCTTTAAAAGCCAGACGGCAGGAGTTGCGTGGATGTAAGCGGCGCGAAATTGCCAAGTATGCTATCATATCAACCCACGGCATCCGAACGCTGCCAAATCAGTTACGAGCTTAAACCAACCGCGGTCACGGCAGTAACGATTTACGACCCCCGCTTGTCACGACGGGGCCTTTCGCTCTCCATCCGTCATCGCTGGCGGGTGCGTGCGGCGCCGGCACAGAATTCGCGAAAATAGTGCTCACTGCACGCTCATGGTAAATCGTACACAATGTTTCCCAACGAATGCCCGCTGAAGCTGTAGGAACACGACGACACAGTTTGAAGAACTACCGGCAAAAACTCGAAACGCCGGTCATCAATTCATACGCGCCAAAAGCATTGGGCATCACTCTCACGTTAGTGGCTCATACGGAAAAGTGAAAGCTCTAAAATTTATGCAGTAACATGAGAAGCTCAGTGCCGGTAAAAAAAGGCAACGAAAACAAAGAAAAGGAGACTATTGGGCGCGTGCGGGATGGTACAGAGCAACAGCACAACTTTCACTCCTCATTGAGCTTAGGCCTAACCGCGTGCGAAAACCAAAGACACAGCGCGAGCTTGGTGGGCGGAGTACCGTACGGTACTGCTTGGGAAAAAGCTCGATACTTACAACTGCTTTTCCAGACGTGGCGTTGCCTGAACTGTCCTCTGTCCTGCGCTTTTTTGCCGGAGGGCTTTTGGCGTTTTCAGAAACAGTGTCCTGTGCACAAGACATCTAAATCTTTAAGAGACCGGCACATGAATACAGCATAGGATGAGATTTTTTTTTTTCTTGCACCGCAAGCTCTTCCCGTCACGGTTTTCGTGCCTTCGCTGGAGCTATAACAGTCTTGCGACTGCTACAGCAGCAAAAGCAGAACACCGAAGAGCAGCGCCTTCGCCGTGAAGATGGCCGACTCGCACACAATAGGAAGTAAAAAAACCGCGGTGGTAACACGGCGCGTTTCAGCGGCGTTTCACGACTCGAGAGCGGCACGTGACATTTTCTAACAAGCTAAAATAAATTGAGACCACATTTATCATTAGTTTTAAAATTCACTGCTTTCTCTAATAAAGGACAGTGGAACTTAATTAAATTTGCCTAAACTTGTCCACAGCCAACCAGAACCGCTTTAACAAGCGCAGCAAGCTCTGTCAACAAACAACAGTCACAGCGCCAGTAACGTCAGCCGCCAAGAGGAAAACAGAAACCGCGCGAACTCACGTGTTCGGGCGGTTCGGTGTGTTTCAGTTAGTAACGCTGCAATGCTGAATCTGTCGTAAATTAATCGAGCTTTATGTACATGTCTTAATGAGCGCGCAGTACTAATGGCGAATCCAAAGAACAACTTTCACATTGTTTGTCGTCCGCAGTATGTCTACATGGATGCTTCTCTGTAAGTACTAATTGTCATGAGCACGATTGACGTTAATAGTGAACGGAAATTAGTGTGCGTATGTAATGGTATGTTGCGCACCTGCATTTCATCTTCGCGCTATTAGCAGTGATCGCCCAACAGTGCGCTAGAGTTGCTTCTGCCCCACCGCAATTATTCCATATTCATCAAGCCCGTGATCCACTTGCCACACATGTCGCCTTAGTTTATTCCACATGCGTCAATATACTTGGAAATTCTGTCTTGAATTGCAGCAACTTCGAGGAGCCCCAAGAGGACATTGATGCAAGCATATTCAAGTTTGTCATTGTTCAAGCTTTGAAGAAGCTGTTTGGCGAAGTAAGGCCTATAATGCATTCCTGCTGTCGAGGTGCTTTTGTTCACTGTGCCTGTACCTTACCTTGTAGGTTGGAGCATCTGTCACAGTGGATGTCCTAAGGTTTCGGGAATCGGACTTACGAGCATATTTGCGCGTTAGATCCAGGTACGTTGCGAACCTAAAATGCCAGCAGCATTCTCATGCTTGCATACTTTTTGCAGTGTTGTCACGTAGTCTGCACTTTATATATGCGCGCGCACTTAGTAATACGCCATGCTTTCTTCTTTTTCAGCAACCTGGTCAGACTTTGGAGCTCACTCACACTAGTATCTTCCTACAATGGCAAGCCATGTTTCTTTCGCATATACAAGGTAAAACTTTTGCTACAGCCCTTTTAAATTGCTTCACCTCTTCCTGCGTGACTATTTTCTTTACTCCAGGTGTCTCCCAGTCTGGCTTCACTGAGTGTCTCAAGTGCACACTACCAGCATGTGCCTGCTACAGAAGCGACAGCCGAGAAATAAACAAATACACATATAGTGTGCATATGTTATGTTGTCACCATGATGTTATTTGCCATTCAGGGTGTTAAGATGAAAACATAAGATATGCAGTAATGAAATTTCAGTTTTTTTTTCTTCTGTGTGCATAAAGCACTCGATGAAAGCACCAGCATCTATATATGTAAGCACAGCATCTGCTGAAGGTCCGATGAGCCTTTTGCGACGTACTGCAAACCCAACAGTGCATTTAATTTGTTTCAAGCGATGTTCTGCAGAACATAATTTGTAAATGATCTCTGGCACCACATGCTGTAACCAACAGTAGGTACGACACAACACTGATCGCCAATAATAACAAAGGCACCTCCCACTGGCCTCCATCCTGTGCTGGCAGCAGGAATCCTGTCCCTTCAAATTTCCTGCTATCATCTTCACACTTGACCTGTTGAGCTCACTTTCACAATCTACTCCCTTACCCTAAAAGACAATCAGTCATCTGATAACTACATTATATTTCTAGGGAAATGGTATTGGCAAGCTGTTTTTCATGACCCGAGAGTACCTGCCAAGTACAGATGCACATGCACAAATCAGCTGCCCCTGTTAACCACAGGATATGTTTATCAAGACTTGGCAGAAGATTAAGCTTAAATAATGCTTACAATGATGGTCATAGTTGCAGTCAAACCCAAATGCAGTGGATTCCCTTTAAGGGGAGATGCGGAGCTAGAGGGTCAACTTTCGAACTGTTGGAACCCATTTCGATAAAATTTTCTGGGATGTATCTTCCCCTTATTAAAACATATTCCAAGTTTCATCACCTTTGTACAAATAGAAAAAGTTGTACCTGTCATGAGGAGTAATGAAGTGTGCCAGCTTAGGAAAACTATCATTTCAAAAATGAAAATGTACTAACCTTTAGTGCTTAGCCTAGGTACCTTCTAGGCAGTTAATTGCGCAAGATAAGGCCAATGGCATGTTCCCTATGAAACATTTGTAAAAATCTGATCACTTTAAAAACGAACTTCAATTTTTCTGTTGTCATTGTATGTCACATATTTTACAACTTTTTGTGGAATAATAAGGCATCCAAACACTGCTTTATCTTGTTCCCAACAAATTTTAGTTTGAAAACCACTTTGAGGGCAGCCTTTAGCGAAAGATTTCGGAAATGGTAGAGTTCCTAATGATTGTGCTCTTGCAAAAAGTGCAAATTGAGAACAATGAGTTCAAAGATTTCAGAACATGCTATTCAAGTTTAGGGCTTAAATTTAATGTGAAAATGGCGTGGTGCATACTGTGTTGGGCAGTCCTTTTCAACACGGCGCTGTTCTGTAGCAATTTTTTCTAGTTGCCTTTTTTTTTTTTTTTTCAGCTTTACAGCTGTCCAGCACCCTTGTCTGCGCTCGTGAAATGCTTTCTGTGGTTGCTTGTGGGGCGTGCCTCTTGCTGTAGGCTCCATATTCTATCACCAAATTGTCTAGCACTTTGGTTGGCCACGCTCCCAGCGAGAACATCGTTCGAGGGTTACGTGCTCCGTTTTAGTCAAATCAAGCATCTATATCAGTTTACTAGCCAATCTGCTGTTACCATAGCCCAAAGTTTGCCTTTTCTTTGTTTTTCCTTTAGCTGTCTGCTGTACTTTCGACAGTAGGTCCTTTTTGGCTAGAGGGTGCAAAAAATAAGCATTACAACTTGGGGATACACTCCGGGTTGAACTTCTTGCCCGCTGTGCAGCTGCGTTTTGAAGTCGGCGTTCATAGACTCTTTCGGTGGTGAGTGCACCCCCATCTTGAAAAAAATGTAATTTAAATTTTGCCATTGTACAGATGACAACTAAACTTGGCAAGAATTTTGGTGCATAATCTAAAGCATAAAAAATTTAAACACTTTTCTTTTTTTTTTGCTGAAAATTGTGATTTTAGCACCGAGCTTGAAAGGAGCAGAACGTTTAGATTATATTAGAAATGTCCCTAAAGAAAGTATGCGAGCATGCTAGGTGTGGCCAATATATATATATATATATACATATATATATATATATATATATATATATATATATATATAACACAGGACGTTCCACGTCCGCCGCTATGGTTGAGGGTGGCGCTGGTGAACACTCTCAAGGTTCGTATACAGACAACATTAATACCAGAGAAAGTAGCAGGGGGGACAGCGGCCGATGTAGCTCAGTTGGAAGAGCACCGGACGCGATATTCGGAGGTCGTGGGTTCGGTCCCCACCATCGGCACATTGTTTTTTCTTCTACTTTGTGTTTAATTATCTTTCCCCTAAGCAGATTACATTACTCATTTCTGTGATTATCCAAGTAAAAATTTAAAAAAAAAAGAAAAAAAAAAGACAAAACATAATCCCCAATGCTTTCCTTGGCCTCGCCGACTGTCGGCTTCTTTCCTTCACATATATATATATATATATGGTACATGAAAACAATGAATAAAATTGCTTTTCAGAGAACGGATAATTGCAAATAGATCATTTATTGCCCTATAGATGAAATGATATGACAGCATGAAACAAGCTTGTATTTTATCAGACTTGCAAATGGCATTGGTCAAGCTTTCTTTGTTCAAAGCTTTTTTTGTGTCACTGTATCCAACAGTAGCTAGTATTTGTGATTGTGTGACTTTTTTTTTTTTTTTTTTCATTTCCATCCTGCTCCAAGCTCTTCGATGGTGCCTAGCCTTTACTCCTTACTCACTTTTCACAGTCCACTGCTGTCATGCGGTGAAGCAAACCTAACCGACTAAACCCTGGCTGCAGTCCTTGCCTGGAATGCTTTGCTTACTGTGCTGCAGACACCAACTCTACATTGAATGTTGTGAGAAATTATTCTATTTGTAGTGTGTGGTAAAGGATTGCATATTTTATAATAGGCAGTAGCTAATTCTAAAGAACCATTTGCTGCAGCTTCGGTGCAAAGCAGGCCTTCTAGCAACACCTAGCGAGTGGCTGCGAGAAACACATCAACAGCTCATCTACCATTCAACTTATCTACTGCCAGTTTATACACATAAAATTATCAATGTATTTAACTATTTCACAACCTCCTTCGTGTTCAATAAATATCGGGTTGACTATTTTGCTCGCAACTAAAATTAACGTCCATGCAAAAAGGAGAGAAACCTTTTCATTTCACATACATTTTACTAATCAAAATATGTACAAGCAGGGCAGAATAAAAAAACATGAGGTCAGGTGTTACTTAAACACCTGTTCCACAATATCTATAAATGTCTGAACTAAGGACCACTCAGAAACGGGGTCCAGAGGTGGCGTTTTCGTACGAGATGTGCTTGGTGAGCCTTGGCCGCCTCTCCGCAGATGCCTCTGAACTTCAGTCTTGATAAGGTTCTAAAAAGCAAAGAGAAAAAAAAAATGACAAATAAGAAGTTAACATAATATGGTTGTCTGTACACGTGAGATTGGAATTAAGTGACATCTACTATTTTTTGCAGTTTTGTCAATTCTGCGCTTTGCGCACACGGCCAGATTTTGACGAATTTCTCCAAAAATCATAACTTCCTCCGCCGCCCTTTATGCTGCGCCCCGCCGCAGTGGTATGGTGGTAAGGCGCCCGACTACTGTGCCGGAGTACCCGGGTTTGATCCCGACTGCCGGAGGCTGCGTTCGATGAAGGCAAAACAAAGAGGTGCCATGTGCTGTGCGATGTCAGCGCATGAGGTAGTCGAAATTACTCCAGAGACCTCCACTCCACTATGGCTCCTCTTTCTCTCTTTCCACTTTCACTCCCACTTTCCTCCCTTCCCTTGTGGCGCAGTTCAGGTGTCTACAGAACAAGTGTGACAGATACTGCGCTCTTCCTCTCTTATGAACCAATTATTATTATTATTACTTACGCTGGTGCGACGCAGCAGCTGAATTTATAAATTAAACTCCTAACACAGTAATATGCACCTCGTGAAAGAAACCACTCCATTTTTGGAACACATGAAATTGTCCTGCTTTGGTGACCTGCAGGTACTGTACCTTGATGCCTTTATTTTACGGTGTGCGCATTTTATAACGTCGTAACCTTAGCACTGGATATTTCCGTACTGTTTTCTGTCCCCCATTCCTAGCATCGCAACTAATTTGCCTAGACTCGCAAATGGTGCCCATACTCAGGAACTCTTCTACATTGTTTTCTTCTTTAAGCACAGTATCTGATAATGAATACAAGCTATGGTAAAAAATTAAGCCTTGGACAACTAAGCAAACAAAGTTCTGCATAATTTGCACATCTACAGTAATGCACTAACTCTCGTTCACATCATAGTTTAAACTGGGATTACGATTCTTACTGAATGTGAAAGGAGCTTATGACACAATTTATGACACAAACTTGAAAAAAGTATCAAACAGCTCACAGCGAAAAGAAGTGTCAGCACTTCTAATGTATGCAATAATATTCGCGACGCCGCTAGTGTTTTCGAGTACTCTTGACACGAAGGACAAATTCAAATTTCTGAATAGTCTCGAGGAGCTTCTACGAAGGGGGCTTTGTAGAAGTAAACTACTCTAAATAAGACTTGCACGCAAAAAGTGCTTAATTACACTTTATAGAAAAAGCATGTTCTTAATTGCATTTTAAGCCAAAAGCAAATGAAGTGAGAACAAATACGAGCAATAAAATCATTCTACATATGAACGAAACGAAAAGAAACAAAAATACTGCAGCAATAACAAGGTTTGGTCCGCTTACGGGTAACAAGTACAGCCTTCCAGTTTTTTTTATTTAATACCGCGCAAGTGTCGTAAATTCACTGAGTCAGCACCTTAATACGGTGCAAACCAGCAAAATTGGCGATAGCAGTAAACATCAATTTCAGCCTTTGTGTGGGACTAGCGAATTTCCTTTTTTCTTCCTCTTCGGTTTTGGAAAACCTGTTCAAGATGTTTTCTAAAAATGACAGAGTGGAACTTTTGAAATGATAAAAAAAAAACGTCCTGACTGTACTGATAAGAATAAAGAAATGGTTGCCTACTCACAATCTCGCCACTCAGTGCCCTAGACAAGACCTGCTTCTCCTGGAGGGGAACAGCAGGCAGCAGTCTATACAGCAAGGCCTGGCCCAATGCAACCGACAGGCTCATCTCCAGCACGGCAAACTCAAGCAGCCTGCACACAGGAATCGTTAGATGAAACACACATAGGGCTAAAAGCGCAGTGCACAAAGAAAGAAATAGCAGACAAGAAGTCTAGATTTATCTTTGTGCTGATGATGTGTAAACAGTTATGATAGTGTGCTGGTCCGAGCTGCCTCGACCCCAGTTGCATTCACTGCAGGAAAAAAGCCTCTCCCACCATGATGTGTAATTAACCACATTGTATGCCAAACATGGCCGTCCTATCATAACAAACGTTTTACCTCATCTACCGTGCTGCCCCCTCCTGTAACTTCCTTCCTTTGGAATGTAGTCTGTTACTCCATGAAACTATTAGTTATGCATTCTTTAGTAAAACCTCGTTACAAGAGACACTCAAGGGACCCGAAAAAGATGTCTCTTGTAAGCAAGGTCTCTTGTAACCAAAAATTCTAAAAGCACTGTTTTGATCAGTTTACTGCGCATCAGCATATAAATGCATTTACACACATTAACAGGAAATTGTTAGGAAAGCTTAAAGAAGTTATTCATACAAGTATGTATTTTTGTGAGTGCAGAGTGTATTCCTTCCCAAATTCTGGAGGTAAAGCACTTCACTTTGCAAGCTTTCCTATAGCTCTAATACCTTTGAAGCACTCTTGCTTGCTTGTCACCCTCAGATGCTGACACCTTTCCTCTGAAATGTCCTCATAGTCACCCTCTATGGCGCATGTGCCATTTACTTGCTCGAGAATCGCACAGTCTGAAAGCTCTTCGGGAGCACATAAGATCCACATCTGCAGATACGAATTCCTCAAAACATTATGGTACCTCAGCAGTCTCTTGGATGCTCGCCCATGCTATATCTTCAAGGAAGCTTTCTATAGTATCTATACATGGGCCCTCTTTCATCATGTAACCACAGCCAGCTTGTCTGAAACAATTTTTCGCAGCTTCACTTCTCAGACCATTCCAAACACCTGAAATCATCTGAACAGCAAACTTCGCATCAATTACTATTGTACAGTCTTGCTGCCTGTCGAGCAACAGGCGTTCTACCAATCCTGTTTTGTACAGCAATTTAACAGAGCGCATAATGCTTTTGTCTTTTGTTTGAAGGTAGGGTGTGGAGTTTGGAGGGAAAAAATAACTTTGGTGGCTTTGAGCACGAGAACTTTGGTGCTGCAAGAAGCATTGTCCACGAAGAGACATCAGGATTCTGAGCTTTCATCTTGTGATCAAATTTTAACAGCGAGGAGTTAAAAATGCTGGATGTCATTCATGCATTTTGATTAGTTTCGTAGGTGACAGTAATGTGATGCTAGTGGCTGAAACAACGGGGTCGTTTTGATCTTCCAATGATGGGGAAGCACTCCTTCTCAGTTCCTGACATATACAACAAAAAGGATGCTGATATGGAGCAGAATTTAGCTAAGAGAATCTGAAGTGCATCATGTACGAGTTGGTATTGCTTCTGCTGCATTGCATGAGCACACCTGTGTTTTGTCACTTCTAATTAGTGAAGAATTTACTCCAGAGACCTGCAAAAGTTGCCCTTAGTAACCGAGTGTCTCTTGTAACCATGTCTCTTGTATGCAATGTTGTTAACATGGCAGACATAGTAAAACCAACCAAACCATTTTTAAATATCTCTTATAACCGAGTGTTTCTTGTAATAGTGTCTCTTAAAACGAGATTTAACAAGCGTTTGCACGATTCTCATGCATATCTTTTTTTAACTAGGCACCAGTTCTTATTTGCATGTGTGCTAGGATCGGAAATTAAAAAATAAATAAATAAACAAAATAAAAACTGCCATTTTTTTCATTTTTTTTTGGAAGAAAACTTAGCCGTGCGTTACAATCGAAGGTGTACCAGAATTGTGCAAATGTGGTATAGTACCTACATGACCTTTTGAATCCATTTCTTTCTTTAATTTGAGCCCTGTCAGAACTTGCGAAAGTCACTGCATGTTCGTAAACTAGGGTCCACACGAGAAGCCACAGCCATTAACGCTACAGCGTCCGCCCCTTAAAGACTGAGCTTACGTGTCCCAATACTTTTTTTGGGAAAAATGTGCATTCGTTAGGCGAGTAAATACGGTAGTATATACATGCTGCACAAATAAGTACTACCTTTGCTGGTAATGGCTCCCCAAGACACCAGCGGGGGACTTTGCGGGAGACTGGTGCTTGTCCGTCTGCATCAGCAAGGTTAATTCAGCATTACAACTCCATGTCGCAACGTGATGTAGTACAGCTGCACTACCTGCTCAGTCACTTTTAAGAAGGCTTGTTGCAGGTAGGAAGCTGAAGATGTATGGCTTAATTATAGTCAAATGCTCTGTAGGTTTACGAGAACTACCCACGACGTCATGAGAATTGTTTGACACCGCCAGGTTCAAGAGGATCATTTGAGGGACAAAACTCACATTTTTCTTCTCAAGTTTTATCCAAAGGTAGTGTTTTTACAGATATTTCTTGGTAAACATCTTCAAGTGCAGCACAAACAGCCACTGTACTGGCATCTAGGATTTTTTGTTGCAGCAAAAGTGAATGAAGAAAGGGTTGATTGCATGGCCAGCATTTTAAACTTTGATTGTTCTACGAATAATAGCGTAAGGAATTAAATGGGCGGATCAAATCGCCAGATTCAACGTCGTACCAAATAAAAGCGCGCAATTGCAGTGCCTCGAATAAGGCAATGATTTTGGTTGCTGAACATGCACATGAACCTCGAACACAAAGCAAGCCATAAAGATGAACCAACAATGCTTTGCGACAAAGAAAAAAAAGAAAAAGGAAAGCCAGAAAGAATGAATGCCTAATCACTGACCTTGATGAGTGACTTAAGACAGAGCTGTGCAGCAGCTATCAAGGCGCCGAACGTCAGCTGCTGCTCCTGTTCCACGGAAGGTGATTGGAAGGACAGCTGGACTACTGGCCGCCATTCAGCAATGTCCAAAGCCTGGAAAAAAAACAACGTGCTAGCTATGAGGCAGTATCACAATGCACTGTGAGTTCACATATGTATAGCTGAATGGTGTGGTATACACTTCATCCTAAATGCAAGGTATTTCCGCGAAGACTTCACATACTTTTTAAAAATGGTGGGTTCACAATAGAAAAAAGTTTGCATGAAAAAAACTCTCTGCTGCGGCCCACACAGTATGAAGCGAGAAGACTCCTCTAGTTATCCAGCTAATTTCAATTTTTTTTAAAAATTGGTTCACAGGAAAGGAAAGGCGCAGTATCTGTCACACTTGTTCTGTGGACACCTGCGATGCCACTTCGTTTCGCCTTCAGCTAATTAACTAAAGCTCACTAATTAACTTTTCATTTATCGTAGTTGAGTGGTTAGTCCCAATGGCGAGTTCAAAGCCGTGAACAGAACGATGCAAGATCAGTATAAAGCCGATTGGAAAGGAGATGCATCAACTTGTGACCGGCTAAACGAGCAAGGCATAGGGTGTGATCGGTACCTAAACTTCACAAAATGTTGTTGATCGCTCACCGAGCATGCAAAACAGTTCCGTTTCCAACTATGCTTTTGTTTTACATCACACATCGGACATTTTGCCCAGTCTGCCCACATAGACACTTTGACTGACCATCTAGCACTTTGATGTGCACTTGGCTAATGGTTACTAACATTTTCAATGCCGCCTATTTATTGCTTCCCATTTTGATGCCACAATCTTTGACACATGGTATGCTGGGTGCTGGCAAGTGCAGTCCGGTCTCTAATGCTCTCGGAAAGTGCGAGCTTATGGAGTGGATAGGCAAGATCAAGGTGCCTTAGTGTTTACTGTATTCGAGTGCTGCACCTGCTGCTGTTCGTTGTATGTGAAACTAAGCACTATTGCCACAGCACACATTTCGATGGTAGGTCTGCACTCATTCATAACAAGCACACATTCTAACTGCAGCCGTTATAAGTGGGCTTGACTGTACTAGCATATTTTTCCGTTTGTATTCCATTGCAGCTAGAAAATGGCTGTGCCAAGCAATAAATAGCGTTCCGAAGCCAAAGAAAAGGAACGTGCAGAAAAGATTCTGAGAACGAAAATGGTTACCAGGTCTGACAAGGCTTCAGCCACACTGGGACTGTACTTCTGGCAGCAGGACAAGCAGATAAACAGCAGTTCCAGAAGCCTTGGAGAAGAGCACAGAGCAACAGGGTCGGTTTGCAATGCATGGTTTGACTTGAGGCAAAAGTAAACGAACAAGTCTGAGCAGAACGCAAAAGGCAGTCTTCAAACAAAGTAACGACAACAGAGATGATGCTTGCTTGAGAAATACCGCAGTTGCTCATATGGCCTTAAATATGGCTTGACTGTCCATACTTCAAACGATAACACTAACACAATCGTACATTTTTGTGTTTTCTGAACATCATTCACTGTGACATGCTGATTTCGAGTATGAAAACATGCTTGAATGACTTATTTTCATGGCATGGGTGACCTAAAGCCCATAATAATTTGAAAGCACCAGCCAGCTTTGAACTTGGCCACTATGTGACTTCCAGCTTCCTCCTTGCCTCTTGCACGTCCTTTCTGCATGAACTGGTTTTTCGTTAAGAGTTGTCATCATTTCTCTCTTCCAAGCACGTGCAGCAAACATACTGAGCCACGCTTTCTGTGTTGCGCGCTATCGCTATGCTGTGGTTTCGAGCAATTAACCGCAGCAAAAGTCCTGACATGGCTGTACAGTTTTATGATGCCACAAAGAAAGCGTGGCAGTTTGAGCAGCAAGCACCGGCTCTCCAACGTGAGAAGAAAGAGAAGAGCAGCAAAACCTTTGCTGGATACAGTATATATAAGCACTACAGATTCTGTCGCGTTTTGCTCATGTATATAACTATATGCTTCCTCCTGATCCCACCTTTCATGATTATGCGAAGATCCGCTCCACAATAAATATTCTTTCCAGCTTTCATTTTGATGTGCTCACTGGTAAATGAGATCTAAGAAACTCAGGCTCTGAAAAAGCATTCTCTGCATATACATTTTTTGGTACGATGGGCAAGTTTTTGAATTGTTGCAACATGAGGCAAGACTGTGACAGGCACGCAAGATGATTTTATAAAGCCCAAGCAATCAATAGTGATTATGTAAATAAATTATAAATTGGTGACTTAACGTTCCAAAGAGAGGCACATAGCTTATGAATGAAGCCTTACAGGAGGGCTCCGGATTAATTAAGACTACTCGGGGGTTATTCAAGTTGCACAACTTAAAGGCATTTTCACATTTCACCTCCATTAAAATAATCGCTGCAGTTGAGACTGAATCCGTGACCTTCGGATCAGCAACAAAATAAAATAACAAAGCCAGTAGGCTACACGGGTAGAGAATGACAATGGTTGTGCTGTAACAATGCAGGGATTTTGAGTAGACTATACGTTCTTGGTGTTTGGTATACACACACGCATTTATCACCTTTATTACCTGCAATTGCATTCAAAATATTTTATTTGTCCTGATGTAAAATGGCAGCTTCTCCCATAGGTCTTCGCTGCTACTTTATGTAAAAAACCTTTGCTCATACTAATGAAAGAATATTCAGTAAATCCTACGCTAAAATTATTACTGTAACTGCTTTAACTGCTTTCAAGTTATACAGTTGAATCTTGTTGCAACGAAACAGGATCTGCGCAAAACTTTGTTGAAGCGTAAATTTCGCTGTGGCAAAACCTGTCCAAAAACACTTTCAGATTTGACTGCACCCCTCACAACCATCATTTATTCCTGGAAAATTTCAGCCACCTTTGTTTGCTTCTGTCCTTTGAATGTCAACGCCGTGGTGCGGTAAGTCAGCAGCTGCAACGTGACGACGTCCTCGTGGTTGCTAATGAAATTGCGAATAATGTTAAATGCATCGCTCACATCTAGTACAGAAGGCGGTGTCAATGCATCTTGCGTCAATGCAATGTGTCACTCTCATCGTCCAACAATTTTGCCAATAAGGCGAACAGGGCCAACTCTGTGACACAGTGTGCCACATTGCGCCTGTGATCGCGTGCTCCAGAATGGATTCAGATTGGCTGTGGCCCGGCTTGACAAAGCAGACCTAGGCCTTGTCGCAAGGTGGCCAGCGTACTCGTCACTACCCAATAATCGCACCGCTTTACAAGTTTGTTTATTGGCGTTGCAGTGGGCGTAAGTTTTCGGTGAAACTAAGTGGCATAGATGCACCAGAAGTTACAGACAATTGGTGTTATGCTTAGGTAGTCATCAAGTAAAATTCCAAGCCCAGCTCACTCGGCAAAAACAAACCTGAAAGATAGCTTGTGGTGAGAACTTTCTTACACTGACTTCTATGGATAGCTGACGGGGAATTATGTAAATATTTCGATAAAGAAAGCATTTTGTTCCAGCCGCGTTCACTGAAGCAGGGTTCGACTGCAAAACTCTTTTAGCGACTTCGGACGTAACTGCTGCAGTGCAAATATTACATTTACATCAGGTGGACATGAGCCAAAGACATATGGCCGTATACAAAGATAGACAATGTCACACACATTGTGAAGCATCTTGCAAAGAAGAAACTGCGTGAAATATCAAAGCAACTTACCCAAAAGCTCATTCGGTTTCATAACCTCCTACTCAGGCAGCCCAATAAACAACAGCCTACTCGTAACACTACTAATACTATGCGGTAACTGCATAGTATTCTTGATGCAGTTACTGCCCTTTTCTAAAATTTTATACACCACTGAGGTGCTGAACGCTGCTCCATCCCTTTGAGCTTGTTTCTCCACAATATTGTTGTGCGCTCCTTAGTTACCTTATAACCATTAAAACCAACAAGCTTGCTTAGGAGCAACACTAGTGCCAGACAGTGCCACTGTTAAGAAAGCCGAGAGAACACGCGCCTTCTCTTCAGCATTGGCAACTTGGCGGGCAAACATTTGCTCATAATTCTGCTCGTGAGTTGGGTGGCCTCGACCAGCCAGCCGCAAATAAAAGGGGAAAACGTAATCCTAATTACCCCTCCATTTGAACCCTCAACTCTTGGTTCAGGGAGAGGAAGGAGCACTCTCTCACGGTAACTGAAAGTGTCAATGCCTCAGCCCATTAACTCTACGAGCACAAACGGCAAATGATTAGAAATATGACTTTAATGAAAATTTGCCTCACTTTCTCCTTGCTTCGGTCAATCTGGGAGATGGGTCAATGACATCGTCAGTGGACAGCTGCCGTCTCGGCTGGCTGCCTTGTTCTTCAGGCTGAGGCTTAACGGCAGATCCTTTCTTGTACTGTGCATAGTAATATGAGATTAGGTCAAGACAGATTAGCGCAAAAAAGAATTAGTTGTTGAAGCAAAATGAATCCATGCAACCAAAAGAGAAATGTAAAAAGGGCAGTGTGCTAGATTACGGCAGGATTCCCTCATGCTTCAGTAAGGTGAAATTTTGTGTGTATCACCCAGACACGAAGCAAAGCGCTATGCGCATTTTTCAAATTTATGCACTCATACTAATGTATAACAACAATAACAGAAAAAAAAAAAAAAAGGGTAATACCGCTTATTGTCCCACAGAAAACGTAGCTGATATAGGTGACGAAAGTTAATTGCAATGTATGAAAGGAAGAACTATCACAACTAAGACTTCTGAAGAGAATAAATGGGATTTCTGAATACATAAGATCCATGTGTCAGTGAAAATTGATCAGATCCTGAAATTAAAAGCATGTTAAATTAATTAAAAAGAACTGCAGTTATTTCACAGTTAAAAAAAAAAAAGGAAGGGCAACAATTTCCCAGCATTTACTGTAACTGCCCACAGATCATGTTACACAGCCAGACATTACTTGTTCTACTCAGCTTTGTGTTTTGTGTCAGCCTTTTGCCATCAGCAATGCCGGCATATTGATACGTAGAGACAAGGTAAACTTGACGATGATCACCTCAAGCATGTGCTGTAAAAGATTAGGCCGGCTCAGGTAGGCAACTGTGCATGACGTCAGGGAGCCAACACTTGCCTGAACATGAAAAGGAAAAAAAGAAAAGAAAAAAGCATATGAGTGACAGTAGTGGCCCGGAGTAAGGTATGTACAGTCTTCGTCTCAGCGTACAGTCTTTCGTCTCAGCAGCAAAATGAAGCTGCCATGGCGCAAAGGGTTGTGAAATGCTGTGTGATAGTTTTATCTGTGATAAGAAATCACTTGCTAGCAGTTTAAATGCCCTTTAGCCTATAATGATGGAGTGACGGCTCCATTTTGTGGCTCAGACAAAAATATACTTTGGCTTAAAGACTTCTGACCAAGACTACCTATTCTAGGTGTTATCCAAGGCATTGTTTTTCACTCGCACTAAATAACACAAAGGCATATACTAAATGCTTACATATTCTCAGGTTCTAAGACATGATCTAGGGTACTTACTGCTTTGTACTAATTTAAAGAATGCTTTGTAGCAAAACATTATATTCTATAATTGCATGCGCAAAAAAAAAAAAGAAGAAAAGCAATGCAAGATGTCACTTCTAAGAGGAAGTAGGAAGTTCACAAACCTTGAAAGAGTGGTCAGACTTTTGCAAGATGTAAGATGGGTGCTTTATATATATAGATCTTTAGTTGTTACAGTTTAACAGAGCTGTATAATGTAAAGAAATTTTAATCACAAGTGTTTCTTGTATGCTTTGAACTCCTCCCATTTCAGTGCACATTTAATTTCATGAAAGCCAAGACATACTCTGACTGCCTTGGACAAATTGATTTGCTCTGCGTTGTACCTTTTCAAATATAACAGGTTCAGCAGTGTACAGATCCGAGCACATACAAGAATATTCTAGTAAGTAATGAGTGGACATTAAACATCACCTTTATTGAAAATTACTGGGTAACTAACTAAAACAGCAGCTTAAGAATTCCAACACACATGTGCAGTTTTGGTTTTTATTAGCGGTGTGTGAATATTCGAAATTTCGAATATAAATCGAATATCTCTGTTACCTGATTTGATCATTAGCGCTGTTTTGTTGTTTTTTTGACATTTTTTTTCTAGTCTCTTGGATTTGGCTTCCAACAACAAGAGTTTATTGTATTCAGCAGTGATATGACAGCTCCACCCGGTTTCATGCAGATCCTTTCTGCACAAAAGACTGTTATACGGAGTTCTGTACAAGAATTTATATTTCAGTACGATATAACTTTCTGTGCAATTCTAGCTTAATTTTATTTGCCAATACCATGCAAATTTTTAAATAAACAAGATGAACAATGTTTGCTATGCTTTAATTTTCAGTTTTTGTCCCTGACCAAATATTCAATATTCAAAAGCACTTTTTCCCATATTCGTATTCGAAAATATCAATATTTGCACAGCTAGTTTTTACATACTTGTTTTGTACAGCTTAGCTCCGGAAAAAAAATAAATAAAAGCTTCTAGGTACGAAGGTGCACCTGGGACATTAAAAAAGCAATGCTGATAGGAGTGGTATAAAGAATTTTCGATACACAAACCATTGTAACATACCATTGTAAGCTGCTGTACACTGTAGTCACAAGAAGCACCGACCTTATAAGCCAGTGCATCAAAAGACACAGTTTTGAGTGTGTCGAGAGTTGTGCAACTGCTATTCTGACCATCCACACAGTATCGCATCTGCGATTTAATCATGAACAGCTCATCAGGATAAAGAGCGACCATTAAATTCTCCCCATATTTGACAAAATGTGCCCCATAGGCGTTCTGAAAGTTCACAGAAATGCTGCAATAAATCTAACAAGATGTGGAAGATGATGAGGAGAGCACCAGGAGGGCATTAAACGAGCTTATTATATGGAAACGCTGAACACGTTTGGCAACTTGTGCATAAGCATTATCGGAAAGCAATCCACACTATGCCAAAAAGTCGTATAGAACTAACTACTCTTTACAAATTAGTTGATTGGTGAGAATGAAACAAAACAGAGAGACTAAGTGGTAGCACTTGGTAGGCCTCACTTATGCTCAGGCAGTTTTAAAACCGTTCATCACTTTTTGCAAGGACACCCCGCATATTGCCTGCAACGGGCGGTACATTTCTGAGATATCTTGTCGTACACTACATCTAACCAAATAAGTCAGTAAATGGTGACTGGTTAAAAAAGTTAAGAAAAGCCACTCCAAAAGCCTACTGGGCATTACTGCTTAGTAAGGTTTTAACACTTGTGAAGCAGACATAATAGTACTGCGGTCCCAACATGAAAAGTGGATGGAAAGCAACACGAAAAGCACAGATGCAGAGACGTAAAGAGTCGTAAGGGTAAAGAAAATGACCTACCATGAGTGTTATTAAAGGATTGGTTTGGTCGAATTGGCACATGGTTCGCAGAGAGGCCACTTTGCAGACAAACCGGCAGGTCACCAGGGCTTCGTCGATTTGCGTCGGGTTGGAGCGCACTTGCGTGAGACACTGCGAAATTGGAGTGCACAAAAGATGAATTGGTATGCCCAACCAGACCTGCATAGTTAACTAATCATAAATCATTTTGCATCAGAAGAGGTGCCGAGTATGAACGGCAAAGTTTACATTTCTCTCTCTTCCAGTAGCACATAATCAACAACAGTGATCCTATGTTCTGCGGCTCCTTAGTTTTGATGGCTGTCTATTATAGGCTGGCATAATACCGGGCCATCATGTATATCTATCCAACAATAACACAAATTTGATGCACTGAAGATAAGGAGATAAGAATGGTCTAAATGAACAACCTCACAAAAAAGAAAAAAGATAAAAAAAAGAACAGCAAATTCTTGCTACCTCAAACTTGTGTAATCTTGATATACTCGTTAGGTTAAAGGTTTTGTCATCATTTGTTTCTAAATGACTAGGCTCACATAGCGTTTCTTTGGGGAGGGGGGCCAATTCTGTTAAGGGGGGATGCGGAGCTAAAGAGTCAACTTTTGAGCTGTTGCAGCAATTTTAATAAACTTTTTAGAGATGGCTTATCTTTCTCTTATTAAAACATATTTAAGTTTTATCACCTTAACACAGATAGAAAACAAGTTGAAGCTGTCATAATGAGTAATTAGGTGTGTCAGCCTAGGAACATTATCATTTAAAAAATCATAAATATGTACTAACCGTTAGTGCTTAGGTAACTTCTAGGTAGTTAATTGCGCAGGATAAGGCCAATTGCACGCTCTCTATGAAACGTTAGTAAAAATCTGATCACTTTAAAAATGAACTTCATTTTTTCTGTTGTCATTGTATGTCACATATTTGATAACCATTTTCTTTCCTGTAGAATAATTAGGAATCCAAACACTGCTTTATCTTGTTCCCAACAAATTTTAGTTTAAAAACCACTTTGAAGGCAGCCTTTAGCGAAAAATTTCAGAAATGGTACTCTTCCTAATGATTGTGGTCTTGCAAAAAGTGCAAAGTGAGAAATATGAGTTCAAAGATTTCAGAACATGCTAGTCAAGTTTAGGTGTAGTGCATACTGGTGTGGTGCATGGTGTGGTGCATACTGTGTTGGGCAGTCCTTTTCAACACGGCACTGCTCTGTAGCGATTTCTTCGAGTTGCCTTTTTTTTTTTTTTTTTTTCACCTTTACAGCTGTCCAGCACTCTTGTCTACGCTCGTGAAATGGTTTCTGTGGTTGCTTGCTGGGCACACCTCTCCCTCTAGGCTCCATATTCTATCTCCAACTTGTGAAGCACTTTGGTTATCCAGACTCTCAGTACTAGTGCATGCTGCATTTCGGTCAATCCAAGGTTCTATTTCGGTTTATCAGCCAGTCCGGTGTTGTCATGGCCCCAAATTTGCCTTTTCTTTCTGTTTTTCTTTTTAGCTGTCTGCTGTACTTTTGATAGCAGGTCCTTTTTTGCAACACAGCTAATACACAGACTCTAGAGGAAAAGTTTCCCCTTCAGCCAATGCTTGATCGCATGTTTGCCGCCATCATTAAACTGTTTGATGATTGCCAGATGACGTTTCCTTACTAAATCTGGCCGGTAAACAAGGCTTGAACCTGGCAACGTAGATTGTTGGAAGATAGCTGCGTGCGGTTAAATGGCGGCTGCTGTAGAGTAGCTGCTGTAAACAACAGCAAAATTGTTGCGTCTGGAGCATTTCTGATCGTATATTGCGTCGTGTATCTGCTATAACCTCATATCGGTGTCAAGCTCCTAAATGCACTTCGCGTGCATTTATTCTGTAAATAAACACAAGTGTGTCTTCTGTTCCAGATTGCCTGGAAACACGCCGGAATTTTACTTTGGCACGAGAAGGAGAACTCAATATAGAAAAAAAAAAAGACGCTGACAAATTCCGTAGTAGTAGCCCTACCTGGCTTATGGATCGTCAGTGCTGCGTACAGCAAACATCAAAGTGTGCTCGCGTGTGTCTTTACTGTTCAATTTATTTGCCCTGTGTTCTTTCACAAGTTACGATTAAGAATGCTGTGAGTAGAGGAGCGTCGTGCTCTGGTCTAACTGAGACGGCGGTAAACCTGTGGCGCTGAACCACTTGTCCAGCTGTTCTTATAAGAAAATCAGTGAATAAAAATGTTCGGTTTGATTGATGTCATTTGTCTGAAGGATGTTTTCGTTCACACGCCTTGCACCCCATAGTTCACGCATAGCTCTCGCTGTGGAAGGTGGGCATGTCAGCCCACCTTCACCCCATAGTTCATGCATAGCTCAGTGGGCATGTCAGCTGGCATCCAGTCGACACCATGTCAAATCCATTCCTGTTTTTCATGCAGTTTGCCCTAATCGTCTCGACTGCGGAAGCCGGCGCTGTGAACACGGAATTCATCCTCGCTGAACGCCTACGCCAGCACGGAGACTGCGCAAAAGAAAAAGAATTTCCAAATCTGAGTGACTGCTGGGGATCGCCACGTGCTACCTCATCGACGTCATCGACGAACCACGATATAAAAGCCCTCCTGCCATCATCCTTCTTCAGTGGGCATGTCAGCTGGCATCCAGTCGACACCATGTCAAATCCATTCCTGTTTTTCATGCAGTTTGCCCTAATCGTCTCAACTGCGGAAGCTGGCGCTGTGAACACGGAATTCATCCTCGCTGAACGCCTACGCCAGCACGGAGACTGCGCAAAAGAAAAAGAATTTCCGAATCTGAGTGACTGCTGGGGATCGCCACGTGCTACCTCATCGACGTCATCGACGAACCACGATATAAAAGCCCTCCTGCTATCATCCTTCTTCAGTGGGCACGTCAGCTGGCATCCAGTCGACACCATGTCAAATCCATTCCTGTTTTTCATGCAGGTTAGCAGCAATGTTTCTACAATCAAATCCAATAATATGTGCTTTATCCAGCTGACATGCCCACGTAGAGTGCTTGAAGTTTATTTTATTGGTCGTGACTTCGTATTGTCTCTACTTATGCTGTGTGGCGACATTGAGTCCAACCCTGGGCCACCCACTGAACAGCTACTGACCCAGCTCCTTGAAGGCCAGAAAGATATTCAGCGGAGACTGGGCGAAATTGAGGCCAAATTGCACACAGTGGAAGAATTCACATCAGCTATAAATGAATTCAGAGATTTAAGCCGGGAGCTAGAATCACGAGTTACAGGCTTAGAAAGGAAGCTTGTCGACCTAGAAGACCGGGGCAGACGAAATAATGCAATCGTGTTCGGAATTCCTGAAAAATTGAATGAAACTTACGAAGAACTGTCACAGAGTGTGTTGAAAGGCGTGTTCTGTGACAAAATGGACACGAAAGTTGTTTCAGCCGAGAGAATTCATAGAATCGGTCGCAAGCAACCTAACAAGCATCGACCTGTTATTATCAAGCTGATGGATCATCGTGAGAAAGTTAACATACTGAAAAACTGCTAGAAACTAAAAGACACCGATTACTCTATTTCAGAAGACTTTTCGTATACCACGCGGCAGATACGGAAGAATCTCTGGGAAAGCACCGCAGAGATTCGAAAAGCCGGTCAGAAGGTTAAGCTAATCTACAACAAGTTAAAAATTGGTGACGATCTGTTTGTTTGGGATGACACTAGCAAAGAAAGAGTCCTAGAGCATGGCAGCCGGAATCGAAAACAAAGTGACCAATGAATCGAGAACAGTCAAATTAAATCGCTAAAATGTATTCAGTTTAACGCCCGGAGCATTGTGAACAAATTTGAGGATTTGGAAAGTATAGTAAGTGGCGCATAAACCGCATATCATTATAATCACCGAAACCTGGCTGCACTCTGATATCACTGATGAAGAAATTACACCACCAGGATACAGAATTATGCGCAAAGACAGGACTTCTCGTGGTGGTGGTGTTGCAATTCTTTTTCAGGAATCTTTCCAAGTAATCAGGCTACCTGACGTGCAAGGAATTGAATGCGTCATTTGTAAACTAATTCTAAATGAACTTAGTCTTGTTATTGGCGCGCTTTACCGCCCAACACAAGGTGACGGTGTTTTCTTTGAGAAACTAAATGAGTTCTTATGTACTACGAAAGCACAATCAAGTAATGTACTATTGGCTGGAGACTTTAACATGCCACTCGTCAATTGGGACAAACAGTTTCCAGAGCCGCTCTGCACATCAGCCGAACTTCTTGTAGACATCGTACTTGATCACGATTTAACTCAATTAGTAAAGCAAGCAACGCATATACAAAAGGATAAGAAATCCATTCTTGATCTTTTCTTCGTTAGTAACAGTGTCTTTCGTCGCGGTCTTCTACTTCAATATTTCGAAGGCATATCTGACCATGTTATGGTATCTTTAAACATTCCATTGCTTCTTCCGAAAAATAAAAAGAAAGAGGTGCGTGTTGTGCCAAACTTCTCGCGTGCTGATGATGTTGCAGTTTTAGACTTACTTGATATTTCATTCTCAGATTTTGTGGTTCTTTACGAATCCTGCGACTGCTCAGTAGAAAATCTCTGGGTTTTCTTTAAGAACCTTGCTCTGAATTGCATTTCGCGTTTTGTGCCTACTCGGGTAATTACCCTACGCGCCAGCAGCCCTTGGATGACGAGGGAACTTGTACGCATGGGACGAAAGATTAAGAGAGTTCGCAAAAAACTTCGGCGAAGCCAGTCGGCAGTTGATGCTGCTAAACTGTCTGATATGCGCTTGAACTTAAAACACAGTATCAAAAAAGCAAAAGAGTATCACTTTAGCGTATCTATGAAAAACTTTCTTGTTTCGTCCCCTGCAAAGTTCTGGCGGCAGTTATCAAAGAAAAAGAAACCTGTGTACAGCGTTGCCGTTGACGGCGAACTGATTACTGATGCAACACAGATTGCTTCGTCTTTCAACCGTTTCTTTTGTACTGTGTTTACGCACGATGATGGTAGAAAGCCTCATTATAACTCAGCTTGTCCGCCTATTACTGATGTTTCTGTAACTGAAGAAGGTGTTTTCTCTCTGCTTCTCAGTTGTGATGCAAAAAAGACGCCGGGAATTGATGACATACCAAATACGTTTCTTGTGAGATATGCCGAATGGTGTTCCAAGTACTCAACGCTCATATTTAAGAAGTCTCTGTTAAACGCCGAGCTCCCGGAGGACTGGAAGAATGGAAAAATTATTCCTATTCCCAAAACTGAAAATTCATCTCTACTTAGCTCATATAGGCCAATATCTTTACTGTGTACTTCTTCAAAAATACTTGAACATATACTTTTTGGGCATATATCAGCCTTCCTGGAAACCAATCACGTAATTGACGACCGGCAACACGGTTTTCGCAAAGGCTTCTCTACAGTGACCCAACTTCTAGAGATGATGCAGGATTTTGCCGCAGCCATTGATAACCAGTGTCAAATTGATGTCATTTTTTTAGATTTCGAAAAAGCATTTGACCGGGTCTCACACAGAAAGTTCTTGCTAAAGCTAAATACTATCTTTAAAAACGATCTACTGTTGACGTGGACACAAGCATATCTATCGTCTCGATATCAGTCCATATCAATCGGCAATGCATGTTCGAGCCCAGCTTTGGTAAGCTCCGGTATCCCACAAGGCTCAGTACTTGGGCCATTGTTCTTTTTAATTTTTATAAATGACATGGTTAAAGAAATTCCTGTCAAAATCAAGCTGTTTGCCGACGATTGTGTATTATATCATGAAATACGAACTCCTGCTGACCAGCTTCTTCTTAATGACGCCTTGGCTAAAATTCATGATTGGTGCTCAACGTGGCAGATGAGTATTAATACTAAAAAAACAGTTTCAATGTCTATTACGCGGAAGAAGCGGCTATTAAGTTTTGCCTATACTATTAATAACCATCCCCTGTCTACCGTGGACAGCTACAAGTACTTGGGATTAACGATTAGCTCTGACCTACGGTGGAACAAACACATTTCTAATATTAAAAATAAAGCTATGAAAAAACTTGGCTTTTTAAGAAGATCTCTCCGGTATTCTACGCAGGAAATTAGGTTACTAGCTTACAAAACTTTTATCTGACCTGTTTTAGAATACGCCTCTGTTGTGTGGGACCCTTATACTAAAGAAAACATTAAAACACTCGAAAATATTCAAAGAAAGTCAGTGCGATTTATTTATAATTCATACACCTGGCAGACGTCCCCTACCATGCTACTTGAGAAAGCAAATTTAGATTCTTTGCAGCTCAGGAGATACCGCGAGAGGCTTAAATATATGTTCATGATTGTTCACAACAAATTAGGAATTAACAGCAGCAAGTACATTGAGCTCGTCCCGGGTCATTCGACACGATCCTACCATTCTTTAAAAGTGAAGGAATACTCATGCCGCACTGAAACATACAAGAATTCTTTCTTCCCCCGTACTGTGCGGGAATGGAATGTCCTCAAAGCGAATATTGTAGAGGCTTCTACTGTGGAGTCATTTACGGAGTCGCTTAGGAATTCGTAACAATTTTGCAGCATTCAACATTTTCATATTCTTTTTTCTCCCCAGTGCTCATTTTGACGCCAGGCGTCGTCTAATATTGTATAATGTTGTTTCTTTCGGTATTGTGTGCTGAGTTGCGTGTACCTCAGGGAGGTTTTCTTTTTGTCAAAGTGTATTTTACACCCCCTCCTGCTTAAGGCTTTGCAATAAAGCCAGCAGTCTTCTGTAAATAAATAAATAAAAACCTTTAATAAAATTGGCAAGTGTAGCGGCACTCGAAATTGGAAATTTCAACCCGAAACTTAAAGAGCGCCTGTTCGGGAACATGGTTCACAATTCCTCAAGCCCCAAACAATGTCTGAAAAGTGTTTCGAAACTTGAAAATACCCATAAAATATTTTGTAAAACTACGTTATCTACCTCATGTTTTTAAAACTGCGGTCCAAACCTTGCTTAATTTTGACTCAGTGAGAAACAACTATGCTGGACACAGTGATGAGTTTGATAATAGCGGCACTACATGTGGGAAGTTCTTTCTTGTCTCAGCCTTACCCCACTGTTTTTGGCTAGAGAGAGGGAAAAACAAGCATTCTAAGTGGGGGACACACTCCGCGTTCAGTTTTTTGCTCGCTTTCAGTGGTCAGTGCACGCCATCTTTGAACAAAATTAAATTTTAATTTTTCTACAGCATAGATGACAAAAATGGTGAGAAGCTTTTACATTACATGCATAATTCAAAACAACAAAAATTTAATAACGCTTTTTTGTTTTTGATGAAAATCATGATTTTAGTCCCATATCTACCCCTCAGACAACTTCTGATTAGACGAACAAATTTTCTGGCCCCTTCAAGCTCAACATAAAGAGAGTCGACTGTATTAAGTTTACGGTCTGTATACTATATATAGTAGAGTTTGCAATAGAAAATAAATATGCGTAGAAAGCTTTTACTTTCGCACGGCGTGGTTAGCACAGACAAAATTTCTGCACATCGGTTATCTGAAAATTAATTTTATAATGAAACTTCCCACTAAACTATTACTGCAAAATCATCTAGAAAAAGAGTTTACCATAGATGATATCTGTGGTAAAGCTACATATAAACGAGGCACATGACAGTTCACTGCATTAAAATGGTGAAAATGTTGCAATAACGTAGTTTTTATTTTGCGCAAAAAATTGTTAACACACAGTATTTTTGCACTTTACGTCCATCAAAGTGCAGCCACTATAGCCAGAAATCGAATGTGTGGCCTTATACTCAGCAGAGGAGTGCCAAAACAACTGAGGAACTCCTGCTAAACGAATGAACCTTAAAGGGACACTAAAGACAGCCAAAGATGGTATGAAAATCTAATAAACTACACTTGGTGACACTGTCGCCGCATATCCGGCAGCAAAAAATCGAATAATTGCTGAGATATTGCGATAAGAAGTTGAGGTTTTTTCTTGTTCCCGCCGGTCGAATTCAAACTGTGGCCTCCAACTACGTAGTTGGAGTTGAGTGACGCACACTATGACGTAAGCTGAGACTCTGTGATAGCTAGCGAGCCGGCGCGGCCCGCGGCGTCGCGTCCCTCAAGGGCCAACTTGGCAACAGCGTACTCGCAATGACGGCCTCAGCCGAAATAAATAAATCGATGAAGAGAGTAATTTACCGAGCGATGGGCCCATAAAGGAAGAAAAAAAAACATAGAGGGCTCGTAATGCACAATACTTTACATGTTTCTCAAGCTTTTGCGCTCCTTGCACTGTGTATAAACAAACCGAGCCCTCGGTCATCGCAACGCTTCCTGACATGTTTACATACAAATAAGATTTAGTTACCAGCAAAATAGTGTCCTCGCTGCTGCGCTTGTCAGTTTTGAAGCTTCGTCGCACTTTTTTCCTTCAAGATTTGTGCTACAGCTCCGTGTTCAGCGAAAATTACGTCCACGGAAGCAGAACATGACCGAAGTGCCGGCGCCACTACATTTGCCAGCGCTGTGAAATTCCACATGTTAAAATGGATCCAGTGCACAATATAGTGCGCATAGGCATCCAGTACATTAGTTGCAAGACGTGAGAGCAGGCATCATGCGCCGATGATCGAGAAGTTGTAATTTTTAGACCGGCGGCAGAAACACTTTATTGTAAATGGGGCCATGACATAAAAACCAAAACTATTTCCAAGGTTCTTGTGGCGCGGCGTAGCCGAGCGGTTAGCGCCGAACGTTACGGAACAAGCAGAAGAGAGTTCGAGTCTCACCGCTTCTGGCCGTTTTTTTTTTTTTCTTACTAACAGATTTTTTTTTAACCTTTTGTAATGTATTTCTGGTGCTTCGTTATTTTTAGTTTTTACTTTTTACCCGAGGCCCTTTTTTTTCGCCAGGCGACGAGCGCAATATATCGACGCTCTCCTTGGTATGAGCGCAAGTATGCCCCTTTTGTTTACGACGCCTGCAAATAGCACGTTGAAGGTCTTGTTGACGCAGTATATGTTGGTCAGATGTGCCATGATTTAGTGAACAATTTAATGATAATGCGTTTTTCCTTCGGTACTTAGCATATGTATGCTTTTCGTGGCGTACGTAGCTGCAGTCAAGCGGTCAGGTCGCAGTCGAAGCGGCAACGGCGGCGATATGTTGGCGCAGAAGTGTGAACGAAGGAGCGTGTCGGCGGTAGCGGATTTCGCTCGCTCGTGCCTCCGAATGCTCAAATGGGAACCATCAAGGCGCATCTGCTGCTCCAAGCTCGTAATTCAGGCGCTGCAGGTTCAAACAAACTATCCGAGTGCGCACGAAATGCCTGAGCCGAAACATAACCAAAACTGAAGTTGGCGCTTGTGGCGCCTCCAAGTATATTTTTGTATTTGCCTTGCAACGTTTACGTTGTCTTTTCGCCGTCGTTTACGTATGATAAAAGCGTGTTATCATGTTTGAGAAAAAACGTACTACCGCATTCAAACATTCAACGTAATTCGCATTTGTCAGCCTCCGGGATCCCTAGCGCGTCACGTGATTTGTAGTTGCGAGCCTCGGCCGTTTGGCTGTGGTGGCGATACCTGTATTTCTGTTATTCTTCTTTACTACCTTATAAGAGCTCTGATTTCAGTAAGAGTGGTCTTTTTGTAATCAGGAACTGGCATTCTATCGATGCAAATCCCCTTCCTTTCTCTCTTTAGTGTCCCTTTAAGTCAAACACGGATAACTGAATGTGAAGAGAATTGTAAAATAGTTTGAGATATATATATATATATAAATAATGGCAATAGATAAGCTTATTTGTAGCCTATAGGCCAAAATATATATTGCTACCACAATCTAATCGGATACAACTCAAGAAGAAAAGCGGCTTTTGACACTCAGGGGAACCCACTGCAATCAACGGCATTGAATCGACTGACTCTCACGATATTGTGGACAATCCCCTTGAACCTGGCTAGCATGATAACACAGGTTGTGAAACATGAAAGGGGGTTTGCCATGGCTTAATCGGACTGCCGCAGCCTCGTGATGATTGGTCAACGCCATCGGCTGAAGGGTCTTCTTTGAAGAACGCCTGCTTTTATTGCGAAAGCAATACTACACCAGGTCTAACTGCTCGTCACTGTGTGCCGTGTCCGTGGTCCCTCATGACATTTGAATTCACATTACCCCTATGCCACGGGCAGGAGCTGCCAACTCGGGTCACTCCTTTCATACAGGAGGGTGATATCAGAATCAGCCTGCCACAAACGTTTGTATTCTCGTTACCCCTACGACACGCAGGCACATAGGGGAATAATGTAGTAGGCAAAAGAAGCTTCCGCCGTTGCTTTCGCAATTCAACTAGGGTTAACCAGAGCTAAACCACAACTAATTTTTTTTCTCAAGTTGCATCAGACTACAGTGACGGGTATTTCCTCACCAGGCGTTGCTAGGCCTAGCCTGCTACGCATCAACGCCATAGCCAATGGTCCCTTAAAATTATCTACTGCCTATCAAAAGACCTCTAACCCTGCAACCAGCACGGTGTGAATAGAATAATCAGTTATTAAAGCGTGGGTGCAGTTGGTTTCTGTGATCCAAATGTGACCAAAGAATGGTGTTAAGAGAAGTACAGCTCGACGACGTGCGGCACGCAGTTCGATATGTGCACTGAACGACGAAACTGGAGTTAAATATGCAGCGCGACTTCCTTAAAGTTTTTACGTGCCACCATTAAATAGATAATCTGTTCGTGCAAAGCATCGAATTAGCCGAAACATCGACTGCAATGCCCTTGACAATGACGAATTTAATATTTCCAACACCCGTGCAAGTTATTACTAGCATGAGAAAGGCTCTCTAGTGTTTAAAATATCGTCGTTCTTAAGGAAAGCGGCATTACTTGCCATTCTACGGATTGGAGGCGTCCTCAAGAATTGGTGCTAGCGGCGTGCACACCTCTGAGCAGAGATGTTGCGCGCCTCTGTTTCCCAGCAAACATTGCATTCAGTACACAAGCTGCCGATGAATGTCACGTTACGCAGGCATGATGACCGTCGGCAAATATTTTAAATTTCCACCACTCGTATTAGCACGTGACCGTGTGCACTTTGGTGGGGATCACTGAATCCAAGTACTACAACTGGTAGGTCACTTTATGTTTTGTTATAGCACAGCAGTAAGGTCCATGTATCTATGCCTCTTTTCTTCAAGAGTCATGAGACTGTAAGGCACAACATTGTTTTAATGCACAAATGCTGTTCACTCACGGCTGAGAGCCGGCCCACGTGCACTGCCATGAAACCCAGGGCATCTTCAAGAAAGAAGTGGCGCAGTGAGTGCAGCAGTGCGGTGACCAGTTGGACCAGCAGCTGGTACACGGTCAGCCAGCCGCTGTCGGTGCCTTGGTAGCAAGCCAACAGGTAGGGGCTAACGTGGTGTATGACACCGCTGCATTGCAGTGCCTCCGCCATCTGTCCCGGCAAAAGAAAGTGGTCATTTACACACACACCTACACAAACACAAGCACGTGTACACACACACACACACACACACACGCACGCACGCACGCACGCACACACACAAGCCACCCAGTCTGATGGTTCTAATCCATTTTAATCCAAGCTAATTTGCTTGAATCACCTCAGCAAGAAAAAAATTTGCAGAACAGTGTTTTTACCTTGTCATCAGCTTTTGACATATTACTGGTAACCTTGAAAGAAGAAAGATCAACGCTGCTACTTTTTTTTATGCACCTAATGCGTAATCAGGCACATTATCCATTACACTAGTAAAGTGAAATAGAACGAAAGGAGCACATTGAGAAATGAACCAGCAACGAATAGATACAGCAGCCGTACCAGCTGAAACAGTTCTCGTGGAATGCTGAAAAAGCAAGTATGGTCCACAGTTTTCATTTTTAAAGGAAACTGAAGTTTAACCCTCATTCTCAAGTTGAAATCCATGACTGCCATGTGCTGTCAATTATGAATTGGACGAACTAGTACATTGCCCCCCCCCCCCCCCCCCCCCCCCCCCCCCCCTAATGTACAAGTTCACAGAAAAAATACCTGAGGCACAGTCGTGAGGGTGAGGAAGAAATTACAGATGGCTTGAGCTAAACGGCTGTCCTTCCTAGCCTGCAACAAGTACACAAGAGATGCATAGTCAGCACGGTGAAAAAATACTGGCTTCCTCTCAAATCCTACATGTTCGTGACACCAGGAACACTGCAAACACAGCAGTTAAAAAGTTCAAGGGCTAGGATAAAGCGGCCTACAGTTGCATAGTTTCACGTAAAACACCAGCAGTTAGAAGAAAGAGCTTGAGCAATAAAAAAAAAGAGAGAGAAAAAAAAAGGTGAACCTAGTGAAAAACTGCAGATATCAACTGCAGCCTTTTCGGTTGTTTTCTATTGTTGCTTGTCCACTATCTATCCCTACGGGATGTTAGTATAATTAACACTACATTTATTGCACTGCTCCAATGACCATTTGATCACTAGAAGTGATACACGTGATACCTGTCTCTTTTGCGCAAATTGCTTGCATCAATATTTCGTTTGATGAAGCAATGTGCAGAATTTCATGCTCCACTAAACGTAGGCACTAGTTTAAAACTTAATTTTAAATTGAAGAGAAAATAAAAGTTTGGCACGTTTAAGCATGGTTAAACCAACGGACGAGCGAAAGCAATATGACATTCCAGTTGAACAGCGTATTTAACACGCTTTCAATTATGATCACCTTCCAGCCCGTTCTTCGGGCTCTGTCAAGAGATCGTCCACCCCACATCTAAGCCTTCGTCTTCCGCACTACACTGCGGTGGTGGACAGCATTGCTGTGCATAGCAACAAAGACACTGACTTTTGCATTAAGTAGACTAAAATGAAGTCCAATGACAATGGTCACTGACCTCAAGATATTTTGGTTGTCACGCACACGTTCCTCTGCCTACGCACCTGAAGAGATCCCTGCAGCAAGCGTGCCAGTTGTCCAACAACCAGGTTCTGCTGAAGAACAGGAATGTAGTCGGCATTGTCCTTCGACAGGGACAGCAGTTCTTTGAGGAGAATGGTCAGTGTCGTACTGGCCTGGGTATGCAAGATGAAGAGAGAAAGCTTTGTAACAAGCAAGCAGAGGTCAGGACTGAAGGAACAGATGGCAGCAGCACACAGTACAGCTTCAACAGCTATGAACTGTCACTTTTATTGAGCTGGTGCTTAGGCCTAGAAAGTAATTGCATCTAAAAAGAAACCCCTTATTTCTAAGTCCACATAATAAAAAAAAATCCTTGCTCCCTTTCAACTTCCAATTGTTGAGAGTCAGAGTATTGGGGCATGTCCAGGCTTGCCACAAGGCACATCCTGCAACTAAGACCCAAGACAACCAAAAGCAAGATCCCAAGTGCATCAAATGGGTAGAGCTGATCATACACTGGCAGCCTCTGTAGTAGACAAAATACGAATCCCATCACCCTTGCTGCATCTCCTTACGTTGCTGGTTATCACCATACAGTCAAACCTTCATCATCGTCACCAGCAGAACCATACCGACTGTAGGGTGAAGGCCTCTTACATATTCCTCCAATTAACCTGGTACTACGCTAGCTGCATCCAAATAACCCCTGCAAACTTTCTAGCCTTATTCGCACACCTAATTTCCTGCCGTCGCCTGTTTGATTTAACAAACATAAATGTTACGAATTATTAGATATATCACAAGCTGTATCACAGATTTCTGTATCTATGTATCCCCCCCCCCCCTGTAATTATGCCTTCACGGCACTCCAGAAATGTAAATAAATAAAAATAAACAAATGCATAATTTTCCCTTTAAATACCGGCCCCAAAACATATATAACAAACTTTCCAGCCTCAAGCAGCACCTGCTTAAATGGCAGGCGTAATGCTTCACTGCACTACAAAAGAGACTAGTGGAATGAACCCGCATTATCACAAAAACCCATGTCTGAAGCCGATTTGACCTTTGACCTTTCCAAGGGACTTGAGGTATCCACAGAAACAAGTGTGCAAATACTGCGCCTTTCTTTTCCTGTAAACCAATTATAGAACACCAGTGAACTTTGATGCATTCAACGGAACTCTCGTTGTGTTCGACAAGGAACGCGCGATGTACCCTATGCAGCAGCAATGCTCAGGCTTTCTTATTTCTCCACTGCAGATTCTGCAGAGCTTTCGAAACTTTTAGTACTCCAGCACATACGCAATGCGCGGTTTGGAAACATGGCCGCCTGATTAACACAGCAAAAAAAATGTTTAATAATTGTGACAAACCAAACACAATCCTGTCAAAACGCCCTGCTGCTGCACGATATTCCATGATTAACCGAGTTAAACCGTATATATTTTTTTCCATACTACATAGCTTTGATGCGAGCAAGCTATTCTAGCTAGCATTCGACCTGCCGCCGCTGCCCGCTGGTGACGCTGCGCGGGCAAGCCAATGTAACTAACTGGGGCTTGGTTTCCAGTGGCTTCCGGAATCGCTGTGAGTATTTTCGAAATGAAGATAAAGCATCATAAACAGTCTTCCAGTTTTTTTTAAGTGAGCATCCTCCAAACTGCCTTCTCTTAACTCATCAAACGGTTTATGAATTTCGGCTCTATCAAAGTATCTCGTGATTTTTTAAGCGCTCACCATATAATGAAGTTTGACTGCAAATATTTCACCTGTGTTAAACCATGTGCAGACACATGCCAAATGCACCTGATAACTTGATCTGTGATTGCTCTTGCAGCAAAGCATGCAAACGAAGCTGAGTCTTTCAAATCAAGCAAAGTGCAGGAGATATTTCTATTATATTGCGTCTTTTCATTGAAAAGCGAGATGATTTTAGATCAGAGGTAGTTTGACACGGCAGAAGTGGCAGCCAGCATGCCACAAGCGGGAAGCAAAACCTATGGCGTACATGTGAAGCTTGCGCTGACCGGGCCTATCAAATTAACCAGGACTGCAACCACCTCCCCATCTGAGGTATTCGTAGGTAAAATGCAGGCCGAACTCGACAGCACTCGTCAACATTACACCCAACAATCGTAGCAGCATATGCAACAAGACCTTTCAGCGGTGGAGGTGTCACATGCAACTTGGACAAACATGGAAGGAGACAGCTTTGTAAAATCCCTCCCATGCTACCACAGCTACCGGAAATGAGACCGCCATGCAAATACCATTTCAAACTATAAATGCCACAGCACGTGCAGCTGAGGGTACACTAGTTTGCAAAGGTACAGGTGCCCCAAAGGTAAACAGCACAAATGTGTGGAAAAAATTGGCTGTGGTTTGACTAATGGCCATCCCAAGTAGAATAGCGGAAGCAACAAATTACGAAGATTTGCTAGCACAAGGCGATCAGCCTCTGCTCAGCTCAACTTCTCCATGGCTGACTTCGCTGGTACCGGCGCAGCCACATATATATACCCCGTGCATGCGCAGTGGCTCCGGCGCATCGGAAGAGCAATGATGTCAATGCGCATGCGCGGCGGCACCTCGGAGTCACCGCGTCGCGGAGGAGTCGGCAGTGGCCCCGGCGCGCTAGCTGTGCACTGTGGTTTCTCATTGTGCGATACTGCAGGAGATAAAAACAGGTGCTTCTGGTGGGAAGCTTTTTATTGCAATCCTGATACGAATCCCTTCTTTCCTAGAAACTCGATCAGGACAACGACCTGGTCACCTTACCAAACCATTATTTTATCGGATAAAACATTCTTCTGCAGTGTGCTTCGCCTTGCGTTAGGTTAAATAAACTGTTTCCTAACAGGCTTTGCTTTTGCTTATTTTGTCTGAACCTGTCGTGGCTTCAACGCTGTGCCACGAATTGGGGAGACACGTCGCGTACGAGAAACACTTGCGCGTAGCTGGCACAGAAGCTCTTGTCTTCCTGCCCAGTTGTGCACAAAGTGACCGCATTACTCTGACCGGAAAAAACTTTGTTGCAAGTGTGAAGGCTGTACCTGAACTATGAGAGAGTTTGGCGATCTGAGTCCTTCCTGACTGCATCTGCGCTCATAGTACGTCAGCACGGGACACAGACATCCCACCCAGTTGTGCAGGTTCGGAGGGCACGCCTCTGCAAGGAGAAAGAGCGCACACATCAAGTAAACAAACTGGCAAACGCATTAAAAGAAAAAATTCTCCGAAGCGCCGATCACAATTTTTGGCGGAGTTAGTAAGAAGTGCAATAAATGTAACAATAACTTTACAACATACATTTATTTAATGCAAAAGCATCAGAAGCATCACCGTTGAAAAAAAAATGTACGGTTGGTCACAAAAGTCGCTGACTGGATGAGACAGTGATGATGTCAAAAGGTCACATGACATCACTCAGTTCCTTAAATAAATATACTGAAGAAATAAAATATTTCATAGCTGTCAGAAAGATTCGAACCAGTGGCGGCTTGTTCAGATCAGCTTTGCTATCCGCAGCACAGACCACTATGCTATCGCTGCAGCCTAAACCCCACGTTCTAAACTGACAGTATTTCAAGCCTTGCTTTAGGTGTTGTTGTGTTTGTTAACTTCTATTCAGGTGAAAATCAGTGTAAAATCAAGAGCATGCAATCACTTGCTGTCGCATTGTAAAAAAGAACTACTAACTGTGTGACCGCGAGTTTTTAATAGGGGTGCGTGAATATTGAAATTTTTGAAAACGAATGCAGGAAAAAAAATATTCCTTCAAATATCGAACTGAATATCTGATCAGCAAAAGGAGAATGAAAAATTAAAAAAGAAAACAATGTTATTCATCTTCTTTATTTTAAAATTCGAATGGTAGGTAAACCCTTAGCAGTCTTTTGCATACGATGGACTTGCATGAGACAGAGCGGAGCTGTCATTGCTGCTGAATACAGTAAACTATCATTAATTCAGCCTTCAAGGAACCAGCAAAAATGTCCGAGCCAACCGAAAGCTCTAATTATCGAATGAGATTTAAAAAACAGCACACTATTCGGAAGGCCCTCTTCACAAAACGGCCACCCCGCATTTTGAGGTTGCTTCTTTGCACAGTCCACGCGGTCGAGTATTGCAGTGAAGTGCATAGTGTAATGAAACTGCAGTGAATTCGAAATATTTTGGTGTATTCGGAGGTTTTCTTTTTCGAATCACACACGAATCTAATAAAAAACATATTCGATAGGTATTTGAAACTTCGAATATTCACACCCCCCTAGTTTTTGACCACTAGGCTCTCTTGCAAGGACAACTGACTGTGGGCCCACAAGTTAAGACCATTTGCCCAATGCTGTAGTTCTAGAAACCAGTTCTTTAAAAGGATCCTGAAGACAAATACGAGTTGGACTCTATTGACAGGATACCGCGGCCTAATTGCACAGAGGTTATAGTCTCACGTGAAATGAGGCCTTTATAAGCTGGAAAAAACAGGGGAAAAATAAAAGAGAGAAAGAAGAAATTGCAGAGTTAACATGCCCAATTTAGCTCAACAGCAAGAGAAAACTGTTACGGCTTCGGTAGCCACTTAGCTGCAGACATTTATTTCTGCACGCAGCATGAGGAGAGAGCTTTTCAACTGCCAATGTGAGTCGAAGACACACCGTGAACTTCTCTGTGGTCCTTCCTTGCCTCCTGATTGTCATCGTGAAGTGAACTGCTATACGGTAAAGCCAACCCTATTGCAGGTTTTGCAAGTGATAAACAAAATACATATGAGACCATCAACAGTCGATTTCTCAAGTAAGTCTACACTTTGCTGTCAGTCAGTCGCAAACTGCCTCTATCGGTGATGATGTCACGAGTTTAAACTGAATGGCAAGGAAGTATTTAGGACTAATTTTATAGGCAATTTGAGAGGTGCACTTACTAATGTGAAGTAGAATTCACACTTATTAACAGTTCTTGAAGTTTTTGGAGCTTATGATTAATGCAGGAGATGCATTTATTTCTAAAGTGCGTCTGTTCTGAGTCCGTTATAATATATATACACAGTTAAAACTCGATTTAACGAAGTTGAGGGGAGCCGTGAATTATTTCGTTAAATCGAGAACTTCGTTAAATTGAATGAGGCATTTTTTGGGCACATAATTCAGTACATTCGATTACAGTAAAACTTCGTTAAAACGTACCCGCTTAAACAGTACTTTCGTTTTAAAAGTAGTAAAGTCAAGTCCCCGACTGAGCACCCATTGAACATAATGCATTTTGCATCCGCATAAACCGTACCAGCTTATCGCGGTCGTATCGGTTAGCACGTACCATTTTCACTTTTCGTAGCACTCGCGCGTGACGAATTCACGCCAGTAGCACCGACCCAAAGGACGGTTCGGCTAGCGGCGCAACAATCTTCCCTAAATACCGCCGACGGGACGGCAAGCCACACAGCTAATGACAAATTGGCGCCAAAGTTGGTAATCATACAATTAGCGCAATCTTTGGGGGTCCGTATGGTCATCGTCATGACCCCCCGCGCTACTTTCGAGTGGGTAGCGCCAGCACCACGACCGGCGCCGCGCGCAGTTTGAAAAAAGCGACGGGATGAAGATGCTCCGCGCTGTTACCGCTGACTCGCAATCAAAAACTTTTGGGGTGCTGTCTACAAAATAGACCAAAAATTAACACTTTTTCACCTTTATTTCTCGAAAAAGGTTCGTTAAATCGGGACAGATCACGGAATCGGTTTCGTTATTTCGGGTTAGTCAAAGCATTGAACCCTATGGGCGTCTGAGGGGGAATTAGGATACCTTCGTTAAATCGAGATTTTCTTTAAATCGGGTTTCGTTAAATCGAGTTTTGACTGTGTACACACACAATAAATTATTCCACTAGTACCCTAAGTAACTTTTGAAATCAGCATACTAATTTGTTAGTCTAAAAAATCTGATATTAAAAAATAACATGTGCATATATTCCTTTATGGTAAACACACACTAATTTGAGCCGCCAGGTCAAAAATTCATAAAACTCATTAAGCAAAAATAAAGATAAGCGACAAGCAGGCCATTAATAATAACGGTTGTTCTGCAAATATGACAATTATTTTTTTTTAATTAAGCAGCTGAGCCGCCAATAGTGCTTAGTTTAGAATGGGTCCATTTCGAGCATTCCACATGTAGTTTTAGCAAGGCACCTCTCATGATGATGCAAAACAGTTCAGGAACTGACCTTGTATGAAGTGAAAGCAAAAATTCGAGTTGCGATAGTACTAGTATTTTTCATTTGGGCAAAAAGACAGTAGATGCTCTTGAACGAATATAATACCAGAACTTTAAGATCATTTATGCAATTACTGCTTCTGAATGTGAGCAGAGATTATGACTGTGGAATATATGTCATGCAAGCAAGGGCTCAATTCCCTGTAAACTTTGAGCATATCCTTCAATTGTTATTTTCGACCAGTGAAACTAACCATCTAACAGTGAAACTAACAAACTAAAAATCTATTGGAGGCTGACTGCATTACCACCACCATTCTTGGGGGACTAACGCACACACTACTACATTTCACTAACTAGTTTTATACTACACTACGTCAATTACCCTAACATGTAATGTGTAAACTAGCAAAATTAAATATGTGACACATAAAACAAGTGTAGCTTGTTACGCACTGCTGTTTACTAGTACCAACAAAAGATCCTAACCTTTCTCAGCACCTTGATGCAACCTAATCATCTTAACCATGGAGGCCGCTATGGCACCTAATACAAGAATCAACCTTGGGTGGTATGACATGATGCCCGATTGCAAGACGTGAAGCACGGTGCCCACACTGTCGATCCAGTCAGATGCCTTAGACGGGGAGTCACTGCAAAAAAGAGAAGGAAGCAAAACATAACATTGTTACTTTGATATCCACGAAGGACTTTTGCACATGCAATGTTCTAGTGTAATTAAACAGATCTGTGCTTCATTGAGAACAAACGAAAAGTGACCTGTGTCCGTGACGCTAATTGGGCTGAAAACAACGCTTTAATAGCCTAGAAAAGGTCAGAAACATGATACACAGGCACTATTTGTCACCGGTCAGTTTTCCCAAGCATTCACAGAGAAGAAATGAAGGGATTCTGTACATGACTGCGTGTCGCAAACAAATCTGGTGCACAACAATTTCTTCAGGCTGTCATGCCAGTATGGCACGTCTTTACTTCTCGTAACTGCGAACGACATAAAACCCAACAATGCACAAACCTGCTCCAGTGCTTCAGCAGAATGAGATACAATTCTCCAAGTAGAATGCTGATCTTGTGATTCGCCAGAACTTCCTGAGAGGTGAGAAAAAGAAAACAAAGACACTCCATTCACTAACATCAAAATGCAAGCTACTTCTCATTTTTCAACAATTATCCCTTTCAGATTCTTGACTATACACGGCACGATGTTCTCTCATGTGGACGCATTAAAAGGAAAATGAACCCGGACCTGTAAAGTCACGAGAAGAGACATCTAAAGCCAAGCATGAAAACTGAATTGAGAAAAATATTTTAAAATTGACACCTTCTTGATTTATATCTTATACGGTCCCAGTGAGTGCGACCTTTCGCAAGCGTGAATGCTTTAATGTGTCCAAAATGCCCCAATTTGCTTACATACCAACTTCATGTGGAAAGCAGGAATTAATCAAAAAAAAAGTGTAAGAACTTGAAGTAGTTTTGAGTCACAATGGGGATGCATACGAGGACCCAGTATAGAAACTGCATAATTATTAATTAGAAAAGGAGAGAATTTTCACAGTCGATCCTTGGCATGCGCCTTAAAAAAATGAAATTTTCAGAAAACCAGCATTTCTATGAAGAAATTTCAGGAAACAAGTGAGCTTCATTGCACCAGGCTCTCAACATTTTATCACAGGAATGCTTGGAATGCAGCATACTGCATTAAAATGCTACTATATATACATGAGCTCCTAATTTTGAAGTCGTTAGTAAAACTCCCATCATGTAGTCTATGTGTTTCACGCATTACTTTTCGGAATTTTCAGTCTGCATTAATTCACAGCAAATGTACACAATACACTGGCTGATCGAATGTTTAGGGGAATCCCTCAAGGTGGAGTAGAATGAGTTATTACTCCCTTAATACACTGGCTGCTAGCAACAAATGGATCTATCAGCCAAAGGACATGTTACGAAACCGCTCAACTTGCATCCGAATTTGCTCTTCAAAGTAATCATGCCAAGTACAGAATCACCAAACAGCTCACATCAGTGATCAAGGTGGACAACAGATCCTGCAGAATGCAATTCTTGTCGGCCGACAGAAGCTGCACGTGACGGCACTAGAAGAGCGAAAAAAATTCAGTGTGTTACTTCACCTCGTTAAGGTACCAGCAAAGTGCAAAGTGCGTACTAGCAAATCAGTTTCACCTGTGACAGGGTCACACATAGGTCGCGCCACCCAGAGAGCAGCACGAAGCTCTCAGCAACAGGGTTGGGAAGTTCACTAACGTCCGTAATGCTCACAGCCGAAGTGTTTATACTGCTAGTGCCAGGATACTTGGTCAGACTGCTGGTCACAACCTGAAAGGAGAGGGCCATACTGTGCTTGAAAAGAAAGTACATGACTAAATCATAAAAAAGGCTTAATTGAAAGAAACAAACTCCATTAATCCCACAATAAATTTAATCCAAGGATAAGAAAAAGGATTCAAGAGCAGATGACCAGCAAAAACAAAGGTCAGTCAGTAAAGCTGGCATGAAAAAGCAGGCAACGCGAATTAAAACTGAAATTTTGAATGCCACAGCAATAGCAGAAATTGCACAGCTCTAACTGTTGCATTTACAGCAGCCTTGTTTATTTACATCAGCTGGCAATTCACTGCAGTGTAATAGTGAGGATAGATCTGTCTGCGTGACACAAGTTGCACACCTGCACAAGACGCCTAAACTGCTCACTTCAAGGCAGTCACTAATGAAGACGTGAAATTACAAGTATTGACACCCCATAAGCAGCATTCAACAATTTAGATACGGCTTTGTGTTATGTGAACTTAATGTAGTTTCCCTTTTTGTCAATAGTACTGCGGACTGTCCTATACTGTCCTATATAAAGACCTATCCTATATACTGTCTTATATGACACTCAGTGATAAAGAACTACAAAAGCCTCGCTTTCAAGATCAGGCCATTAGGCTGATCTGTTTGTTTCGGTTTCATTTTTACAAGCTTCCATTCGTTTGCTTCTTCCCCCGTGGCATAACAGTGTGCTCATCAAGTTGTTCACATGTCGTGCGGTGAAGCCTCCTCACACAAGATGCAGGGTACTTGTTAGGGGGCACCGCTGCAACCGTGTCGTACAGTGAAGAATGCTGGAGAGGCTTTTACCATTCTCGAGCAGTTATGCTTTGAGAGTCGCGACCGTGTGCGCGCAATAAAGCATTGACAGAAATATAAAAAGTAAGTCACTGTAGAACCGGGCCGAATCCACGAAAGAGTTCACTTTGGAGCGCGTTCGCTTCCTCTCTCGCCGCCTCGCTCCATTGGCAGCGTGTCCCCGCTGCTGGTGGTGACGCCATTTCACGAAGGCGGGACCACAAATTTCGTTGACGTCACGAGACATGCCAATCAAATGAAAGCGAACGCGTTCAGTCGCTGTGTGTAAAAATCGGTAAGTGGTGTTTGCTTCAGCGCAAGAATCATGCCGTACATGCCCCACATCGCCCCGCTGTTGTTCGCATTGCTCAGCAAATGTGATCGGTGGCTTCGGCGGTCGAGCTCATGACGATCCTTTCGACATGCCTGACGATGCTTTCCAAAGGCACTTCAGACTGTCGAAGGGGCTTGTACGCCGGCTATGCGAAGAGCTATAACTCCACCTTGGCCCAACGAGAAAAAGCGCACTCAAAACAGAGCGGAAAGTACTCTGCGCGCTGCGGTTCTTCGCTACCGGAGGCTTCCAGGCGGCAGTCGGCAGCGACGCAACTATACAGCTCCCGCAGACGTCGGTGAGCGGGACTATTTTGGCCGTCGCTTAGGCAATCGTGCGTGTAGGCACTGAGAAATCTGGGTGTCGTTTCCTTCGACTCCCGAGGAGAAGGCCCGCGTCAAGGTAGAGCAACCGAGATGGGACCGCCCAGCAAAGCCGACTGGCTGTTCTCTGCCCCCAGCGTTCATCCCACCCTTCCCCCCCCGATGCCTACGTCAAATTGACGTCACGGCAAAGCGAACGCGTTCCAAAGAGAACTCTTTCGTGGATTCGGCCCCTGCTTTCATCTAGAAAGCAGGCAACCACTGCCCTGTCTTGTCATTAAACAAATTTCTAGTCAGTTCTTTCAGAGTCATTTGATAATTCAAATTTCTTTGGCCGGTCCCATAAAATTAGAATTCACAAGCTTTACTGTATAAATGATTATATTTGTAATGTAACAAAATGAACAAGGTGCTGCCAGCAGCTTAACAAAAGTAAGAATATATGGGATTACCCAAGTGTTGCATCATCGTCTCAACCTTTTTTTACATAAATACCTGACGGCAATATTTAACTCACTCAACGAGGAATTACGCACATGTCGTAGAGCGAATAAATACGGAGTGCAGAAAAAATGCTTTCCATATCTACTCAAAACATTGTTGGCTCAACACAGCTCCTGATGCTCGGAATAATTATTCTAGCTATCAGCACAGCTAACCTGCATTTATTTCTAAAAAATCTTGTCATCATTAGCCTCGGCAATTGATGCAGAATTATCTATTACAGTCGAACCCGGATATATCGAACTCGAAGGGGATCGCGAAATAGTTCGATATATTGATAATTCGATATACAGAAATCGGCTTGTGACGGCGCTTACGATGCGAAAAAACGATACCGTATTTGTCGCGTAATCAACCCACTCGCATAATGAACCCACCCTCCACTTTTGCACCCGAGAATTTGAAAAAAATAAAAATGCGTTAAGGCCAGCTCGCTCACATGCAAGCGACTGAGCGATCTCAGCGACGAGCGGCAGCGACAGAGCGAAAATTTTAAATCTTGTTGGAACTGCGTCCCTCTCGCTGCTCTAGCCACCCACCGCGGCAGCTCAAAACAAGGTTTCTGTGTCGCCGCGGAGGCAGAAATCGCGAGCATTTTCGCTTGCATGTGGATGGCGCGCGTCAGTCCGTTTCGGTCGTCTCATCCACAGCTCATTGGCAGCGTGCCAAGATGCTGCGCAGCGATAACGTCAGGGCGCGTTTATCTTTTGATCACTCCTGCGGTGGCGGGGAGCGAACTTGGCAGAGTGCCCGAGATGGCTTGATTGCGCAAGCCTGGTTCGATTTATCACGCCGCGCTTGGGGCGGGCGTCATGATCGCAGCAGCTGACCGCGTGCTTTCGCTGATTCATACATGCAAAGATAAACGATTAAAAAAAAAGTAAAATAAACATCCCCGCAAAAAAAAAGAAAAAACCCTGCCGCTTCTTAACGTCCGCAGCCGCCATATCTTACGCTACGCCGCGCGTACAGCACAACGATAAGAAATAATGACTTGCGCTAAAAAAAAAAAAAAAAAAAAAAAGAGAGAGAGAGAGAGCTGCCGCTTCTTAACATCGGCAGGCACCATAGCCGCGGCGCCGCCGTGTCAGACGTCTGTCTGAAAACGGGCTGAGCTGGCTTGGCGCATGCGTAGCACGTGCTGAAGGAGAGAGATAGCTCAGCAAAAGAATGGGCACACCCACGCACATGGCTTGCAAACGTCATGTGTTGGCGCGCGGGAAACGACAACTGCAGATGCGCGCGCTTTTGGGAAATGGGCGCGGCGCTGCCTAGACCAGCCGTCGCCGAACTGTCCCCTCTCATTCCTTCCGCGCGTGGCTTGAAAACGTCACATGGCAAACGGCCAAAGGGTGATGCGATCGTCTTTGGGGAAGGTACACTTTCCAGTGCGTGGTGCGGAGTTCGATATATCGCACGACCAGTGAAATTGAGTTCGATATATGACGCGGCTTTCCTATACTTTTACATGGGATTTTCAAGGGGATATTTCGTGAGTTCGATATAACCAAAATTCGATATATCTGGGTTCGATATAACCGGGTTCGACTTATCTCTTATCTCACACATATACGCTTTAGGATACATTCGTAAGCTACCACATTGTGCGAAAGACCACCTGAGCCAAATATAAAGTCCCGCTTGTGTTTGACTCGGGAACAAAGGGTCTAGAAGGGTTCAATTCCTCAAAAGAATCTGACGTGGTCTATTGACACTGTAGAACCTAGCGACCAATCAGAACTTGAGCACATGCCACTACCACCTGCTAAGGCCGCTGCGCAGTACTACATACAAAAGCGTTCGCTGCTGTCGTTGCAGTTCCACTGTGGCTTACTGAGTAGATCAGGGAAATGTTGCAGAAAAAAAACTTTAAAATGAACCACGCTTATGTGTATACCTGTCCAAACTGCATATCTCTGTTTTTGTTAAATAAGCAGTAAAAAAAAAAAATTATAAAACAGAGCGAACTAAGAAGAGTGCTCACTGCCAAAAACTGCTAGGCACTTATTGCATACACAACAACCGTTACATTCTGAAGCTGTCACGCAAAGGTAACACTGAAGAGCTCACCTTAGACCACGCCTTTATTTGTCCTCCTTGCCTGGCCTTGTCGAGGACAGCTTTCACATTGGGGTCAAGTTCACTGCTGAGTATTGAACAGAGAGAACAGAAAAAAGGTTCTATGTTCAGGTTGGTTCTATGTTTTATTATTTGGAATGGTGGGGATGACATCAGTATACTACATGAATCCCCACTTGAAAATGTGCCATATGCCAAGCCAAGTAAATACCAATTTATAATTGATTTTCTTCTCTCATTCTGCTTTAGTTTCGATTTAAACAGCCCGAACTGTGGCTATTAGAGTAGAATCTTGGCAGCAGGAATCCAGATGACATGAATTTCAGAATGAAATTAATCTTTGAAACTTCCTCGGCCAGAGCGCATTGCGCACAATGTACAAAAAGTCAGACGTTCCAAACGCTCTTCCGCACCCCTACAAATGGTACATATGTTACAGTTGAAACAACATAATGCATACAAGTTTTGTTTATAAAAAGAAACAAAAATGAAATTTTGGACGACATTTATTTTTCTGCAACCGTGTGAGTTTCGTATCACGAAGATGGAATTGTTTGTCAAAGTTAATTCAGGTCCCTCAAGGCACAAGAAAACTATAACATATTCATCACTTCATCATTTTTTTTTAATTCATTCCAACTTCTATGCCAGCTGTCCCAGGAGCCAAAATTACAAGTGAAGATGAAATGTTAGAATCTGTCTTTATATGTTTCGCACGATCTGAAATTAACACAGTTTCCATTCACTCTTGAAACCAAAAACTGCAAAGATATGAGAGAGAGAACAAATTAATTCTAAAATCATCTACCGGCCACAGGCCGTGGATCATTATAAAGAAAAAAAAAAGAATGTGCCACGTTAGATAGCTACATTGAAGTTCAAACTTGGTAAATGAGAACAACATATATATAAAAAAAAGCTGAAGACATAAAGGGCACTTACTTAGAGTGGTATAGCTCCAGGGCAAGCGTCTTGAAAAGAAAGGCCACCAACCGGCACTCCTGACTCGCTACAGTCTCGTCCATCAAGGGAAAGCAAACAAGGCCCCAGAACGACTTGCTGGAAAGGAACGAGAGACACGCACTGTCTTAGGACGGTCCATGGTGGCAAAACGAAAGGCCTCGCTCGCTCTTCCAAATTCAGTACACCTTTCCTTACATACACTGTTTCACTCAAGTACCAAGTTAATATTTGTTGGAGTAGTTTGAGTATCCTAGGGATACCAGTGCAGTGAAGACACAACCATACAATGTAACAGTTCTACTACATGTAATTTACTAAGGCTCTGCAGTTCACTTTCTGGCATCATTCATTCAACCTGCAACGGATAACAACAGGCACTGTGTGCGGTTACGTTAACTTTCTTGTGATGCCTATGCATGGTTTCATGTCAGTATCCACCATGCAGTCTATAAAGAAAAACTAACTGCCCTAAGCAGTTGGCAATAACAAACAACAGTACTTAGCTAGCAAGAGGCAAACAGGCAGTACTTGCCAGTCTATAAAGAGGCGTGTAAGCTCTCAGAGCAACACCTCAAATTAACCAAATGCAACTACTTATCCAGTAATACCAGTGGTGCATCAAATTCCTGGCTTCCATAAATAGTTAATTTTCAACTTGTGCTGAACAGCCAGACAGATATGCCCTGCATGTCAATAACACGGACCTTTATCTGTTACAACTGAATTTTGAAAGCTGAATAAACCACATTTTTGTGGGTCATTTTTTTTTTTTTTCAGTTTAAAGTGAGAAGATCAACCCCTATCTATAAGTTACAACAAGAAAAAGATTCAAGGGCAGTCATCTGAACAGATGTGAGGAAAATGTGATACAGTCGAACCCAGATATATCGAACCCGGATAATTCGAATTTTGGTTATATCGAACTCACGGAATATTCCCTTGAAAATCCCATGTAAAAGTATAGGAAAGCTGCGTCGTATATCGAACTCAATTTCACCGGTCGTTCGATATATCGAACTCCACACCACGCATTGGACATGTGCCTTCCCCAAAGACGATCACATCACCCTCGGCCACTTGCCGCTTGACGTTTTCAAGCCACGCGCGGAAGGAATGTGAGGGCACAGTTCGGCGACGGCTGGTCTTGGGCAGCGCCGCGCCTTTTCCCCAAAGGCGCGTGAATCTGTGGTATCTGCGGCGATCGTTTGCCACCATGTTTGCCACGCGCCAGCACGTGACGTTTGCAAGCCATGTGCGTGAAGGAAAGAGAGGGAACCAATGCAGCCATGATGTTTGAAAGAGGGGAAAAACTCAATAGAGCAGCGCAAAGGTGCACCCACTCTCCTGCTGAGCTTTATCTCTTCCCTTCCTCTCTTTCCCGGTCTTTATTCGCAGCAGCACGCAATACGCATGCATGGACAAGCCAGTTCAACCTGTGGTAGACACTTCAGTGTGTGTTGTGAACGCTCTGCGTGCGGTGTGGGATCGTGTTGTGCTTTTGAAAGCGCGTAAGCTACGGTGGCTGTGGACGCTAAGAAGCGGCAGCTTTTTTTTTTTTTTTTTTTTTTTTTTTGCGAAAGTCGTTTATCCTTTTCGTTGTGCTGAGCGTGCAACATAGTGAATGCTGTGGCGGCTGCTTACGTTTAGAAGCAGCATTTCTTTTTTCTTTTGCGAGAGTTGTCCTTACTTGTGAGCCATAACTTGTCATGCAAAACGTTCAGAACAGCGTAATCTATGGCGGCTTTAGACGTTAGGAAGCAGCAGATTTTTCATTTTTTTTTGCAAGAGTCTATTGTATCTATGAATCACCGAAAGCATGCGGTCAGCTGCGATCATGACACCGGCTTTTAGCATTGTTCGCTTTAAACGGCATTTGCAGCTATCACGCTTGCCAATGATTTTGTAGCAGTGGACTACGCCCACCCCAAGCGCGGCGCGATAAATAGAACTAGGCTTTGCAATCAAGCCATCACGCAGGCACTCTGCCAGGATCTATGAAAAGTATAGTCATAAGCACGGCGTGACGTTATCGTTGTGCTGCATCTTGGCGCGCTGCCAATAAATGAGCTGTGGATGCGACGATCGAAACGGAAGAACGCGCCACTGAACGCTATTTTTTTTTTTCAAATTCTCGGGGGCAAAAGTGGGGAGCAAGTTTATTATGCGAGTGGGTTGACTACGCGACAGATACAGTATCATTTTTCACGATCGCAAGTGGCGTATCAAGTTGATTTCTGTATATCGAATTATCAATATATCGAACTATTTCGCGATCCCCTTCGAGTTCGATATATCCGGGTTCGACTGTATCCTTTTCCTTTCACTCACCAATCTTTTCAAAACGAATCCTATTTATTCCATTTCAGTTTATAATCGCCTCTTTTATTTAAGTTTGCTAAGCCATTGTTAGTCATTACTATTTTTGCCGCGTCATTTCCTCTTTCCTACAAGTGGGGAGGGGCTTGTCATCTGCCACATTTGGCAGGTGGAGAAAGGGAAACCTTTCTAAACTCAACATGGCTGGCAGGTGGAGCCTCCTTCACACAGATGGTGCCCTTGACAACATGTAAAAGGGAAACAATATCTATCCAGACAAGCACTGTCGACTTACTCCTTGCGCAGCAGTTCCATGGCACGCAACTGGTGACAGGCCCACAAGCTGTGGATGAACTCTACAGACGAGCAATGCAGGTCGGCTGGGCAGAAGTCTACACCCTGGAAAACAGTGCACCCATGCTTTAGACTGAAACTGACAATAATGAGTTTCACCGGCAGCACAAACCACCGTCCAATACCGGTACAATGTTAGCAAGGTCCGGCCCAACATCGGGCCAATGTATTGCCAACATAGTGCCAATATTGGGCCAGCACTTGTGTCTAGTGAAAAGCTGTTCGCAACAGGCTGACGAAATCATCCCCATGCCTGCATGTGAGGCAGTTGCTTAAAAGTCTCGAGGAAGCTGCTGCGATAAGCCATAGCAAAAAAAGAAACAATTCTAATGGATGGAAACATCAAGCACACACGCCACAATTGAGATTTCCCAAACATGCTGCATTTGAGAATGACCGCCGGCACTAAAAGGCTGTGAAACAAATGCACACCTCTTGTTTGGTCTTGAGAATCTTCAGGACTTCGCCCAAGCACAGACCTAGCCCTGAGGTGCTCTATGTAAAGAAAAAAAGAAAAAGCAATTAACACTTTGCCTTCGTAAAGCAAAAAAAGGGCAGTTACATGATTTCAACTGTTAATGAAGCATGGTATTCACAAACGTTAGCAGCAAAAGGGATTTCTGGAAACTGAGGAAATTCAGCGAAAGCCAAGTTTGCACCGCTAACAATGCCAAGCTGCAGCGAAAAAGTATAATGTTATGTTGAATGCCAGCCAGCAGTGATATTTACGTGCCTCTCTCCTCTCCTTACCTCTCCTTCCTTTCCTCCTTCAGTGCAGTTTCCCTGCAATGCCCAGACAATGAAAATTTCGAACAAAAGTGAGAAGTTTATTGCTATAATGGCCCTACGCAGTAGAGATGCAAAAACATCCAAACTCTTTCAGCTATTAGCAATTAATAGATGTCTCAATGAAACAGAGTGCACATACTCAGACACAAGCAATCAATCAATTGAATTTAATTCAACACCATGCTTTTATGTACTGCTTTAGCAGAGTGAATGTTGAAATATTAGGTTGTTCTTCAGCTTTTGCAATGATTGGTCTTAAAGAAGGCCTCCTGCATCTCTTTCAGTTTTCACTTGACTTTTATCTGAAATATTTTGAGGAGCATGGGTCAAAAAATGAAGCCATATTTAGAGTTTGCATAGCATGTCACTATACCAAGCATTACACGGTCAACAAGCTAAACCAACTGGCCCTAGAATAAATACTGTCAAATTTCATCAGCAGACATTTCTGGCGCACGCACTTGACCATAGCTACTACAGCCTGCTACTAGTTAAGATCACTAATTTCCTCCTTATATTTGATCTAAAAATTTTTAGGTGTACTCACCAGTGCAGTGTCAGCGGAAGAAGGCGACGAAGAGGAACATGGTGCCGCCGTAGAGGACGTGGAGCCGAGAAGCAGCTGGAACAGGCCTGGCTGGGTGCGCGTGCAGACTGCCAACAGTTGCAGGAGGGCTACCTTGAGGCGCACATCCTCGGTTTGCTTGCTCAACCGCAGCAGCAGTTGGTCGCGAAAGCTCTCGGCATCCCGGCCCAGGCAGGCCAGGAGGGACATTGGGTACAGCTGCAATAGGAAATGCGCAAAGCTGACTGATCAGTCGACCCCATTTATTTCCTCACTCATTCACTCTGTAATAATATATTAAGTGCATTTCAAAGCTGGCCCCCCTCCACACACTTTGCTGACCGCAGTTCTCTGTAATTTCTGCTCAAAATATGGTGCGACTGTGCAGATAACCCCAGCCTTTAATGCGTCATTTGTGTAACAACCCTCGCAAGTCCCGACTGATTAGACAACAAGTAAAAGCTTAACAAATAACCCTTCTGCACCTACACACAGTCTAGTAAATACAGAGGAAAGAAAAATAATGGATGATAGTATCAAAGCTGAGAAAGGACTTTTCAAGAAGCAGTAAAGATAAAAGAACATGTACGCTAATATAAACTGCTTTGTATACTTCTGACAGCATTTACTGCACTAACCATTCTCTTTTGTACACTAAGGCTTTTACAAGACACCTCGTATTATACAGACATCTACTGAACTTCCATGCTCCGCATCACCCAACTTTTGCAAAACCTCCAAAAATATCAACTCACAAAAAGCAGCATATCATTTATTTGACCCATAATGGTACAGATGGTATCAGTGTAGTGAGGCCTCATTCATCTCAGCTCACTTATGTTAAACTGCCCGTTTATTTGAACCAACATTTTGATCCTGTCATTTTTAAGCACAATAAAAAGGTGCTCCAGTTGACTCGGACTTTACAGATTTGTACAAATTCTTGGTTCCCTCTGAGTTTGAATATTATGTGTAAACTGCATTTATCTTGTTTGCCTCCCTTACATCTCCGATGACAAACAGTGCCTGAACTTTCTTCTCGCCCACCTTGGCAATGCGCTTCAGCAACTGGACAGCCAGCGTACAGAGACGTGGGTCGAAGCGCAGGTACAAGAAGCGCCCCACAGCCACAGTCAGGGACGGAGCACCACCTGCTGTCTGGCTGGGAGACACAAGCAGCCGCTGCTCCAACGGGGAGCCCGCACCAGAGCCCAGCAGCAGCAGCCGGTTCAGCAGCGAGAAGCACAGCCGCACGGACATCAGCAACTCTTCCGAGTGGCGACTACAGTAGGGCAGGGGACATAACATGGACAGTGTTTGCACGGTTCCCTTCTCTGTTCACGAGGCAAACAGAACTGACAAAGGTTTGGTTTGTGGAGTTTAATGACCCAAAGCGACTCAGGCTATGAGAGACGCCGTAGTGGAGGACTCTGGAAATTTTAAACACCTGGGGTTCTTTAACGTGCACTGACATCGCACAGCACTCGGATGCCTTGCTTTTCGCCTCCATCGAAAAGTGGCCGCTGAGGCCGGGATTCGATCCCAAATCCTTAGCTACAGTAGTCAAGCACCATAACCACTGCGCCACCTCGGCGCGTCCAACTAACAAAGGCGTACCCTAAGCCGTGTAATGTGAGAACTCAGCAATAGGCGATATGCTGTGCGACATGTGAAAAAGAATGAAAAAGTCGGTAGGAGAAATAAACATCAGTCATATATCGTATTTACTCGCATAATGATCGCACTCGCGTAATGATCGCACCCCTGAATTTTGAGGTCAAAATTCCATTTTTTAAATTCCCTGCGTAATGATCGCACCCCGAACATGGAGCCGCCTGGTGGTTGATCTACAGTCATCCCGCAGCGAATGCATTCCGACGAGTTCCCAACCTAGTCTAGTAACGTTGGAGTTCCCATGATTCCATGCTTTGCGGCGTTCGCCATTTTGCAATTCGGCAGCGTCGTAGCGTGCTTTGTGTTTTTGTGCGAGTTTACGCCATTTCACCATGGGGCGGTATGCCAGTTACACTGCCGCGTTCAAGCTCAAGGCTGTCGACTATGCACTGGAGCATGGCAACCGCGCTGCTGGTAGGCATTTCGGCGTGGACGAAATGAGGATACGCTATTGGAAGAAGCAGCGCGAGAAGCTGATGGCTACGAACAAGACACGGCGGGCTTTCCGTGGACCCAAAACGGGCAAGTTCCCTCGTGTTGAGGAGGCGGTCCTAGAATACGTGAGGGACCTGTGCAAGGATGGTTGTGCAGTGTCATTAGAAATGATACAGACGCAGGCGCGCACAACTGCCAGGAAGCTGGGAATCGCCGCAAAGGATTTCCGCGCTAGCTCCGGTTGGACGACTCGCTTTATGCGACGGAATGGACTTTCCCTGAGGCGGCGGACGTCGTTGTGCCAGCGGCTCCCAGCCGCGTATGAAAGCAAAGTGATAGACTTCCATCACTTCGTCACTAGGCTTTGCGAAAAATGCGGTTACCTCATGTCGCAAATTGGAAACGCCGATCAAACTCCACTGACGTTCGACATGCCCCAGAATACAACTGTGAACGAGAAGGGTGCTCGGAGCGTCCTCGTGAAGACGTCTGGCGCAGAAAAACAGCGATGCACAGTCATGCTTGCTGTGATGGCCGACGGGCGGAAGCTGCCACCATACGTGATCTTCAAACGGAAGACTATTCCGAAGGGAAACTTTCCCCGTGGCATCCATATACGTGCACAAATGAAAGGGTGGATGACTGCAGACCTGATGGTCAATTGGATCAAGACTGTTTGGGGAAGAAGACCAGGAGCATTTCTGCTTCCCTCGCTTCTGGTTTTGGACAGTTTTAGGGGTCACCTTGTGGACAGCGTGCGTGCCAAGCTGAAAGAGCTGCGCACGGACATTGCAGTCATTCCTGGCGGCCTGACTTCGCTGCTGCAGCCTCTCGACGTGTCTTTGAACAAACCGTTCAAGGACAACGTTCGACGACTTTATGCTGGGTGGATGGCGATGGGCCAGCATGATTTGACGCCGAGCGGAAAGATTAGAAGGCCATCCGTGGAGATGCTGTGCTCGTGGATCACAGAAGCGTGGAGCAGTATCCCCGACGAGGTAGTGGCTAAGGGTTTTAAGAAGGCAGGCATATCTACTAACGCTTTGGATGGAACGGAAGATGACTTCCTGTGGGACTGTGAAGATGCTCCCAGCGACGACACTGCCGTTTCCGATGAGTCGTGCAGCAGTGAAAGCGAGGATGGCGAGGATTCAGACTTTGATTAGAGTACTGACGAAAAAAAATAAATGGGCATTGTGCACTCCATGTGATGCTTAATGTGCGCGTTTATTGCGAAGGTAAGCCTTACTCAGCTTTTATTTTTGGTTGTAATCGAGATATATGTTCTAAGACGTCTGACCTGCAACTTGTTTGCGTTTTCGGTGCTCAAAAATTTTTTGTAGAAAATTTACCCCGCGTAATGATCGCACCCCGAAATTTGCGTCAGTATTTAAAAAAAGAAAGTGCGATCATTATGCGAGTAAATACGGTAACAAACACACCGTAATAGCTATGAATCCACTCTTACCATCTCCCCACCAACCACCACCAATTACGCTGCTGCTGACCTGGAATTTAGTGCCATTGAAAGCTGGCAATGTACAACTGGGAGTAGTTGGTTGTGCATCTTCGAATGGCGTGCTACAGAAAATTCACACTTAACAAAAGAGGACAAACACAGGGGGCTGCGTGAGTCTCTTTTTGTCTTGTTCCCTTTTCCCAAGTGCAAAGTTTCTGTAGTGTGCTGCAATAAGATCACCCATTAACAGCTCTTACATAAACAAGTAGGCCCGGCACATCTGAATGCACTCCAAAAGACTCAACGGGAAAATGCGCTTAATAATATGACACACAAGAGGACACGTAGAACATGACAAGAACAGGACATTTTCTCATGACTTCTGCAGACGATCCCCAACTAGCCAGACAACAACTCTTGTTAACCCAGAAGACTCAATCCTCCTATATCTTCCACCTAAAAAATGAAATGCCATCCCCATCAACACCCTAGCTATGTCCAATGCATGGAGAAGGCCTTTCCGCCATAAATATTCAAGTAACCTTGTCCTTCCCTGATGTCCCCCCCTCTTCTCAACTCTATCACAACCCATATTACCCTTTTCATAGAGCCCCGCCGGGGTGGCGCAGTGGTTACGGCGCTCGACTACTGTGCTTGAGGTTGTGGGATCGAATCCCGGCGGCCGCTTTTTGATAGAGGCAAAAGGCAAGGCGTCCATGTGCTGTGCAATGTCAGTACACGTCAAAGAACCCCAGGTGGTCGAAATTCCCAGAGTCCTCCACTACGGCATCTCTTATAGCCTAAGTCGCTTTGGGACGTTAAACACCAGAAACTAAACCAAACCTTTTCATAGAATGCACCCCGTTAGCTCAAGAAATCATTGGATATCTGTTGCTTGCATTCACCTTCCTTCAAACTCCATGGCTCGTGCAACGGACTCTTCAGCGGACACAATGAGTCGAAGCAAAGCAGCACACGACTCGCCATGGAGCAAACTGTACACGCAGAGCTCAGTACTCCTGCAATGAAAGGCAAGCAAAACAGAAAGTAAGGAACAACAGAGTCCCAAACTTAACTTAAGAAGGGTAAAGCTTACTCTTCGAGATCATGTTAAGTCCTCCATGCTGCAAGCATGGGTAAGCTACAAGTTAGCGTTGCTGCTGGCCAATTAGGCTTGTCGTGGTTTGTTGTTGGCAAAACAAAGTAGGAAGGCATTTGGAGGAACTGCCGAATGCCGACTGAAACATGAATATAGTGAAATAAAACAAGAAGAGTGCGATTAAATACCTGCACAACTCATAGGTGGCGCCACCCTCTGCCTCCTGAAGCTTGCCATTGGGCATGGCCAGATTTGACCCTGAAGTTTCCTAGCTCGTTGGATTGAAGAACTCTCTATTTCTGCAGCTCCAAACGTGACAAAACTGGATGGCAAAATAGCGACCGTGCTACGTGCAAGAGTGCTCAGATGACGTATCAGCAACAATGATAGTTGCTTACTAGCAGCAGTTTGCAGGGATCACTCTATGTTAATGGCCTTCTGAATCTGAACAGGCATCAAAGCAAGCAGCTAAGAGTGATTGCTAGCCATCACAAGTCACTGATGAAGCTGGAAACATTCACCTGACAGCGTCTGCGTTGAAGTTTGCCGAGACTGTGAGCACGCGGTGGAAAATGAAGAGGCAACGATGCCCAATCGTGTCCCTGTCTTGCACTCTGTTGTATGGCCACTTGTGGAACGTGGGGAAGATGTCCTGTAGCACCACGGCCAAGCATGCCAGGAAATCTTCGTTGACAGTCTCCACAAAGGTCTGCAAATAGAGAGTTAAGGACATCTTTTGAGGGGATGTGAAAATGACCCCACTGGTTAGGGCAATGCAATGCGAAATTCTGTGACAGCCGGTACACTAAAAGAATGTAGCAACAATGCCAGTGGAAAATGACTCTTGCAGCACTCATTAATGGCAAAGAGTCATTAACCAGACTAAGACTGACTACCCTTTATTGTGCAGGTGAGCCCTGCCTGTTGCCTACTGAAGATTATCGGCTCACAAGAAACACTTCAGACTTGCCGTATTTTCCAGTGTATAAGACACACCCCTCATATTTAGAGGCATTCATCAAAAAAGTTGCTATATAAAGAGTTCCTTTGTGTAAGAGGCACCTGATGGAGGCGGGCATCCCTGTGCTGTGGATGTCAGCGCACAAAAAAAAAAAGATCCCCAGGTGGTCGAAATTACTCCCTCTTTCCACTTTCACTCCCTTCCCTTTTACAGCACAGTTCAGGTGTTCACAGAAACAAATGTGACAGATACTGTGCCTTTCCATTCCTGTGAACCAATTATTATTATTATAAGACGCACCTCAATTTATCCGTTAAGGCAATGGGACTCTACACATGGCTCCATGCCTCTTAGAAAACTATTAAAACTGTTATGTGAAATGATAGAAAAAAAGAGGTGGCACTCATGTTCACAAATACTTTAGCGAAGGCAGAGAGAGAATCAACGCTTTATTTTTACTCAAAGCTTACAAAGACTTCAGCTTTGGACGTGCTATCAAAACTTTAGCCAATTTCTGGCACCAGAAGTGCTGAGATACCCTTTTCGCACCAATATTCGCACGAGCTTCATCATGCTCGGGCGGCGGGCACAGCGGCGCTATACACGCAGGAAGTGGGAGAACACACATGCAGTAGCCTCCAAACGATGTAGCAAATGGCAACTGGAGAAGTCAGCACGCTTATCCTTTTTTGTCCTGACATGGGCGAGGAGTGCATGGATGAGGAGTGCAGACATTGCCATTGTTTGGCATTTCATATTGCTAATGCCTAGGGCCTGTGCGACCATAGATTTTGTAACCGCGGAAGTCACTACCACCATTGTTTCATGACAGATTTCACCTAAAAATGTTGCTTGAAGTGAATAAAAATAAAAATATACACATACAAGACACATTGTTGTATAGGATGCAATAACAAAATTTTTGTAAAAGCCGCAAGTTATACACTGGACAACACGGTAACCAATATTTCAAGACATGCTAGTTTTGAACTTGCATAGCAGCTATTGAACACGAACGTTCTCATACTTACAATCACAACAAAAAAGAAAAATATTGCTGGTGGTTTAGCTACACTTAAACCTAGTGTGTGCGCAATAGCTTCATTCGTGTCCCTCTCCTCGGGCTCCATCAGCAATGGCTTGGCACGCTGCGCACTCCTCTTTATATACTCAGTGACAATGTGACGTCAGTTATCACATGACACCAAACCATGTGCCTACGTCGTAGTTCATCGTTTTGACCTTGATCTTTGACCTTCATTATCACGGGAATAGTTCATCACTGGCCTTGACCTTTGTTACCATGGGGTACGACAACACCATAGCGACACCACAAGTGCTTCGTGGTTTGACCTCTGGCTCACTTGAAGGTCATATACCTGTGCACGAGACCTTGGCTTTACATCACTTAGTGAAGCTCTTGTTTCAAAACTCCCCTTCGGCTCGACAATGCCATGGTTGATTTCAACGCCTCTCAACACTACATATGGTCAAAACACAACCGCAGATCCTGTTCAGCCACCAGACAGGCACGCTGTTCAAGTCACCTTGAGTAAGTTCAACTAGAAGGATAGAATTTCAAAACATAAGCTGCAGATGTATACCTCAGCAACAGCAGCCAGCAAGCTGAGAAAGGCCAGGCACACAGGGTGGTCCCCTATGACCCTTTCCTGGGAGGCCATGGCTTGACTCAATATGTTGTCCGTGACCATGTAACCTCTGCAAAAACATGCATAGACTTGGCGATAAGTTAGCAAACATGCAGCATCAAAAGCGAGAAAGAAGCACGACGTGTGACTGAAACAAACACACAAAAGGGAGGGACAGGAAAGGGAAGATCTTTCTCATTACTGACTTGGCTGCCATCTTGAATCTGTGAGCGACGAAGAAACGAACAAGAAATCGGCAAATGTATGTACTAGTAGTCAAAGCTAACGCTTTAAAAAAAAAATGTTGGAATGCCCTACAAGTCTACCGAATGCTGCTCTAAGGTACCCACATGCAATCAAGGTGACCAGCATAGCACGACACGTCAGAGCTGCGTTGATGACGTGACAAAAGTGACAAACTCATCATTGCAGCACACTGCTATACAAGCACAAAAATGGTGTGCTACTAAAAATACACACACAAAAAAATGTGAGAAGTAAATGCCTTCATTTGGTTCTGTTAAGTTTTACTAGGCATCCTCGAATTCCACAGCACTGTGAATGATGTCCCTTCGTCGCAGCAACCGTCCATGGTTTATGGAAAGCGCTCTATTATTGCAAGTGGAAAGCATACAACAAAAGGTGCTCCCACTCCTTTGCTCAGTATCTGACGCAATTTCTAGTGACCTCACACTCGCATGCTGCCACTTATGACAATGGTCTTTGATGTTTGGGAGGAATGACTTTACGTGCAGGTGAGAAAGAGAGAAAACACAGACAAGATGAAAGCCCTACTTGGCTCAAGTTTGGCCGACAGAAGGTGTCAACATGAAGTGGCAACAAACAGGCACCAAAAAAATAACGTGATTTTGTATCAAACTTGCAATGCAACCATTATTTGTGCAGCGTACAGGGTGATTGTCAAACCATTTAGCTTCCCATTTACCATCCATCTGCTAGACAAGCTGGAAACTGAGACAGACAATGTGCATTTCCTTTCCTCACAGCCAATAATAATTGGTTCACAGGAAAGGAAAGGCGCAGTATCTGTCACATTTGTCCTATGGACACCTGAACCCCACCTTAGGGGAAGTAAGGTGGGAGTGAAAGTGGAAAGAGAGAAAGATGTGGTGCAGTGGAGGGCTACAGAGTAATTTCAACAACCTGGGGATCTTTAACATGCACTGTCATCGCACACCACACGGACGCCTGTCCGTTTTGCCTCCATCGAAACGCAGTCGCCCGCGATCAGGATCGAACCTGGGTACCCCGGCACAATAGTCGGGTATATTTATCACTGCACCACCGCGGCGGGGCTACTCGAAACCAACCAATTTTCATTTCAGGGAAGGCACACTTTGCCAAACCCTGTTTCAGTCTCTCAATGCTAGACTGCCAAGCAGAATCATGCCAAACAATGGTTTCGCACGTCTTAATTGGTTTAAGCTGAGTTAACCCCTGGCAAATTTTTTTTTTTAAATGAAGCTATTATTTCACCCGTTCGCCGGTTGAGTGGGATCGGTGTCATCGCCAGTGTAACTGAGCAATAGAAGGTAAAGAGAACACGTGAAAAAAAAAAGGGCCGTGACCTCTACGCTGCTCGTTCGTCGGATACCGGAGACTTCTCCCAGGCAGAGTGTGGGTCTCACTGAGGGTGCCGCATCAACAAACGCCCTAGACGCCCCTTATCTTTCCGGCTCCCCAATTTTGCACTTTCCTCTAGCGTTCCTTTCACTTTGCGAAAAAATTTCTAGCACTTGAGACTGGCTACGTGTATGAAAATGAAAGCTAATGCAGATGACAATTTGTACACGTGGAGCCACGCCATACACAGCATTGCCTTCCAAGTATAAACTGCCTGTAAGTGTAAAGTAGTACAAAATAGGCTCAGCCAATTCCTTCTAAAGAATGGGAGACACAAGTACAAGTCTTTCGTCTGTCGCTGCTGCTAAACTAGCTGCGCGAGAAATTGTCCTCAGAATATTTGTTTTTTTTAACCAGGCCTTTAGAGCAGAAACAGTGGCAAGTGTATAGCATCAGATGCTTTAGGCTAAGACAGTAAGGCAGACATCGTCAGAAAACTAGAGCGAACCTTAAGCTAAACAGAATAGAAAGACGAACATTTTCATAAACTTTCAAATGTTCCATCAGAATGATATCATGCATGACAAAAATTTTAATGATAATATAGCCCCAAAATTGGAACTGAACAAGAGCTCGTGAAAAAAGCTTTTTTTATTGTTGTCCTAGACCACTCGATCATCGCCGTACCCTTTGTGTGATGTATTCGAACTGCCAACCTCTTGCAAAACATGTTAGATACTGTTGTAAGCATTCATCCACTCATTCTGTGCCATAAGTGTTTCCTAGAGCTGAGTATAGTCTGCTTCAATGTTGCCCGCTTTTATTTTCACGCAGAAATTATCCCTCTGAGGCTTCACATGGGGCTTATTTTAAACCATGAATACACTGTGTGGTACACTTGAAGCCTGCTTGATTACATGCCGGTAATTTATTTAAAATTACCATTGCTCTTCTCTCTAGCATGTCTGTTTACAGTGTTCAGTTCACAGTAATTAAACGACAAACTAAGCAGCTGGCAACACACAAACAGTCATGACCTAAATATCCTAGACAAAAAGAGAACAGTGTAGGGGCCTGGCAGCAGTGAAGGCGTCCAATATAAAATGCCTAGTTACAGGCACCACCACAGGATAGCGCTAGTTTAATTTTTGTGGTTTCCTGTATCTGTTGCTGTGTAGTTACGTGAATGAACACAGGACAGCGCTACAGGTGGAATAGCATAGGGAGGAATCGGAGGGATGGTTGGGAAGGGTGAACAGGGTAGACGAATAAATGTCGCTGGCATGGAGGCCACACGGGTTGGAATTACATACTTGCTGCCTCACACTCACTTGACAAGCTCTGCCGCAGACTTTGGCTGCGTGCTAAGTGCCGGCAGCAGGCCAGTGAGTACCAGGCGCTTCCAGGTTATCTCGGGGTTAGTCCCAGCCAGGATGGCCACCACCTGGAGGCACTCTCCCAGCAAATCAATGGGAGGGTTCCTCAGCAGCAACAGCCTGAATGCAAAATGACGGCAACCTCATGCACGCACATCACTTAAGCATTGCGAACATCATGTCCTCGCAGCCCTGAAGCACAACATACACGTTTTTAAGCATCCTTTAGGTTTTAACATGATTGTAAGTGCGTGCATATATTGTCACAGAAGCCAGTGAAACTGGTTCAGCAGGTTTACTTAGGATTAAGTAAAAGCACCGGCAAGATCAGGCACGGAACCGACTGGCGGGCGAGCACCGAGAGCGAAGAAGACGAGCGCGTGCCAGTCTCCCAAGCTCGCCACATGGCGGAGCCAGTACGATGATATTGCGGCATTGCCCCTCCCGGTGGAAAAGGCATCGTCCCGATGCCGAGTGGCGAGGTCGAGGATAACCGTAGTCGGCGGGGATGCGCGTTCACATCAAGTAGTTAAAGGAAGCAAAGAAAAAAAACACATGTAGCTTGACCTAGCGGGAGTAGAAGGGCTTCATCCTGGCGACATGTACGACTTCCGATTGTGCTTGCCGTCGGGATGAGCGAACAGTTCCTTGCGGGGTCACTTCGTAGGTGACGTCGCTGAGTTTGCGTTGTACTTCGTACGGGCCGAAGTAGCGGCGCAGAAGCTTCTCGGAGCGACCCCGCTGGCGAACAGGTGTCCACACCCAAACCTGATCGCCAGGGTTGTAAATTACCTCCCTGTGACGAAGGTTATACCGTCGAGCATCTTTACCTTGCTGCGTCCGGACTCTCAGTCTAGCCAGCTGGCGAGCGGCCTCGGCATGCTGGACGAATTGGTCGGCACCGGCAATCGATGGTTGGGCAACATCTGGCAGTAGCATTGCATCCAGCATGGTAACAGCTTCGCGACCGTACACCAAACGAAACGGTGTAAAGCGGGTCGTTTCCTGGACGGCGGTGTTATAAGCAAATGTTGCATACGGTAGTATTTGGTCCCAGTTCTTATGATCTTCGTTGACGTACATAGAATGCCGCAATATCATCGTACTGGCTCCGCCATGTGGCGAGCTTGGGAGACTGGCACGCGCTCGTCTTCTAGTGCGAAATAAACATTCTGCAATTTTCGCTCCTCGTCCCACGCATTAAACACAGCGACCCGGTCGTAGCTGGTCAGCCAGTCCTCAACGTCTTCGAACTTGTCGCCATGAAACGGCATGGGCATACGTGGAGTATGGCAGATTAGCTGCTGGGCACTCACGGGAAACTGAGTGGTGGTCTGAATTGCCGCTGTAGTCATCGTGGTTCGCGGTGGGGAAACAAGAGGACCACACTCGGGTGCTAAGCCTCTCAAGCGACGGCTCGCCTTGTGCACAGGTGTCGTGTCCACGGTGTGTAGATTGGCGTAGGGGGCAGCCAGAGGCTCTTCGTATATGGGATCTACCCAGCACCTCCACCAAAAATGTCACAGAAGCCAGTGAAACTGGTTCAGCAGGTTTACTTAGGATTAAGTAAAAGCACCGGCAAGATCAGGCACGGAACCGACTGGCGGGCGAGCACCGAGAGCGAAGAAGACGAGCACGTGCCAGTCTCCCAAGCTCGCCACATGGCGGAGCCAGTACGATGATATTGCGGCAATATAATCTCATTCATAATATATACAGTTGAACCCGGTTATATCGAACCCAGATATATTGAATTTCGGTTATATCGAACTCACGAAATATCCCCTTGAAAATCCCATGTAAAAGTATAGGAAAGCCGCGTCATATATCGAACTCAATTTCACCGGTCGTTCGATATATCGAACTTCGCGCCCCGCACTGTAAAGTGTGCCTTCCCCAAAGACGATCGCATCACCCTTGGCCGTTTGCCACGCGACGTTTTCAAGCCACGCTCAGAAGGAATGAGAGGGGACAGTTCGGTGACGGCTGGTCTGGGCAGCGCCGCGCCCATTCCCCAAAGGCGCGCGCATCTGCAGTTGTCGTTTCCCGCGTGCCAGCACATGACGTTTGCAAGCCATGTGCGTGGGTGTGCCCATTCTTTTGCCGAGCTATCTCTCTCCTTCAGCACGCGCAACGCATGCGCCAAGCCAGCTGCCTGTTTTCAGACAGACATCGGATGCTTTCTCCAGCGTGTGTTGCGAACCCTCTGCGTGCGGCAGCACGGCGGCTGACGTGGCTACGGCACCTGCGGATGTTAAGAAGCGGCAGCTCTCTCTCTCTCTCTCTTTTTTTTTTTTTTTTGCGAGAGTCATCCTTCCTTATCGTTGTGCTATACGCGCGGCGTAGCGTAAGAAATGGCGGCTGCGGACGTTTAGAAGCGGCAGGTTTTTTTTTTGGTTGTTTTTTGTTTTTTTGCGGGGATGTTTATTTCATTTTTTTTTAATCGTTTATCCTTGCATGTATGAATCAGCGAAAGCACGTGGTCAGCTGCTGCGATCATAACGCCCGCCCGAAGCGCGGCGTGGTAAATCGAACCAGGCTTGCGCAATCAAACCATCACGGGCACTCTGCCAAGTTCGCTCCCCGCCACCGCAGGAGTTATCAAAAGATAAACGCGCGCCCTGACGTTATCTCCGCGCAGCATCTTGACACGCTGCCAATGAGCTGTGGATGAGACGACCCAAACGTACTGACGCGCCATCGACATGCAAGCGAAAATGCTCGCGATTTCTGCCGCCGCGGCGACACAGAAACCTTGTTTTGAGCTGCCGCGGTGCTCGAGCGGCGAGAGAGACGCCGTTCCAACAAATTTGAAAATTTTCGCTCTATCGCTGCCCCTTGTCCGCTCAGTCGCTTGCATGTGAGCGAGCTGGCCTTAACGCATTTTTTTTTTTTTTTTTTTTCAAATTCTCGGGTGCATAAGTGGAGGGTGGGTTCATTATGCGAGTGGGTTGATTACGCGACAAATACGGTATTGTTTTTTCGCATCGTAAGTGCCGTCACAAGCCGATTTCTGTATATCGAATTATTGATATATCGAACTATTTCGCGATCCCCTTCGAGTTCGATATATCCGGGTTTGACTGTATATATAACACATATCCAGGGTTCATACAGATAGTACCATATAAACAATTTTAAGGATATCAAGGATTTTCAAGGCCATTTTAGATTACATTAAAGGACTTACTATGGAGCTACGAGTATTTCAACATTTTGTGGCACGAACATTTCCATGAAAATGTATAAGCATTATTTCTATTACAATTGACAAAAAATGTCAGTCCATCTGCCAAGACAGAACCCTGAAGCATGCTTTTACACTGAGTCATCCTTAAATAGCTGCCAGGCAATGGTTCTACAGAAGCAATGATTTTGCAGTTTTGCACAGCTCCACTAAAGCTTACTATACTTGGGGACACATTTTCTTGGCAATGGGTTAAAAAGTAGAGAGATGTCTTTAAAAGCGGCGCTCTACCATCTAGTTCGACCGCGCAGCTTTCGGTCTGCATAGCCATTGTGAATCATTTCCATTGTTTGCTTCGACAGCCAGCATCTCTTGCTTGACTCGAATCTTGTCTCGTGAAAATGCTCCTAACGAACCAGAACAACCAGAATGTCCCAAAGACGTGGGCTGTCGCCATCTTGTTTGCAAAATCGGGGCGTCTCAAAAACCTGCAACAGACATCAAATGAAAAAACCCAGTGGAACCAAGAAAAGTGTTTTAGGGATAACAGCTTCATTTCGTAAAATCGGTTTCGTGATAAAAAGTATACCGTAAATAGCTAGCGCTACGATTTCCATTTGTTTTTGCAGAAACTGCTCATGTAACTAGGAACTATATTCAGTTGCTTAGGAAGATGATGTGTTTCGGCTCCGTAGCTTTGGCTCGATTGCCAAAAAAAAGTGTCCCCGAGTATAAGAAAATGTGTCTACTAGCTTGTAAACTTTTTCAAAACATCGCAGCTGGTGTCGTTCCTGCAACAGCTTCATGCTCTTTGATTAGCAAAAGAAAGTTGCGCAAATGACAACAGCGTCATGGACAACATGGACTGAATGGAGTAAGCAGAATAAGACACACTTTTTTCAACTAAGGACTTTCTAAAGTACTTTGAAGACTGAAAAATCTTTGAAGAGAAATTTTCAACTTTTAGGTAGAAATATATGCCCCCACAAAATAAGTACTTCATTTCTTATTCACCGAGTTTGACGAAATTTTCTCGCCACAAATTGTGGTTTTCGTTCACTAAGCAAGATTTTTATAGGACTTTAAGCATTCAAAAAATATCATGCACTTTAAAAGCCTTTAAAGATGGGATTTTCAGCTTTAGGAGTTTTCAAGGATTTCAAAGACCTGTATGCACTTCGATACAAGAAATAGTGCACAAAACTAAACTGGTCCTCCCATCCCTGCTATGTTCACACAGACAACTGTAAAAGGCACCATACTCAATCCAGCAAAGGTGCAGCAAAACACCTTTAGAAATGCTATAAACTGACATCACTATCACTGAGAGAACAATGCAATCGAGCTGCCCACACAATGCTCCTCATTAGGAACCACAGCTCATCCCACAGATCAGTGAGTTCAGCACTACAAAATGTCAGCAGCCTCGTGAGTCTCCCTTACACTGTTCTTGACCATTAGAGTTCTCTTTAGCTGCCAAACTCGAGAGTAGTGAACTAACCTATGCAGCGCAACAAAAAGACCTTCGATCAGGTGTGCCAGCAAGTCTTGCAGCAACGGTTCTGACTCCAGGAGGCTACGAATGAGACGAGTGATGTGCAGCAGCCTTTGCAGCCAGCCTTTGTCAGAGTCCCCTGTTTCAGACACAAAGCAAAATGTACTGTATTCGTAGAATAAATGGAAAAAAAAACAACAACATTGTATTATAAGCGTCATGTTTCATGGCCTCGTCTACAACTCAATGGGTCAAGCTAACGTTGACCCACAGAACTGTGCTTCACTGGCTGCATCCTCAGATGGCATATTTGTACAAAGATCTCAAGTCGGGTTCTCATCAACATAAATTTGGGGGAAAAGGATTTGCAGAGCTGGTTGTTAGATAAAATAGTACATACACAGTACATACACAGTACTAAGATGGTGCATACATAGATGAGATAGTACATATATAGTACATACACAGGACAAACTCACAATGATTTAACGAAGAATGCAACATTTGGTCAGAAAGGATGTTTGGAATGAAAAAACTGGAGCCAGCACTTTAAAAAGATGTTTGATAGGTTGCAGTGTCCTCTATTCGCACAAGTACTGGTGCAAGGGCAGTTAGTGCAGTAATAGAGTGCTTTTCATGACATAATGTTACAGAAACATCTCTGATCTCGCTCCTCCTGTGGCAGAGCTATTGCTACAACACGCACTTTAAATACCAATCAGCATGGCACAGATATCTGGCTACATCTGCACTGCGACGATGAATTTGTTGAAGTTTTGAACAGTACCCAAGAAGTCATGTGAGAGGTCACAAAAGAAAAGTAATGCAACCTCATGATACGCCAGCGATTCAGAACGTGTCAGCTGGGAAATCATATGAAACAGGAACATATCGACGAAGTCTTACTGTGGACAGCTGGCTTACCTGGCTTTGAAAGTTCACATAGGATGACTTGCCACCCGTTGACCTGTGTATGCCACCTAACAAAGGAACAATCTGTAACAAATGGTAACCAGTATATGTAAAATGTCATAAGACGTCTCCAAGCAGAGGGAACTGAAGAGCTGGTTTTCCTCTGTCTTACCTCCAGATTTGAGTACTGTCCCAAAGGTTCCAGGTGGAATGAACATAGAACCTGCATATCAAACATGAGACATAATGTTCTTTGTGAGCTTGTACATGCAAGAGCATTTGGCATGAACGTCACCAACAACAATGTGAACATAAGTCAAGAAGAAAATAGAAAAGTTAATATACTGAGTTCCTGAGAGCAGGTTTAAGCATTCAGTGCTTTTATGACATTGATCACAGCTCTTTGGAGACTTCTGAACTGTAGACACGGTGTCACCACTGCCTGTATATCACCATTTATTCTGTCAGTCCTCACACTTTCAAGTAGTTTCCTTCCGCGTGAACCACATAACTGAGATCCCTTGCCCGGTCCTACTCGCTCTCCTTTTTTAAAACTCATATTAAACTATCACAGAATACTGCTAGCACTGCTTGTATTTGCTTGCATTGTTTGTAAATGTTTTCCGCTGGTGTACATACTTTGTTGCAACACTTATCCTATATTTCATACTTCACATAACAGTACCACAGGGCTGCTATACATGCAAGATTTACAACAGATCCCTGCTGTTATGTTTTGGTACACCATGATAAAGGATAATGCCACTTGGATAACACTAACATGTGAAAAAAAAAAATCCATCATTGTCTGTTGCTTCCCTTCATTTCCTTAAGCGCAAAATGTTTTTCGGAAACTTTGAAGGCTTTGTACTAGCACTCCGTCCGACAGCTGCAATCAGTAAAAAAAAAAAAGGGAGCAGCAGGAAGGAGGGAAAGCATGCTGAGCAGGCTAAGTTGTGGCATGAGCGTGCTTCTGTGCAGTTTTCATAGCAGGCGCATTCTTTTTGCAAAGCCCTCGTTAACTGAAATGAAGAAACTGTGCCTTCAAGCTGCTGGGGACAAAAAAAAAAAAAAAAATTGTACCACAGAAAAAAAAAGCTTGGAGCCGGCCCCACAAGCATATCAAATTAAAGCGCCACCCATGTGTTGACATTTTGCAGCATAGCAAGTACAAATTTCTGGGACGCCCTTTAATTGCACAGTAATTGTTCAATAACATATAAAATATTGGCATGTATATGTTAATGGGAATGGTCCAAGCTTACGATGTGTCGCAAAATTTTTTTGTCACTAGTCTTTGAAAATAATTGTGAGCCAAGTATGACACATTCTAAGAAACTTTTATGAATATATTAACAGAGATGGCCTAAACTTCCAATGCGCAGCAAAATTTTGCTTCTGAAGTTTGTCCTGCACTCACGAGTAATTAAAAATGCCATAGAAGAGGAATGAGGCGTGTTTTTAAATAACTGTGCGAAAAGTGCAGAATGTTATGAGATACTTTTATGAACATATTGATAGGAATGGTCTAGGCTTCTGACCCGCAACAAATGTTTACTTCAGAAATTTGCCCTGTGCTCGTATCAAGTACTAATTAAAACTGTCATCAAAACTAATGGTGTGCATTTTTGAAATTTATAGAAGAAACTACAGGCTTGTCGAAGGAGGAACTAGAAATACATTGACTGTTATGGTGCATTTAATACAGTTTAGGTCCTCAATAATTCAAACTTGGTTAATTCAAAGCCCAGAAATCATTTCTGCGATTCCGTATTTCCTAATGCAGATTTCGCCGGATAATTCAAAGTGGCAGCCTGTACCACTTTGGTTAATTAGAAGACTTGGGGTGCTATATTGGAACGACTGATCCCAATTTCACCCCAAAACAGTGATGCGATGGCTCCTTGGAGTCGCAAAGTGGCACCGCAAAATCATGTTCCAGCCCTGCAACTCTCAGTTCAAAAAGCACACTGTCGCATGAAACCAATTACAAATTGCAATTGCAATTGCAAGACAACAACTGTAATTGGATGCTTCATCAAAGCATGGCTGGACTAGAAGCACCATAGCACGCATTAGTTGCTACTCTCCGGCCCAGGAGTGATCAAGGCAGCGCATTGCAGAAGCGCTCGCACTGATTCAGAAATGTGTAAAGAAGGATAGAGCGCCATTTCATTTTTACCTCTGCTGGCATCGCAACATGTTTATATGCAGTGTTCGGTCAATTCTAGAATCTGGTTCATTTAAGTTTTCATGGTCCCACCAACTTCAAATTAATGAAGCTGTCTGTGAAAAAATTGCGATGTAAAACCACCGAGTTCCTATAGCACAGGTTTCTATGCAACCTATAGCGAGACTGCCCAACAAAGCAACAGCTGCTGGCAGAACACAGCACCCCAAAATCTAATGGAGGGATCCACTGCCTTTGCAGCTGATAACAAATTAATGATAGCTAGTAAATAAATGTATTTATTACAGCAGAATTTCAGTCATATGCACAGTTGATATAAATTTTCAGATGACAAGAATACATAAAGTTCCCCAGCCAGGGTGCACTGTTCAAAATGCACAAAATTTCAGACGGTCCAAAAATTCCCACGCCACTATGAATGATATGAACATGCGAGCTGTGGCTGCAAGCCCAAGCACTGCATGCTACCTGAATTTCGTTGACCTCGCGGCTACTAGATGCACTGTATTTTCGCATTTCGCATCAGCTCGTGGCTTGCAAGTCGTTGACTCTGCAATTACAAGCCGTGCTGTATGCAGAGCTGCGCATCATTGACGTCACAACCACTAACCCTCTCAGCCAAAAACAGATTTATGCAAATTGTTGTGCAAATGAAGTTCCCATGCTCCTGCTGAAGATCTTGTTCATTCCGATGATACAAATTTTTTCGCGACCTCATGATATCCACATCCTTAGAATCTAGGCATGCATGAATTGTGGTTTTTTGATTTGAATCGAATTCTAAGCGAACAGTGATTTTTTTCTGAATAATTTCGAAGCGAATAATTTGAACAGTATTTCTGGTTTATGAGGCTTGACATCCCAAAACGACTCGGGTTATAAGGAATGCCACAGTAAAGGGCTCTGGAAATTTCTACCACCTAAGGTTCTGTAACGTGCACTGACATTGCACAGCACACAGACGCCTTGCTTCTCGCCTCCACCAAAATGCGGCGGCTGGAATCGAACCTGCATCCTTGCGATCCCTAGTCGAACAACAGTACTTCTGGCACCAAAACGAGGCTGAAGAATGACACAGTAAGCATTTACCATGTACCAGAGCGAGGGCACTCTGAGGAATATGATTATGAACTCAAAATGTTCGAGAAACTCCTGGGCTACCCTTTAAATTGCAAAACTTCGACACTGATTACCACAAGCACTAAACATTACGTGGTTTTGTGGCTGCATAACTTGGCTGACAACCTCAGAATACAGAGAAGGGCCTATAATAGAAAGTAAACTCAAATATGTGAACCTCACACCTTGCCAGGTGCCTATATACATATCCTAATAAGCAGTTTTGCCAATTTCACAGATTTCCAGTTTTGCAGATATATGCAGGTACAGAATACATAGAGTCCAGTTTCATCAAAAATAAGCAAGGTCAGAATTCGCTTCATAGTAGCTCCCTTGCTAATTTTGATAAAACCAGTTGGCAAAATCTAGTTCAACAAACAGTTTTACAGAAAAAGCCAGAAATGAGACAAGAACATCTCATGTTTCACCTGCTTTTCTGCCATATCCAAATGTCACAGAGGTAAGACTTACGAGAGTCATAAGGAAAGCGAGACGTGCGCAGCCAAACTTGTGAGCCATTGTTGCTAAATTCTATTACTTTGGTGTCGACATTGCTCAGGCTCTCCAAAAAGTAGGGCAACTTTTCGAAGCTGTGTATCACCTGCACAACAAACAAAAAATCATAAACAACCAGTTCCAAATGTCCAGGCGAGGGTAGAGAAATTTGACAAACAAAGCTTTACTTTCATTCCTGCGAATAAGGTTTGACTCTACTATGGAGTCCACTTCCCCGTGACAGAAGCCCCTCGTGCAAATGTTAAGCTCGCATGATTCACAGTTTAAGTCTTCCAAACCTGCGAGCAACACTGAAACCCATATATTCTGAAGAAAAAAAAATATATAAAAGCTGCAGCAAACGGGGCATCCTAGTTTGAGCAATCCAATATTTCACGCACAAAAGAATGGTATTGAAACGAAAGACGTGGTACCTGTTTCACTTCTCAGTGGATACCCGAACTGTACTGTGAAGGAAGGGATGAAGAAGTAGTGAAAGACGAAAGAGGTAACACAATGGAGGGTTTCGGAATAATTTAGGCATGACCTGCGGATGCTTATGGCTCATTCACACTTGAGCATTTGGCGGTGAGAGCAAGAAAAATTTGCCGCCACGGCAGAGTATCCACAGAAATTCCTCGTGGAAAGCTCAATGAGTCCAGGCCCCATTCCTGTTGCTGATGAAATTCCGCCAATTTCGATCGGCCAATAAGACCGCAACGAGGATGTCGCATTTCACTTCACACTGAAATTCCTTGGGGAGTGCAGCTTCGTCCTGGCAACCTGCACACTGGACCTGAACGGCGATGGGAAATCCACGAGGTATAAGTGGGAGGCTTGCAGCACTGCGCTTAATACATCTAGCCTCAACATATTTAACCACAAAACTACATTTAGACTTAAAATGTGGCACTAAAATCCTCGCATCAACATCTCATGAACTTCCCAGTGCCATTCAAACCCAGTACACAGGCTGCTGGGTCACATGACAGGACGAACATCCATCCCCACTGAAATTCCTGCGAAGTTAAGGCACGCGCAGCCAAGCCACAGGCGTCGTGGGCCGCAAATATGAACAGAACATTTCTGTGGTGGTGGATTTTGCTCACTTCTGCTATTGAATGCCCAAGTATGGTTGGTTATGGTTTGTGAGCGTCCCTAAGTGACTCAGGCTATGAGAGGCACCGTAGTGGAGGGCTATGGAAATTTCAATCACCTGGGGTTCTTTAACGTGTGCTGACATCGCACAGCAGACAAGCACCTGGCTTTGCAGCGGGGATCCAATCTCACATCCTTGGGCGCAGAAGTAGAGTACCCAAACCACTGCAACACCGCGGCGGGACTGAATGCCCAAGTACGAATGAGCCAATTCATGCGTGCTGACACCGCACGACACATGGATGCATCAGTTCCCATTTCCTTTTCTCTTTTCTAAACCACTAAATGTTCTACGGAGTATTGTACTCTTGTCACTTTTTTCCCTCCTTGTCATTCCTCCTCAATGATGCTGTGGCATTGGGACATATAAAATAAACAAAATGCATGTGGGCTCAGATAAACCCAGTGTGTTAAAACTGTGATGTCACAAGCCTAGCTCCGTCGACTTACCTTATATGCGCTATTTTTGCCTGCCCTGGCTAAAGCTGCCAGCAGCTGCAGCAAAGGCTCTGCTTTCAAGGGAAACATTTCCTTGGACTCTGCAAGCAAGTGACCCAGACCAGGTGTGTCATCCTGTCAAGGGGACAAAGCGGCAAAGGTAATTTAGACCACCTGGGAATCATTAACATACAGCATACGGACGCCTTTTGCGTTCCACCACCAGCGAAATGCGGCTACTGCGGCCGGGTTCGCAGCAGGCATGAATTTTTTTATTTTTGTTTCAGCCACTCACACGCTCTGTTTTGCCAGATCCAATTGTCCATGTAAAATAGAAACCTGGCTGGTTCTCAATGCATTTTATCACCCCTGTTCGTGTGATAGCTCCACTACTGCACGTGGGTAAACTCGAGAGAAGCGTTCAGTGTTCTACTATTGGTACATATAGGCACCAACATATTGGTACACCATTATCTTGGTACATATTGGCACCAACTCAGAAGCAGAAAGGGATACTCAAACCACAATGCCTACTGACTTGATGCAAAGGTTAAAAGTGGATGATTCACACACCACGGATTTTGTCATAAAGGTACAGCGCACTTCCAGGTACTTTTTGATGATGTTCACTGGTTGCTGTAAGGAAAGTGGTCACAAAGGATTCCAAAAGATGAATTGGTTCAATCACAATAGGACTGCCGACAACAATTCACAATCGAACGCATCAATTTGCACGCGCACATCAGCTAGAATGGAGACATGATATAAAAATAAAACGCAGCTGAAAAGGAACGAACAAATATCATACTATACCACAATTCGAAAGGAAAAATAGTATCTGGAACAAATATTTGCATGGCATTCAGCTTAAAGCTTAAAATGACAATGTGACACACATAACATAACCTCAGTTTCTAAAATATGCTACCACAACTGATTTTTCTTAGAAGTTCTGTGCATCTCCACGCACATTAAGAACGACAGGGAGGGTAGAGTGCAATGTTCGTGCTCAGGAGTTAGCGCGAAAATGAGACACAATCTATGAGTATGTACTGCGTGTACATGAATTATTGGTACTGGCTGCAAGACATCCTGTAGGTATTAAAAAAATCTGTTAGGGCTGTAGGAGTACATGAAATGAAAAGATGATATATAAAGCGATATTTGTGGCCAACTATTTAACAACCCATATTTTTTAAATAAGGCATGGGTTAATGCAAAAAATGGAATGTTTACAATTTTGTGAACTTCCTTTTGCAAAATAGTTAATCTGCAGATATTGTGAGCTGTCATGATTCCTACCAGGCTACAGTAATTGAGGCATGAAGAAAGGATTTACATCTCGAGAACGCTGCAGCAATGGAAAAACTTATTACGTACATACCTGAGTGACGTGCCCGTCCCAAATAACATGTCAAGAAAGCATTACGCCCAGTTTTTATATGATCTTCTATGTTGTCAATATGCTTCCCTTCAAATGTAATACTATTGTGCAGGTAGACAGGTTTATTTCTAGATCTAAAAATGATTCTCTTTTGTCTTTTTTGCATTAACAGCTTGATTGGCTAGAGACCAAGCAGATAACTTTGACACCACACCATTGCATTTTGTTGCTAAGGTGTCTAAAGAGCAGCATACAGTCAAACCAACTTATAACAATATTGGAGAGCAAAGGAAATGTCACTGTCATAACCAATAATCATTACAGTTGGGTTATGCCAATAAAGTACAAAGTATAAAAAGAAATGGCAAACTTTCGAGCATTGAATAACAGGAAAGTAGCTTACAATATAGATTTCTTTGGACAAAAAAAATTATATCAGCCTGCTTTGATTGGCTCGCAACATATTTCGTTCACACCTCTATGCAGGGTAGATATCATTAGGGCTGAGAAAACTGTCACAGTGGCACCTTAGTGACTGATGGAATTAAGTATGGCACACATTTTCTACGAGGCACACCCTCAGAAAAATTAATAATGGACTGCTCCGCCAACATAGACTTCAGAAAGTAGTATCAGTCTTATCTCCTGCCTTGCGTCGCAAGGGCATGTAAACATTCTTGGCAGTCACAACACTTACGTACGTGGTAATGCAGAGCTTTTACTTTTGCAGCACTGGGTCAACATGTCAGTCGATTCTGCTTACTTTGCGAGTTTGGCTGGTGTGGTTGGAGCTTTCGTTTCTTTTCTTTTTTTCTTTTTTTTTTTTAAGAAAGGTCGCCTCTCAGTGACCAGATTTCATTGCGATAACTGATAATGTGCTATGAAAGAAATGTTATAAGGGGTTTGTTTTACTGTACAAGAATAGGCAAAAGCAGAGGGTGTCATGGCAGTTCATTGTTAAATCTAATAGTATAGTGTTCTAGCTGGCATTGTTATAAGTGGGGTTGACTGTAGCACCACCGTCAGCATATATGAAAAATGTTGTTTAATCCCTTCAATTATACTTGTAAGCACTTTGAAAGCTGCCACATATGCCTTATTTGTCTTCTTTTTCTTTTTTGGATTTCCTCTGTTGTACGAGTCGATTTGTAAAAGCAGGGCTTTTGTGCCTTCAAGTGTTTTTCGCGTGCACAACTTTTGTCTATGCATCACGTCTCCCACTCCTGCTTTAGCTTACACCCTCACCTTGAGGCCAGCAGCACTGTATAAATAATAATAGCCATTTCATCAATATTCACAATATCATTAACATAAGCGCTGGATAATAGAGGACCCAAAGTACTTCCTTGAAAGTATGCCATTAGAAGCAGGAAGGACATGCAAGCATTGCCCCCCGCCCCCCTCAAGCAAATATGTAAATATATTGGAACAATTTTTCAAGTATGACTCGAGCATTTCCAAGGGGAATTCTTGATAAAGCAAACTTTGATCAAAATGTGATGACTGAAACAATTAAAAATCCTTTCAGAAGTGGAATCACCTCACTATCAGCTCATTTCAGAGTTACATTGAAGTGGTATAAATATATGTGAGGCTTACTAGTTCCCCTCTTCCCTATCCAAATGGATGCTAAAGATAAAAACTTGCAGAGCAAGCCTAGGTACACAAGCAGAAAGAAGCCTAGGCACGCAAGCAGAAAGATAACAAACCTCCTTCCAAAACTCCTCAGCGATGCCTTGGTGCTCCAGAAGTTTCTCCGCAAGACTAAACAACAGCTGCAAAGAGAACAAACTTTTTTCAGCAACAAAAAAATAAATAAATAAATAAATAATAAAAAAAAAATAAAAAATAAAGGAGGAGGAAGAAAAGCACTGGAAAAATAGGACCAGCACGCTGCACGCACACGCACAAGAAAAAACAAGACCTCATGGAGCATACAGCGGAGATGCCACATCACGTTTTCACTAGGACACTAGGAAGGTTTGGGTGAATCCTGAACCCAAACTAGCCCAAAATTAAGCTTGGAAAAGCTGCTTACGTTTTAAAACCATGCAGTAATCTATATGTGTGCTTACTGACTAGACACATGACCACCTACCTCAATTCTGCCAAACGTGTGATGTTCAAATGACGTGAACAAGAGCACGACAAGCTCATACACGACGGCATGAACTTTCCTGGGGACCACCTGAAAAGCAATTAGTATTAGCTTCACACATTGCCCAGAAACTTGAAAGATACTTCGGCTCATTACATTTCTTAGAAGGTTACCAGCAAACCAATCAGTGCACATGCCACAAGCACGCTTTATGCGTGATACCTCCAAGTTCAAGGGCTACTGATTATCAAAATAGCAACAGGTGCTCAAAGAGTAAAAAAGAGATGAAGAGCCCACATACCGTAAAAACCTTCGTATAATAGTACAAGGTCTTTTTCCTTATTTTATCATGTCACATTTTCACCTCATGTTATATACGGATCTCAACAGATTTCAGGCTAAGTTTGTAGTTCTGGCCTCGTTATTAATCAATGCTATCAGCATCAGGCTTCCAGCGAGAGGAGGCGCTGTCTAGCAATGACTTTGGCTGACTGTTTCAATGGTATCGGTTTCATCACGTTGACGCCATACCGTCGCGACCACGATGCTGGTGACGCACATGCGACCGGAAGCATGCCGAGCACACCTTGCACGGCCTCTCATACTTCACACGGGTCTCTCAAGGGCCTCTCCTCCCATGCTGGCCATGCCCTACAGCCGAATCGCGGATGCTTGACCAGTGCTCCCAATGAGTGCGTCGTTCGCGCTTTCGAGAAATGCGGGATGCTGAACCAGAAGAGGGCAAATACTCAATTCTTAAGGGATGCTGAATGCATTTAGAGTTACTGAAAAAGATTTTGCACAGAAAGATGTACCTAGCAAGGGGCTCTCAGGACACAATACACTTACTGGATGACAACGATTGTGAAAACCCAGAATCTGAGAACACTTGTTGGGTGCATACGCCACAAGACGCGAACAGGCGCGAGCGCAGCACGTGACGGCCAACAGCTCGTGCGATTTCATCCCACATCCAATCTGGTAACGCTGGTTCTAAAACAACCGGAGGACCCTGTGGCTTCTGCGATTGCCGGGCGAATGTAAGCAGCTCTTTTCACAGTGCGCGAAATTCTCTAATCAAGCGTGCCGATGCAAGAAGGGGAACGAACCACCACCGACACATGAAGGTTCACGGCACAACACCTGGTGCGGGGTTGAGATGGACATGAAAGTGCGGAGCGTGTAGAATTTGCGGGACAACCACGAAAGGTGTTGCGAATAAATACCTTTGTTGATTTTTCCTCGCTGGCATTATAATCGCAGATAAAAACTCTTTTTCCCGTTTTCGCTATACCAAAATTAGACCTCGTATTTATGCGGGTCCGTATTATACGCAGGCTTCTATGATATACTGAATTTAGTGATAGGCAAATATAAAAAATTTTGAATATTTCTTTACAAGAATCTGCTTTCCGGTCTGCACAGCACCTTTATTATTGCAGCAGTACATGAATACATCACGGATTTCAAAATTACAACTGTTCCAAATCACCCCAGCTTAAGGCCAAACACAACACAAGCAGACTTCTCAGTTCATTCCATAAGCTCTCACACCTGCTATATCCAAAAAAATTACCTCCTACCTGCAAGCCCCTATGTCACCCAGATTTTAGCCACCAAAATAAACCGATGTTGATGGCAGCTATGCCACTGCTCTGTGTGCACAAACTGGAAACAAAGCACAGCACTGTTTTGCACTTAATTCAGTGCCACGACAGAGTTCACATCTCAGCTTGAGTATAATGAAGAAAAGATTAAAAAAGACAGTAAAGAGAACAGGCACAAGTCAAGATAGGAGGTGCCAGCACAAACGTGAACGAAAAGAGTTGTGGAGGGAACAGAATGAGCGCCAAAAATAAGTACTTTCAAATCACAACATTGCTTGAAGCAGGTGGACAGCCATTCTATATTTACTGCACACAAAATGTGTGAAAGCCCATTGGCAGGATACTGCATGCAACCTAAGCCTAGAAGCATCCAAATGGGATTAGTCCGTATGATGAACAACAAAAAAGAAAGTGAAAAGGAAGCCTTTGTATTATTTTCCTGACAAATTAAACTTTATATTCGGATCATTTGCTATGGTTTGATTCCTGATAGCAGCGCAGCATTCAAACGCTGCCAAATATACTGAAATTTTCAAAGTTCTGAAATTATAAAGTATCAATCTTTCAAACTGCAATGAACCGAACAATAAACGCATTCAATTCGTAATCAAAATTTTGAGTACTTGCACTAAGCTGCTTTTTAACCTTCTTTGTGAATGTACATTAAATCATTTTGTTACACTTGGCAACCTGCAAGTTAATTTCCAGCCAATACAGCAGCATGCTTTCTGCCAACATTGTTTTGATGTTGGCTTGTACTTTCCTTCCTTTAACCCTTTGACTGTCGAATACTCCGGAAAAAAAAAAAAAACTCACCTGCAGTGTCAAATTTTTTAAAATGCTATGTGTTTAGCGCAGTACCCGACGGCGAAAACGCCGCGGGACGGAATTACGGCCGCAGTACCCATACGGCAAAAACGATTAACATCTACAGAAAGGCATGGGACAAAAAAATGCTTTCACCTGCCTCTCCTGATGCAATAAACTAGCCCTGAATTGTTAACATACCCCATTTCCGAGAAGAGCTGGATGTCGCAGAGCACTGTTAAGGTAGTCGAAGGCCTCCATGCGGAAGGCCTCCTTTGCCAGTGCAGCAGTCGGAGCGGCCGGCAGCACCCAGGAGCGCACCAAGAGCCACGACATCAGCAGGGGACCGTGAGCTCGATTTCCTCCCAAGGAGGACATGCTGCGGTCTAGCGTCTGCAGCCAGGAAAGGTAACGTCTCAAAAAAAAAGTGTTGCATATCAACTGTTCGACACTTAACACATCTGTCATTATACGGGCATGCCGAACAAAGACAACGACAACCATTCATTGACAAAGCATGTGATAGTAGTATCGATCCTTCCTTGTGTTCTTACCTGCAATGCGTCGGCGTCTTTTAGCAGCTGGTGGTCCGTCCTGCAAGGGAGAGGAATTGGCGCTCTTATTTAGGCCCCAACACAAATATACAGCTAAGAGTCAAGTCACTTACCTCTTGTCCACGTGGCACTTCAGAAGCCAGTCAAGATCCAGGCTCTCTATAAGCACAATACATTCCAAGTAGCTGCAGGAAATTGCAATTAAAGAAGTAATTATACATGCATGCACTTGACAAATGGCAGAGTAGCTATGGTATTGACTAAAATTTGGCCACAAGACATACAGTCAAACCTTGATAATTAGAACTCAGTTAATTAAAAGTCCTGGATAATTCATAGAAACGCAATGTTTCCATAATTTGTAAAATAAATCTTAATCAGTGCACCATTGACATGCTTAGACTGCAGCAGCGTCAACATAGAGCATATCTTTTACTTCCCGACAGCCAAGTCCAACGCAACAACCCAAAATATACTGTAATCTCCACATTTGCCAGACGAATGACATACTACATGGACTTTCACGTAGGAGGAGGTAATTACATCTAGTGCAGCTTTGTCAAGCACAATGTACTAAAAGTGGTTGGAAAATGTTGGATCAAATTGATGAGGTTTTGCAGTAATATAGGCTGCAGCACCCAAGTCTGTGTCCTGTGCAGCCAGAATTTCTCCATGGTAACTTCAAAAATGGCGAGCAGGAGTTGGCAATATCCTATTCCATCTCAGAAGAGGAAATGGACAGTCAACAAAGAATGGCAATGAAACAAATTCAAAGAGCAAGCAAATAGGGGAGGATGGCTGAGAGTCAGGTGGATGGATGACATTAGGAATTTTTCAGGTGCCTGTAGATGGCACTGGACAAGGTTATAAGGAGAGTGGAAGGAAAGACTTTTGTTAGATAATGTAGCTGCACTGATTGTGTAGGTATCCGAACGTAATAGTTTAACTATAGTAGACCATCCTGCACCAAGCACTTCTGAAACAATGAGCATCGGGATATTTTAGACAGCCTAATTTTCATGGATCGTAGAGAGCTCGCGGAAAACTGGTTAATGAAACATTTCAGCAGATCCTCTAACCATAAATATGGTAAAAAATGTCACCAAGATCAGCCCACTATTTCTGTCTACAACAAGAAGAGAAAAGTGCAGAGGCAACTTTACCCCATCTCTAAACCATCAATCATGTTTCCGTGTTTCTGCTTCTTTCTTTTCTGCACAAAATAAGTGGGACCCATTGATAACCACGAGAACAATGACTCCAGAGATTCAATGCACGAAATATCTGCGACTTTAGCCGAACTCGTGAAAAAGTGAATTTGTAACAAACAAGTAATTTACAGTACATGATATATGCTGTCCCCCATCATAAGTGTGAAAGGAATTGTCTCTTTTACTGAAACAGTACAACATTAGCAAGACATTAGCAAACATAGATCACCAAGTGGAATTCTGAAAAAAGAAAAAAAGATACAGAGAAACATTTAGAAAAATTATTCAACAGCTCATGTACCTGATCAGATCCAAAATGGGCCGGTGACTATCACTCAGAAGCTTCCTGAAAGAATTCCTCTGTCCAAAGTTGTGTTTCTGCAACAAACCACCGAAAAAGGATTGCTGTGTGCCATGTGACAACCTACGCCGCACTGTCCAGTGCCTTCTGAACCAGAGAGACTCACAACAGATAAGCCAAAGGAAAGCAGTCCCTAAGAAAAACCAGCTGTGGCAAGAAATTTGGCAAGTTCAAGCATAGGGGATAAAAGACCTAGAACTACTTCTCAACAACCCTCATGGTTTATCATGTCTGCACAACAGCACTGCAATCATGAAGTATATTTCAATACTTGTGAAGCTAATAATATTATGTCATGATAGTTTCTATCAGCCACTGGCACTTCTATGTGCTAACCTCTGTAAATTGACCACAGGGGATAATACCAGTAAAAAAAAAACAGTTAAAAAGCTGGCACAACCAAAGAGCTTCAATATCACTGTTACTCTAACAAAAACTCGAATGAGGAGCAACAGGAGACAGAAACTTGATACTTTTGTCAACAAAGCTAACTCATTAGCATTAAATCTCAGCAGTGTAGTACGAAAAATGACGACAAACACACGAGAGGACACACATATGCACATATGCCATTGTGTTTCCATTTCCTGTCCATTTTTCAACCTGCCTTATGCCTGCAACATGGACGACTATTTTATAAACTACCACCGTTTCAAGCGCAACTAGTGATGTTGTTATGATTATGTGACTTATTTTCTTCTATACCAGCAGCAACGGCACCAAGTTGCACTGTTAATACTTCAAATTAAACAATCGCTTATCACTACCCCTATGCTATCTATGCCCTGAACAGTGGAACTTGACCTAGAGCACAATCCAATTGCTTGTCGAACAATGAGGCAGGTCCAGAACTGTAGAAAGCAGCCAGTGGCCGCCGTGATAAAACAGTACTAGAGTAGACATATACTAGTTTGCAAGATGCTGGCAGTTCTCACACAGGAGGCGTCTAGTAAACCGATATATATGTCTACGCTAGTGCCTCTCTGCTCTGCTAAATTTCTCCATCAGAACGAAGAAAAGACGCATAACAGCAAATGCAACTTCCAAAGCCGTGAAGTTAATTCTGTACCTGAAATACATCCAGGAGAAGAATTATATTTTCTAGTGTGGGCTGGAAGTCTTTGTAGTACAGCAAGACAATCTTCAAGAGCTCACACTGGAAGGTAGAAATTTACGGTTAACGCAATAAGAAGGACACAGTAGCATCGTAAATAAAATTAAGACATCAATAACACTCACCTGTTCTTGAAGCGTGTAGTTAACCCATTGGCTGATAAGAGAGTTCGTCTGCAAAAAAAAAATAAAGAAGAAGCGTGTCAGATTCAGTGAGTACTGACCTAAGAAAGCAATGAGACATGACAGAAACAGCTGCAAAGCAATTGCTTGATCTCCACTGCAATTGCAACACAGCAAACAAGCACTCCAATAGAAGAGACAAAGCAAATTTCGGTTCCATGTTGTTTTTCTTTCTAATGATACGTAAGATGTAATTCACGTCGATGACTGTGTAAATTATTTATAATTAAATTTTTTCTCTGATGTTGTTATCACTTTGGTTCAACAGCCAGATGATGGCTTTGATGCCAATTATTAGTGTAGGTCCCACAAGGCATGAAAGAATGGCTATATTATACAGTAGAACCTTTTCATATTAATGTCACTAGGACTGGCAAAAATTACTATGTCAGGGTCTTTACTATATCAGTTGTTAGTGATAACATGGTCTTGAAGAGGATGTCTGGTAAATAAATGGCTACTTACTAAACACGTCTCATTGCTTTATGAAAAAAAAAAAGAAAGAAGAAAACATACCTTCCATCTCTCTCTTATCATCTCTTCGTGCTATTTCCTTTTCTTCAGTTAAGTATAAGATTTTCTGTTTACATCTTGCAGGAGTCCCTCTTAATTAAGCACGAAGGCAATGAGGCTACGAATACAACTGAACTTGATTTCATGTAAAAACCAAGGCCCTGCATCAACACTGCGTCATCTTCCACTGTTTCCGCCTTTTAAAAGGCAACAGATGGGAAATACGGTGACAGTTGAGCATTGAGAAACCACACACGCAATGCCTCCACTTTTTTGCCACCGCTGCCTCGTGCTGCAAACATTCGGCCGTTCCTTCTCTTCTCTATTTCTCATAGCACTTTTACTCCGTTTTATTTTCGTAATGGACCGCGCCACCTTCTTTCTATGTTTGTAGCAAGCTTTATTTCTTTCCCCTATGAGCTGCACGCTTTCCCTGACGGCTCCAAGGCCTAAGTAGAGTTGACTTCTCCTTAGTGCTGGGGAGCCTGGTGGTAAAGTGATTAAAGAAAAAAACGCTGTCATTACGTTCCTTTTTATTTTTCTATGAAGAAAAATTTACGTTGAGGTCCTAGGTAACAGGCCTGCGGCAATGTCCGTTCGTGGGAAGTACGTCACCGCAGCCAGATACACTTTAATATACAGCTGAATAACAGACAATCGAGTATAAGAGACATCATTCACCCAAATGGTTGGCCGCCCTATGACTTTCATTAATTGGACCTCATTTTTAACAGACATTAGAAGACAATTGGCTATAAAGGACAAATTAGCCTTAAAGTTTGGTACTCAGTCTTGCGTGTAAGAGACATTTTAACATTAGATGCAGCACCATTCATCCCCAGGTTCAGTAGCAGCTACAGTGAAAACAAAAGAAGTGACACACACCTAAGCTGTCATTATTAATTATGTAAGGTGTTTATTGGAGCACCAAGACCGCAAGCAACGTCCGCAAACCAAAGCGACGGGGGTAGCGTTCGAATCAACAGTGCAGTCCCAAAAAGGCTCCGGCTCCACTTCGTCTACCTCTTCGGGTTGGCGCGCGAGCTGATGGCGATCGGGATTACTACAATACCCCCCGGCGGAAAAGGAGCCATCCTGGCGACTCATGGTGAGGAAAGGGTAGGGGGATCATAATACGGCTTGAGGCGGTCGACATGTACAGTTTCTCGGCTGCGGCGGCGATGATCTGGGGATGGGCTCAAGGGCTCTCCTACGTAATTGACGGGAGAAGATTGTTCGAGAATGCGGTAAGGTCCATGATAGCGCGATAGGAGTTTGGATGAGAGGCCGGGTGCAGAGAAAGGCACCCAGAGCCAAACGAGGGCACCTGAGGGATGTGAAGGCGCTGGATTTGTAGGGTCCCGGTTATGCTTTTGTTGAGCCTGGTTCTCCGTTGCGAAGGAGCGCGCCAATTGTCGGCATTCTTCGGCAAATGTGTGCGCTTCAGACAGTAGAGTGGTCTCTGAAGCGTCGGGGTGGTAGGGCACGATAGTATCCATGGTGGACGTGGGTTCACGACCATATAAAAGAAAGAAGGGGGAGAACCCAGTCGTAGTCTGCGTAGCCGTATTGTAGGCGTACGTTACGAAAGGCAGCACTTGGTCCCAATTAGAGTGAGCGCTATCAACGTACATGGCTAGCATGTCACTAAGAGTGCGATTAAATCGCTCAGTCATGCCGTTCGTTTGGGGGTGATACGCTGTGGTGCTCCGGTGAATGATCTGGCACTGTTTGAGGAGGGCTTCGACAGTGTCGGAAAGAAACGCACGTCCGCGGTCACTGATCAATTCTTTCGGTGCGCCGTGACGAAGAACGAGGCGATGCAGAATGAACGAAGCAACATCCCGTGCGGTGGCAGACTGCAAGGCCGATGTTTCCACGTAACGGGTTAGGTGGTCAACGGCTATGATGACCCAGCGGTTGTTAGCCGACGTGGTCGGAAGCGGGCCATACAGATCGATACCGACACGGTCAAAAGGGCGGCTGGGGCAAGGCAATGGCTGCAACGGAGCGGCTGGCTGAGGGGATGGATTCTTGCGACGTTGGCAGGCGGTACAGGATCGGATGTACTGACGAATGAAGCGGTACATGCCGCGCCAGTAATATCTCATACGCAGTCGAGCATAGGTTTTCATGACACCTGCATGGTCGCATTGGGGATCGGCGTGGAAAGAGGCGCAGATTTCAGCACGGAGATGTCGCGGAATCACGAGAAGCCACTTTCGCCCTGTAGGATGATAATTGCGGCGGTATAAAAGTCCATCACAAGTGGCGAAGTGGTGGGCCTGACGACGAAGTGCACGTGACGGAGACAGCTCTGTGGGCGTAGACAGGAATGTTAAGAGGGAGGATATCCATGGATCCTTCTGCTGCTCAGATTTCAAGTTGGTAATGTTGAGCGGCGACATATCGTAGGCACAAACGAAGCCAGCCGTCGAGTCGTTAGGAAGCGGTGAACGGGAAAGGGCATCAGCGTCGGTGTGCTTGCGTCCAGATCGATAGATGACGTGGATATCGTACTCCTGAAGACGTAACGCCCAGTGGGCGAGGCGGCCGGAGGGGTTTTTGAGGGAGGATAGCCAACAGAGCGCGTGGTGGTCGGTAACAACGTAGAATGGGCGACCGTAAATATAAGGACGAAACTTGGTAATGGCCCATATGATGGCCAGACACTCCTTTTCGGTCACAGAATAGTTCGATTCCGCTTTCGTGAGGGTACGACTAGCGTACGCGACAACATACTCTGAATATCCAGGTTTCCGTTGAGCAAGAACAGTGCCCAGACCTACGCCGCTTGCATCAGTGTGTATTTCGGTCGAGCAGGCAGGGCCAAAATGGCAGAGTATAGGGGGAGAGACCAGTAGACGGCGTAGTGTACTGAACGCAGCATCACAGGCTGGTGACCAAGAGGAGAGGCTCGGGCCTCCGGCGAGAAGTTGTGTTAAAGGGGCGATGATACTGGCGAAGTTGCGGATAAAACAGCGGAAATACGAACATAGACCGATAAAACTTCGAAGTTCTTTCAAGGTTGTGGGCTTGGGAAAGTCTGCGACGGCACGAAGTTTGGTAGGATCCGGTAGAACGCCATCCTTGGATATGACATGACCAAGTATTGTGAGCTTGGTAGCGGCAAAGTGACATTTCTTCAAGTTGAGCTGTAGGCCGGCTTCAGTAAGGCACGTAAGGACACGCTGAAGGCGCAGAAGGTGGGAAGGGAAATCTTTCGAGAAAATGACAATGTCATCTAAATAACAAAGACACGTTTCCCATTTGAGCCCACTGAGAATGTTATCCATCATTCTCTTGAAGGTGGCGGGGGCGTTGCACAGTCCGAACGGCATCACATTGAATTCATACAAGCCATCGGGAGTGATAAAGGCTGTTTTCGGGCGGTCAGCGGAAGCCATCGGTACTTGCCAATAGCCACAGCGCAAATCTAGCGACAAAAAGAACTCCGCTCCTTGTAAACAATCTAGCGCGTCGTCAATTCGTGGTAGTGGGTAAACATCTTTGCGGGTTATCTTATTCAGACGCCGGTAGTCCACACAGAAGCGGATCGTGCCATCTTTCTTCGTCACCAACACTACGGGGGAGGCCCAAGGGCTATGAGATGGTCGTATGATGCCCCGTTGAAGCATATCGGCGACATTGTCACGAATGACGCGGCGCTCAGTGGGCGACACGCGATATGGTCGCTGCCGCAGGGGAGCACGAGGATCAGTGTCGATTGCATGAGAAACGGTCAAGGCACGGCCAAAAGAAGGCTGGGACACGTCAAAAGATGCACTGAAGCGCTGAAGGAGGGCGACTATTTGGTCCCGTTGGGCGGACGGAAGGTCGGTCGTGATGGCTCGATGAAGAGCGTCGACAGGAAGCTCATCACTCGTAGAAGCACAAGACGTCAGGGCAGCGACGTGAGGAAAAACTTCAGGTTCGGAGAACATGTAAGTGCGATCATGGTCCAGCTCTTCAATGTAGCCGAGGCACTCCCCGCAAAGAACAGCCGTTGGGGAGGGAAAAGGGTTGGAAGCATAGATGACACAGCTGCCATCAGAAATTGTTAGAACGGCGAAAGGAAGAAGGAGGCGGTTATGGTGGGCGGAGGCGAGTTTGGGCGTAAAGAGAACAGGACTAGGGAGGGCAGATGTCGAAATAAGGGGAACGAGAACACAAGAAAAGGGAGGAATGTCGGTGTCTGCAGCTACAAGGAGTTTAGCAGGGCGCACAGGCGGGTCACACAGGGAAACACACACAGGGGAAAGCTCAACTTCAGCATGGGCACAATCAATCACAGCACTGTGAGTTGACAGAAAGTCGTAGCCAAGGATGATGTCGTGGGAGCAGTCGTAAAGCACCACCATCTCGACGAGATACGTAATGTCTTTAATGCAAACTCGTACCGTGCACGCTGCCACAGGGGTGATGCGCTCTGAACTGGCCGTACGAAGCGAAAAGGCAGAAAGCGGCGTCGTGACCTTACGAATTTTGCGGCGAAGGGCATCACTAATTACGGAAACGGCAGCACCTGTATCCACCAGCGCAAGAACGGGAAAACCTTCTACGAACACTTCAATGACGTTGGCGGGAGAAGGCGGAGGACTTAACGAGTTCGTCAAACGCGCAGTTCTTGCCTCCGGAACTGCGGCATTTAGTTTTCCCCTTGCGTAGGGCCCTGTCGCCGGAGCATTGGCGAAATGAAACGTCGGCGAGGCGAAGGCGAACGGCGTGTCGAGTACTGAGCCCGAGGTGGAGACGATCCAGAAGAGACGTTGCTCAAGGGCGGCTCGGGATCGTAGTGGTACTGACGGACTGTGTTCTCAGGATGAAGCGGGCGCTGACGGCAAAGGCGAGCGACGTGACCCGGGAGCCCGCAAGCATAGCAAATTAGGCGATTGTCGGCGGTTCGCCATGGGTTCGTAATGCGGCGTCGCGGTCGAACGATCGGAGACTGAGGGGCCATGAAACGAGGTGGAGCATAAAATGTAGGGCCGTTCTGGTAAGACGACGTTGGAAGCGGACCGCGCGTTCCAGCGGTTACTTGAGCGTAAGTGAGTGGGGCTTGCACAGGAGCGATGGGAACACTAGAAGGCAGCGCTTCGGCGACTTTCTCCTCGATAACTTGGCGGATAGCCGGCGAGATGGATGGTGCGTTGGCCGGCGCTAATTGCGAAGTGCAGACGGTTGGCTGAACTGGATGGAGAAGGGACAGCTGGCGTGCAACTTCTTCGCGGATGAAGCCTTGGATATTCTGCATAAATTGAGACTGTTCCGCAGACGGCGCAGCCAGTGCCAAGCCAGCAATGCCGGCAGGTGTGGCAGCCCGCCGCGTAGAAGCATGTTGCTTTCGTAGCTCGTCAAACCTCTGGCACAGTGTTATAATGTCGGATACGGAAGTAGGGTCCCTGGCCGACATCATGTAAGGTGTGGTCGGTGTGGTGGTCCACCAAGCAAATGCAGTATGTAAATGAAAGCTATAATAACGCTTTTTCGACATGTTGTACCCCTTCTTTTTTTGCTTATTTTAGCCGTAGGATGCATGCGCTGAAATAAGGTCTAGTTAGAAAATGTAAACATGGTACCCTGCTTTTAAGGGACCTCTCATATAAGAGACAAAAACTACCTTCCGGTGCATGTCCCTTATAAAGGGGTTCAACTTAATCAATTTTTATCAAAAACGTCCGTGCTATAAAGGCGCAAAAATGCATAGTCATCTATGGAAGATGAACTGGGATTTCAGTTTCCTTTTACTGCATCCGTGTTTTTACTATGTATATATCTGAATTTACCGTAGCAGGGTTCTACTGCGCGCATAATCACTGTTTCTTCATTCATCGTCATTCTGGCTCTCGAGGCATGCTGGATTCAACCTTGCAATGAGTTTAAATGACCACACAGAGGTTAAACTCACAATCTTGCGCTCCCTCACATGACCTACAGCGATATTTGACGGCACAGCCACCATTTAGCTTTTGAAACCAAAACGGCATGTGAGAAAAAAAATCGATATTGCATCTGGTTTATGTACAGTGATATATATCATGCATCACTGCAAAGAAGAAAACGTGTGCCGAAAAGTTTAATGTCTAGATTCCTTTACTTAGCACAGTTCACCACCACACAAAAGTGCTGTCACTAGCACTGTCAGGGCATGTTTACCACTAATAATGCGATTCAAAAATCCCAGAAATGCATTTTTGTCAAAATATAACAACCTTTAATCCCACACAAACCAATCATGCCAGCATACTGCTGGGCATTGGAGAAGGTCACTTTTGAAGTAGTTGTAAAAAAAAAACCATAGCATGTCCTGTTTAAAATTCACGGAAATTGCTCCAAGACTATTCGAGAACATGAGAATGGATTCTAATTGTTCATAACAATTTGAACATACACCGTTTCATTTGTTCAGTGAATCAAATATTTAAGTAGCTATCAAAAACCTTTAAACACGTGCAAACCACAGTTTGCCATTATCATAAACGATGCATCGCGCACAGTACAAAAAAAGCCCTTTTCGCTACTGTTCATCTCGGCGAAGACAATTTCAGTTTAGCGGGAGAGAACAGTACTGTAAGATAAATGATGTCAAATGCAGACTGGCCCTAATTTGGATAATTCTAATTTTCCCACTTGAATACGATAGGCAAAGAACCGCTAGAATTATCCGCTGCTTTGGAAGGACAGGCACCACCAATGAGATATACACTGATGACTCTAACACATATGCAAGCAGATCACACGAGCATGCATTGTTAGGCAAACTCTTTCAGGACTAGCCCACAGACCATCACTTATATATGAATATACTTTTCAACACACAGCCAAATGAAAATTTCTGTGCGTTGGAATGCGTACGCAAGTATCTGCCTGGAACCTAACCTAATTAAAGGTCCAAGCGAAGCATTCAGCTCGCTCTTGAGATGTTGTGCATCCTCACTATGCATATCCGATGATTTATTTCCAGTCACTAGGGTGTCGGCAACCCATGACAGGACTTCAGCAACAAGGAAAGCCCAGGCACTTGAAGGGGCTCCTTCAGGGAAGAACTTCAACAAGTGCAAAGCCCTTTCGGCAACATCGAGTACGGGTTGAGCACCAAGCTTTCAGAAAAGAGCTCCTAAAGCAGGTTTTCAATATTGACGGCAAACTAGATTGCACTCTGCCGCCCTTTACAACCCGTTCTGCAAACTGTGCCAGGCGTAAACCACAAGAATTCCAAAAACAGGAAACTGCAAGCTGTGTTATGAGCAAAGGAAAAGTGAATAGAAAATGACCGTTTATTTAGCAATGTTGTTATTGATAATGCAACGCCCTCAAAATTGACCTCACCGCATAACATATTAGTTGCTTAGTAAACCTGGCTTCACTGCTTTTTGCTCGTGCAGTTGGGAGAAAAAGCAAGCCAGACTCGCAAACGCCACGAGGACTGAATGCTGGCCACTGCTTCCAAACCGCACTAATAGAAGGAATCTGAAGATAGCCCCGGAACATTTGTACACCTAAGAAAACGGAGTGTATTTTTTATCGTCTAAATTATTTTTATTTGGTGCTTTATTTTGATATTCATGCCCTTTTCAACTATTGGGGTGCTTTTTCAACATTTTCAGAGTGATTTTTTTTTTTCTCTGTGCCAAGTGGCATAAAGGAAGACACAAAATAAAGCCAGCCAATGTCATATGCAATGCAAGCAATTTGCTAACATGAAGTAAAGGCAAGGCTAACTAAAATCAAATACTGGATTGCATTTCAAATATGTATACTCAATGTACACACAATGGGCACACGTGTAATTTTTTTACAAAATGGTGGCTTACCATATAAGGCCCATGTGACTCTCTTGTAGGTGGTTGGACCTCAATAATCAGGTCCAGCTGCTCAATGACCTATCAGAGGAGAGCAACACAAAATAAACCTCGCAGACTTACTGAAACACAGCTGGCCGTACTTGTCACTAAACAATATCCACATTGTTAAAAATACCAACTTTAGAGCGTAAAAATAAAAAAATATTGCATTAGTAGACGGCCTCCAACTAGGGTGATTCTAATCACCCCACTGACTAGCAATACAACTGCAATTAGTTTTGTTTACATAATCCATTATTTTAAAAGAGCAGATGCGTCAACACACATTGTTGGCTCACAAACTTATTAGTCCTGTATTACATTCCAATGCCGTATAGCTTTATTACTTGTGCAAGAAATATAAAAGCATTACCAAAGCTGTATTACGCCGCCATTATCAGAGATAGATTCGAGACGATAACCAAGGATTAAATTTCATTTTAAATGCCCTGTTCAAACAGACTTAGAGAAGTGATCAATTTTTTTTATGTAGTTTTGGATAAATGCACCAATAGCAAAGCACTCTACAAAAACTGTGCACTAAAACTATACTTCTCAACAACAACAAAAACTGGTGCCCGTTGACCACACAAAATGTTACGAAACAAACCATTAGTACCTCAGTGCATGGCCATGCCAGCCACCCACTCATCAGCTTCACTAGCCTGACTAAACCAACTGCAGAGCCAAGGCCTGCCATCTATCCCTCCAGTTATAGTAACAAAGTCCTGTGCCAGCTAACCAGCTAAATCCAAGTAATCTTGGCAAACTTCCTAATCTTATGCGCCCACCTATCTTTCTGCTACCCATTGCTATACTTGCCTGTGCCTTTTCCTAGAATCATAACCATTACCATTGGCGACCACCACTTATCATACCGTCGCATTACATGTCCTAACCATGCCCATTTATTGTTCTTTATTCCGGTCCTATCGTTAACCATTTCAGACACGACTTTCTGCAAATAGAACTCACAGCTTTTTCTAAGACTGCACAGCAACTAGCAGCGGTTTCATTGTTTGGGGTGAACTTAGCATTCTTCACTTCGCAAATAAGATGATTTGCGAAGTGATATGGATGATCTGCCATGCAGCCAGGAGTTGAATAGTATTTCTTTTTTTCTTTTTTTAATTTGGCTGGCTATTTTTGACGTTTATTTCACAAAGCAAGGTTACTTTATCAAAAAGAAAGGGGGAAAAATTTTCAAACAATGAATTACTAACTTTTTTCTGCAATTGAATATGCAACATTCTGTACTGAAAGTCACTAATAGCATATTTAGGCATTTTCTTTAGCAAGTGCAGTTTTCTACCAGTTATCAGCGTGACTATGATACTCCTTGAAACCATGCTTGTAGGAGGAATTGCTACCACCATTAAAGAAATAATGCGGGTTAAATGAGATAGCCAGCTGGCAGACAAGTTTGCAGACTAGAAGTTTGCTTCTAAAAACACTGCTCACATTTCATTGTTGGATTGTTCTGCCATCTAGTCATTTACTGCATGCCAGAATACTGACTTTTTTCGGTGAGTTCAAGATAACTTTTTTAGGTTTTTGTCAGTTTAAACCAAAAAGTCCAAATTTTACCATAACGTGAGATCAATAAATATTTTGTGAAACAATGAAGGAGTAGCGTATCATCTGCTATATTTATTTAGCCAGGTTTAGCCACCAGCAATGCTATCAATGTTTCTTTGTGCAATTTCAGGCATAATGTGCATCTTGGAAATAGAAACTTATTCTACTATACTATAGGAGTTTGATTAACACTGGCATTTCAATGTTACTATATTCATAAATTATAACACAGTGTAATAAATTTTGCATATCCTTGTAAAAAGAATTGACAGCTGGTGTTTCATGCAGGAAAAATAACAAATATGGGTTTGGGAATGCTCGAAATTTCGAATATGAATTTAACATGTCTGTTATGAAATTCATGCTCATAAAAATGATTTCTGAAATTTTCCAAATATATGAAAATTAAAGATTACAGCGAAAATTTTCTAATTCACTGCAGAATGTGACAGCTCTGCCAGGTTTCGTGCAGGTTCTTCCTGTACAGAAAACTGGCATACGGAATCCTGCATAAAATTTATGCTAAATTTTTCCGTAGAGTGCACACTTCTGTGCAAATCTAGTTTAACTTTATTTGTAAATATTGTGTGAATTGTGAAATAAACAAGAAAATGCTTGCTTTCCTATTTTCCTTTCTTTCTTTTTTTCACTGATGAGATATTCAGCATTCAAGGGCATTTTTTTCTCATATTCATATTCGATAGGTATTTAAAAATTTCGATATTCGCACATCTCTACTCATAAGCTCTTCGTGTTGGTGCCTGAATCACTTTAAAAAAAGAAAGAACAGTTGTCTTTGACTACTATAGTAAAAAAATTTAATTGCAGACGGTTCCATTCTGTCTTCTTCCTGTCTCATAAAATTACACATATCACTTTGATTTCCATAGTTTTGTGTATTGCCGTCAATTTAACTTGAACCTTTCATATTAGTTTTCAAATTTCTGCCCGCAGGTGAGTACGAGTAAGATACAGCTGTTATGCAACTATTTTTTTTTATACATGCACACATGCACACACCTATTGGGGGTAATACGACAGGAATGAGTAGTTATAGTATGTTGATTTATTTGATGGCCCCTACGTTGAAGTGTATTAATTTACCCAATGAAGATTCTATGTCTTCACAAAAGCTTTCAGCTACCTGGTCATCATAACTAGATGCATGCATTTAATTATGATATTTACCACCCTCTCCTTAATACTCTAAAATCATTCTATGTTGCCAGCTATATCATTAATGATAGGAATCGCACACTTAGTTCTCATTTGTCTGCTAAACCATGACAGCATAGTATGTGCCCACCCTATATCACTGATACACTTTATTTGTCTTCCTAAATTCGCTAAGCCCTATGAGATCTGATTTTACCAGCTAGTTCCTCAAACAGTACTGCTAAACTAACGTCTCTAGATAAGGTTCTAGCGTTGAATGCTGCCAAGTTCAGGTTCCAATAACAGCTTGTCTGGAGTCACAGTCTCTTAGCACCATCCGCTGCTTCAAAGGCCTGATCTTCATATTCACATAGGAGGTGATAGCCAAGTACTAGACTAGGCTGACGAATCCGGATCCAGTGAGAGGATGCATTGTTGCCTCTGAAGACCGGTATCAGGCAGCACCCCAAGCCTGGTCACAAAATTGCAATGGCAGGCAATTCCTTTTTTTGAGAAATGCACAACACCAGATCTTGAACCACAATCCTCCCTCAATGCCATCACTGCCCCCTCTACTCCGATTCCAGCTAACTACAAGTTAGGAGAACCGTTATTGTTAAACCTGCTATACAGAAGGGACGGTGCCTGTTCTGGGTTCACATGTCTACAACCACAAGGCAAATAAAATGCGAAGAAAACGCACCTTTTTGATGATTATCTCTCTAGCGTCAAAACGCTCCAGGAATCCATCAAACAATTTCTGGGGAAGGAAAGGGAGAAAAAGAGCAAGTCATGGATTCGTCCCCAGCTTTAAATCGGATTGAAAGGGGGACATGTAATTGCAAGTTTTCAGTTACTATAAAAGATACGAACAACATAAGCTGGAAAGAAAAATGCTTCTCTCGTGCTAGAATATCGGCACAGGAGAAAAGGGAAAGACAGAGTGAATAATTATAAAACCACGAGTTTGGTTACCTTTTACTGCTGAATACAAGAATAAGAGAAACATTTGTGCTGACTCATGCAATCGCACAACATCAAAGTTTAAAAGAGCACCGTACACGTTTACAACACTCTTTAATGCACCTGAGTAGCATACTGTGGATCAAGGTAAAGCTGGACAGAAATGTACGATCTAAGAGAGAGTGACTGCATGCACATGGAGCTGCACATACATATACAAGCCCCATAGGTATTGCAAGCCCGAATGATGCGATAAAGTTGCAGAGAAGCATACCCATTACTTAGTTATTCAGTATGCTAAATTGCATCCCGAAATAGCAATTCTTGTTTTGGTTTTATGTATGTAAATTCAAGGAAGTGAAAATCGAATATTTTTTTTTAGCTGGAAATCCCACACAGCCCAAGTTATTCCAAAAAAGGTTCTGCAGGGAAGGAGAGGGGTTTGTACTTTATAAAGGCAGAGGATTCGTTATGTGCACGCAGGGACAGATTTATTGGTGACCCCATAAGAGGGCGGTACTTTTTCACAATGCAATTCTGTTAACTTATCATTAAAAAATAAAAACTGGTTTTTCACACCATTCCCGAGTGAGGCTGGGAAGTGCATCTCTTCCCCCCCTCCCCCACTCCGCCCTTGGATCTGCCCATCACGAGTAGTATGGATAAAAGTAAGGCTGCCCAATAAAGTATTCACAAGATAACATGTTGTACTTTATTATTCTGTTGTTTATTACTACCAAGTGCAGATCGAATATGGTCAATCTAGTACAACAATTTCTTTTTTTCTAAATGTACGCTCTGGAGGACTGCTTTTAATAGGCAGCACTTGACAGCTTAGCAAGTAATACCAGGACTTTGATAACAAAAACAGACATAAAAATCTAGTTGTAAAGGGGTAGTTACATATCAGTGTCGAACCAAATGTAGCAAAATAGCTAGAAATTAACGCTATACAGCTGTGCAGAAGCACTGCAGGTTAAGAATGTAACATTGTCTGCAAAATCAGGGCCAGCATCTATCTAGGGCAGTAAGTCTACCGACTTGGCTAGCCAAGAAGGCTAATATACCAGATGGTTGCGCTGAAAGGCTGTACAATGGCTTTACGAGAAAAAAAAAAATTTAAACAGCTACAGAAATGCAATGCATGACCATACCATATAAGGATGTGAGGTGTTTTGGAAGTGCTCAAGGATGTGCCTCAGGCAGAACAAGCTGAACAGGCGCTCTGTGCGATAATAATTCCACACCTGCAATAGAAAGACTATATAGCTACAAGCACTGACTGAGCAAAAGAAGTCACCGAAAATGAAGGTGGTTCGTGTCAACATTTGGGAAATCACCTCGTTCAGTATGTGCGGGATGTTCCTTTCACTCGAAACTGTTGCCTTTTGGGAAGAGAGAGACAGAAACAAGTAAGAGGTTGATAGTTCACTCCAAAGCCTCTATGCAAAACAATTCCTAAAAGATTTTATAAGGATCGAATTACAGTTACAGTTACCTTCAAGTCATCTTGGGTGCCTCGGAACTCGTAGGTCAAGTAGGAACAAAACAGTTCGTAACTTCGTGTTTTGTCCAAACCCTGAAATATGACGTCTCGTTAGCTGCCTTCTCGTCAATGCGGCAGGTATCAAACAACATTAGAGAGTAAGAATAAGATTTGAAAGTCGTTTTCTCTCTTGTGCTCACGAGAAGGGTGCTGAGTTTGGAGAGGAGCTCTTGATTAAAGCCTTCGGGCACAGCCGTCGCCACCTTCCTAGTGTAGCGAAGAGGGGAACACAGTGTCTTTACAGCCCTGCTAATGAACACAATCACTAAAACATTACCTATCGTCGGTGAAATACAGTATTCCATTGAGAACTTGATCGGCATTCTTGATGAGCTCGTTGACAACCAATTCCTAAAGACAGTACAAACAGAATGTGCAACAACGTTTTCTGCTCGTCCTGAGTAATCTGGAATAGATACATACGTTTGACCGGAGCACAGTGTTCCCGGATATGATGACCCACAGATCCTTTATTGATCTGCAAAACAAATGCACAAACTGTTAAGTTAGCATGCGCGCCGGTGCGTCCTTTAACATGGAAGGAAATATACAAATATACAAATGTCAGTACAGGCGTTTGTGCGGCACTGAACATTTATTCGAGTCGCACTGCAAGTTAATTAACAACTAGTTACGGTTAACAACTAGTTACTAGTTACGGCTATGAGCAAAAATCGAAATAAAACTTAGCATAGGCAGCATGGAACACACACCTTTGAATATCCGCCATTACACCAGTGAAGTTACCATCAACGATGGACCGATGAAACAAATGCCACCAAGTTCAACGGGATTATGTACACCAAAGTTAATAGGTTTCGAAGAAACTCTATAATAACATGTAAAATAAATGTCAGAAATTATTTTTAAAAATTATGTCAATGTGTGCCCCGATCATCCTTGTACGCTTGTACCTGCTTGTACCTCCTTGTCTAATCTGTCTATTTTACGAGGGCATGTCATGTCACTTGGCGCGCACGCTAGTTTGAAAGCGAGTGTTTTGTTGGTTTTGTTGCGCGACACTGAAGTTTTGGGAACGAAGACGCTTACATTTACTAGTTATGGCTAAACAGTACTCATTTAAGTCATTTGACATGGCTGTCGATGACTTCGGAGAACTTAATAAGCTCATTCGCAATGAAATGTCCATGATACGCAAGGTTGCCGCCGATGTGTGTGAAGTGTTTGAAGGTAGGAAAACGAAAGTTTGCTCCGTTTCAAACTGCTACTCGAAATTGCTTCTTATGTGACATTCTTGTTCGTGTATTTGTGCCCAGGAGACGAGGCGAGGCAACCCCTGGATGAGCTGAAGGGTTGCATGAAGTCTGCGATTGAGCAAGAAAACGACAACAAGAAATACGTGGAAGTTGCGAAAGCACTGAGCAGAAAGGTTTGCTGAACTGTGGTCGTTAACTCTTAGGCTATGAGGCCACCCAGAACAAACCAGGCCTTTTTACCTCCTTCGGTCGCATTCATTCTGCAGCCGTAAAAACGTAAAGATTTTTAAAACGTTAAAAATTTTAGCTCCATCTTTTAGAACTGTAACTTGCTGACCATGTTGTACAAAACCTGAGGACAAAGGGGGGATTACATTGGGCTTATAAAAACTTCAGCGTATATATTTAATACCAATTTTGCGACCACTTTAATTGGACTTTTAAGTAGCATCATCATGGGGTCAGCATCACACCTTTGCCGTTGAACTGTGATAAGGAAGACTTATGAGGGATACACTAAGCAATTCTTTTGTGACATGGACAAATGGCCCAGTTGACTTGAGATTAACAGATGGCTTATGAAACTGCAAGAAATGCAAAATTTGTATGAGCATGTGTGTGCTAAGTATATCCTACATACAAATCCTGCAAAAGTGGTGGACAAATTTGTTTTTATTGCCACAAAGTGGCCTACCTCGTACTAACGACCTCATGCCACCTATCCTTTCAACCTTCCGTGCTCCCAATGCAAATAACAAATAACCTACTCCCTGAGGTACGGGCACGTAATCGGGTCTCCTTCTCTCTGCCGCATAGTGTCCCAGTTGGCACTGAGATTAACAGATGGCTTATGAAATTGCAAGAAATGCAAAATTTGTGTGAGCGTGTGTGTGCTAAGTATATCCTACATACAAATCCTGCAAAAGTGGTGGGCAAGTTTGTTTTTATTGCCACAATGTGGCCTACCTCGTACTAACGACCTCATGCCACCTATCCTTTCAACCTTCTGCGCTCCCAATACAAATAATGAATAACCTACTCCCTGAGGTACGGGCACATAATCGAGTCTCCTTCCCTCTGCCGCATAGTTTTTCCTGCAGAGCCACAGAATGTTGCACGTGAGTGTAGGGATGCCTCTGGAACTGTTACTTAAAGTTTTTTTTATTTTTCACTGAGCCAGGAATACAACAGGAACTTAAGCTGCTGCATACTCACTGGAATTGGCTTTTTCTTCTCCTTAAGGTGGCGGCTAATCCAGAGGCTCTTCACGGAAGTCTCAGGCAGGAGCTTGTTTCTGCATACGAGGCGGCAAAAGGACGACAAGAGAATCCAGAAATTCATGCAGAATTCAAGGATCTTCTCAAGATCACAAGTGCAGCCGACAGAGGCATGAGTCACGTGGAACTTACTGGAATACATTCTTTATTAGGGTTATCTTGCCTTTATAGGGGGGAAATATGGATTGTTACAAGAACTGCATTGAACTTCTTGTGTTCAGGATGAAGTATTTTCTTCTTAAGTAATTGATTCTGTTAATTTCTAAGCACCATGATGGGTCACTGGTGGCTAAGTAACAGCGTGAGAGACCAATCTTTTTGGGCAATTTCAAGACTTCTGAGCAAACATTTTGTACTCTGGTAAAAGAGACAGGGTAAAAATGCATCTTTTATGCATTTATGTTATGCTAGTGACTCACACAATTGTACACCTTTGTATGCCTAACTCATGTAAAATGTCTGGAATTATATTCAAAGCACAGTGGTTCAATTCTCACTTCGTTTGTTATATGTGGCCGTGTTCATAAGAGCAATACAATAGCTGGTGGCCATCGATACAGTGTGATGTGGCTAAATAACTATGGACTCGTAATTTTTGTTTTTGTGTCTTCTCGTTTAAAAAACTGCATCAGACATTAGTACAAGTGTATCACAATGTAGTATTCACTTACAACCACTATATTTTGTAACTTTTTCTTGGTGCTGTTTTGGTTTCATCAATCTGACAGTGGCTGTGGTGTGTAGTAGCCACGAGCAAAAATAACAGTGTTGTTTGTTGTCATTCCAGCTTTTGAAGGAGGCTGACTTGAGTGTTGTAGTGATTTAAAACTATATCAGCGATTAGGTGAGAGCTTTTTCATGACTCATATGATCATCTACACATCAGTGCCATCCTTCAGCTGATAAAATTGAAATAGCATGAAGAAAGAAAGTTGTTGATCATTATCTAGCCGTCATGGTGATCCATGTATTCCAATGTTTAATGCATTATTTGAAAGAAGAAAAAGAGTGGAACTTTGTACCTCTTTATTCATTACAGTGAAGAGTATCATGATTTAGCTATTCTTCATTGCTCTTCATGCTACTACTGATGCACAGGATTTTATTACTGCATGCAATATATATATATATATATATATATGCCCCGCCGGGGTGGCGCAGTGGTTACGGAGCTCAACTACTATTCCCAAGGAGGCAGGATCGAATCCCGGCCGCGCGGCCACTTTTCAATGGAGGCGAAACACAAGGCACCCGGGTGCTGTGCGATATCAGTGCACGTTAAAGAACCCCAGGTGGTTGAAATATCCGAAGACCTCCACTACGGCGTCTCTCATAGCCTGAGTCACTTTGGGACGTTAAACCCCACAAACCAATATATATATTTATATTATTATTAACAACAGAAAGTGAAGCATGTACTAAATATTTGCTAGCTCCTGTTCCCATGAAGCAACTATACTACTCAGATTCTACCAATTCAGGATGGTAGCTTATTGTAGGGCTTATATATTTATATTACTGATTGATTCACATTGGGAAGCTTCACACAGTCATTTAGAATATTGCTAGGTTAACAGCTCTGAAATAGCTTCTGCAAATAGCATTTAAGTCCTTGTGACGTGAAAACATCCATATCTTGCGTTTCTCTTTTCATTACTGCAGGAGCATCATCTTTCCAGGACTCCTGTGATGGCATGACCATTTCTGAAGACCTTGTGGATGGCCACTGGATTGATCCGATTACCCAGAAAAATATCGAGGTACCAGTGAAAAACATGAAGTGTGGCCACATCTATGACAAGAACAGCATCTCCCACTACATAAAAATTACCAATAGACCCAGGTATGGCTTGCCTTGTGGCACGTGAAGCTTTAGCTGTTTGATGTTTTGCTGTGTTATGCTGTGTGTGTGAGGTTCAGTGCTATGCATTTCTGCAGCTGCATGCATAAACACTTAGTATGGGTACCAGGTCACCAGGGCATCCCAGGGAACGAGAGCGCACATGTCTCAACCCGAGCATTTCTCCCCCAGGCTCTCCGAGATTGTCTTCTTTTTTGGCCTAATATCTTGGCGAGGTTTTCTATTGCTGTTTCATATTTGCTCGTTATTTTCGTGGTATGCTCTATTTCATCTATATATGTATGTATGTGCTCCTTAAAGTTCAATGCTCGCCATATTTTACTTCTTTTGTCTGACTTGAAAATGTTGCATTATTTTTTCTGGCTATGGTTTTGCTACCTATTTTACTTGCTTTGTTTCTACATGTACCAAAACTAGTTCTTTCAGTATTTTTGTTTGTAACAGTGAATGTATAGAGGATCTACCTTTGGCATTTATGGTGAATTTGATCATTAAAACAAATACAGTTTTGTTAGTCTTTTTGCACCTCAAGTGCAATGAATAAACAAAATGAAATTACAGTTTCGCCTGAAGTGCTCAAAAGATATTAAAGGGACTCTGAAACCATACCTGTGGTAATATTTTAATGGAACAAATTCGTAGTGTGGTCTCTGTGAACAATGTCAAACTTAAGAGCTCTGCATGGACCCCATAGTTTACAAAAAACATTTTTTTTAAAAGTGTTTCTGACGACTATGCTGACGATCATTACCAACTGATTAGGATGACACTTCACTGCACATTCATGCCGTCCTCCTTCCCATTCACATCAACTGGGCTTTCTGAGCACGTCCTCTTAGTGAACGCTTCGAAATGACGTCGGCGGGATGGGGTACGGTAGGGTGCTGTTGCAACTTGCTTTCGTTACTTTTTCTTGTGCTTCAGATTTCACTGAGTTGAAGGGGGAAACGGAAGATCTTAATTTTTGATTGCCGCCAACTTTAGTGTTAGTGAAGCTATAGTAGGATACAACTTAAAGAAACAGCAACTACTATAGCTTAAAAATTCTTGCGTAGTGGAGAGGACTGATGGAATACCGACTGTTCATGTGCATTTTCTAGTTTTAGCACTGTTAACTCGATACTGTACAATTTCAAGCTCGAATGGGACCAAAAATTTAAGTTATAGGCAGGTTCAACTAGGAGGAGGCCTTTTAATCGATTCTCTGGTGGCCACACCAAATTGCCTACTTTAATAGCCTGGAAGTTATAAATAATCGTGTTCAAAATAGATTTCACACATACTGTGCTCAGTGGCTAACAGTCTTGCAAGCCAGGCATTGCTGACATTGCCTTATCCAAAAACTCCATCACTTTTGCAGCCCTGTAGCAGTGGTGTATCTGGAAGTTTTTCACTACAGCCTGAACCTACTAAACCAGGTTTACTGCTCACACAGTGAATAATGCTGCAGTGCTCGGCTGTGACTATTTACCTGCAGTGAATCTGCTCGGTTATTAGAAGATTGAGAAGTAATGTGTGCTCTATAATTTTATCGTCAATATTCTGTGATGGGCTTTGCCTAGCTATTAAAAAAAGTTGAAAGAGCCACTAACAGGCTTCTGTATTCGTGTGTACTCCTCAGCATCTCACAGTGCTGCTGTCTCATGATTGTGAATTCATAAGCTGTGTTCCTAATATATCTAGATTTCTAGGCCTATGCTACCATTTTGTGCTCACCGTCTAAGTACATATAGCTATGTTTCTTCAGTAATATTTTTACAGAGGACATGGTTCATTTGGTGATATTGCATTTTAAGTTTTTTATTATTGTTGAGAATGCTAATTGGTTCTGATGTGCTTCATATCTTAGCATTACTTGGCCCGTGCACGATTGTTTCATGTGATTTCATAAAGAACCTTGGACAGAAAGCCGTTGTGAAATTCTTAATATGCTTATATCTTGTTTGCAGGTGTCCATGTTTGGGTTGTGGGAACAAATCCCTCCTGCGCATGGAAGACTTGGTGGACGACCTCTTTCTTGCTCGAGTATTGAAAGACAGATCTGAAAAGAATGACTAAAACACTGCCCAACTTCTGTTATGAATAAAATATGTATATTTGAGCACATAATAGAAGGGTTCAAGTTTTGTCTTGCTGTCCAGGTGCTGACATTTGCACTATTGTATAGAGGCAGAAGGGCTGGTCTATTTTCTTCATTCTGCTCCAAATGTGATGCATTGAAGGTGCCAATCACCAGAAACCTTCTCAGTAGCGCTGAAGGCCATACAGGGCCTATCGCCGACAAGTTGAAATTGAAGCCCTGTCGTCACTCATGCGAAAACATGAGGGGCCACTGGCAGAAAGCAGCAAAGTAAAAAGCTGAAGGAGAAAAAGGTTACCGTTCAGTGCAGTCTATCCTTCCTGAAGGCACTGCTGACCAGTGCCCAGGAATTTATCGGCACAGGCGTAGGATTGAAAAGGACATGCACAATGTAGACGCAGGAAATGTGAATTGCACATTTCCTGCGTCTACATTGTGCATGTCCTTTTCAATCCTACGCCTGTGCCAATAAATTCCTGGGCACTGGTCAATGATGTGAATACCCGGCCGGGGTGGCGCAGTGGTTACGGCGCTCGACTACTGTTCCCAAGGATGCGGAATCGAATCCCGGCCTCGGCAGCCGCTTTTCGACGGGGGCGAAAAGCAAGGCGCCCATGTGCTGTGCGATGTCAATGCACGTTAAAGAACTCCAGGTGGTCAAAATTTCCGGAGTCCTCCACTACGACGTCTTTCATAGCCTGAGTCGCTTCGGGACATTAAACCCCACAAACCAACCAACCATCAATGATGTGAATTCCAAACAGCCTGTACTGGAGCACTTCAAAGTGGTAGACTCCATGTTTAGATCTGTCAAGTCAAAATAGGCAAAAGCTTTTAGTCAAACTTGCAAAAGCAAGCATTTCGTATGTCATTTCGTTCCAAATTCTTGCTCAGGTCAGCTGTGCTATTTTAAATGTCCGTACATGTTTTGGCAGCTTGTTTTGTCCCGCGGAGATGCGTGCTTAGTCAGTAAAGCCATTGAACGTTGAATAAAAATAAATAAAAAATAAACTGCAATTAATAAAGGCATTTGACCCTTGAAACATAATCCAAAACAATTGGAATGGTTGAAACCTGCTCCAAGTTAACATTACTGGACAGCGGTATGCGTTCTTTCATTTGCTCTTCTTTGTTATCAAGGCTGATGCATATGCATTAGTGCAAATGAGGGGATCTTATTCACTACATACTCTGCTGCTTCAGTGCTATACATTCATACATAATAGGGCAATATGGTGAAGGGGCTTATTAAGTAGAATGCTGTTACATTCTGTTAATTTTTTGTTACATTTCTAATAAGAGGCATATCATTGCAAAATAATTGGTATCATGGTTCCGAAACCTCTGCCACCTGGCAGGTAGTTGACCTGCCACGGTTGACAGGTGCCAAAATGGAAATAAGGAAATCTCCCTATTTCTCTTGTAGATGAGAGGCAGGAGAGACGAAAGACTTAGATATAATAAACTAACCTTGCAAGAATTTTGCACACAATTCAAGGTTTGAATTGCATATGCTAAGGTGTTTGTCTCCAGTCTCAATCACTGCACTTCGTGCATGCACCTTATATAAGTACATTGCTAGCGCATACCTGGTTGCATCAGTTGTAATATCATAGACTGAATTTTTGCAACCAGCAAACATTGGTAATTAAGCCAACTATTTTCTTCAAATTGTTCTCCGTGACAGTTCTATATAGCTAAGTTCTAGTTGCATCTGCGCGACAAGAGCTACATGAGAATTCCGCTAAGCGAGCCTTATCAAGCTTCAAGATATCCGTTTCAAGGTTAACAGGTCGTGAAGGCCAGCGGGGTATACCGCGACCCGCTAGAAACACCGAAGAGGGTTACAGAACGAAACGTGCAGCGCTGTAATTTTTACTCGCGTCAGTGGCATGTAGCAGATTAACGATTAGCGAGTCAAACCAAAATGAAGCATGAAGCTCTGCTGTGCTCAGCAGCTTGTAGTTATGAGCTCCGCTCGAGCGACGCAATCAACGCAATTGCATAGGGCACGATCTTTGCGAGTACGCGCGGATCAACGTTGTATTCCTTTCAGCCCACGTCAGCTAGCTTTAAAACGCGCACGGTTAAGTGTCGCTAAACTCATGCAGAAAACTGTTCCAGGAAGAGCCGCCGCTTCCTTCCGGAAAGGCGTCGTTGTTTTCGATTTGAGTTGCGTAGGCGAGGGCGGAGTACAAGGCGAGACGGGCACCGCCGCAGCGCCGTGCGGTGAGCGCCAGCGGAAGAAAAACGTAAACAGACGTGGAAGCGAGCGGTCGTGGGACCACCGTGATTTCCTCGGAAATAGGCAGGATCATTAAAACGGCTTGTTGACGTGTCCAGTCGAAGGATCAGTGGACCCAGAAGCTTAGGCTCACGAGGTTGCCGAGAGACAAGAACTAGGTGAGCGACGCTCTCGAGTTATTCGCAACGCCCGCTATCTGACACGGGCATGGGTCGCCCCACGGAAGGCAATTCCGAAAGGAGGGGAGGGCGCAGATTTGCGGGATTAATGGCGTGCGCGGCCAGTATCGCCGCCGATGTGTGCCCGTCAACGCATTTCGTCTCGTGTCTTGTCGGGCTAGCGTTTCTTTCCCGAGCGTGGACAGTAACGATCTAGCCGTCGACCGAGGCGAGCGCTTTTTACCACGTGACAGCGCCATTGCTGCCGAAGGGTACGATTAGGAAGCAGTGTTGTAAAAGCGTGCGTGTCGGACCGTTTGTTTTCCGCGAACACGGTGGCGTTACATCCACTCGCCACTAAGAAATGCGGAGTCGTCGTTGGCGTCGCGGCATAGGCATTCCGAACAACTTGATCGTGCAGGGAAGGCAAGGTAGCGCAGGAATCGCAGTCGGAGGCGCGAGGAAGAGGGTAAGGAAAAAAAAAAAAATGCGGCTCGAAACCAACGCGGAGCTACTATCCAAGTTTTCATCTTTCTTTCCCCTGCGTTCGGTTTCACGTTTATCGAGTCGGCATTTTTCGCATTCCGTGCACGCGCTGAGCACGCTGTGTGTCTGAGCGCTCTACTTCCGCCGCGACAGACGGATGGAATGGCGAGTGCCTTTTTTTTTTTTTTTCTCCCCTTGTTTGTACCGGCGTGGACCCGGAAATCTGTCCGTAATTTTCCTTTCAATTGACCTGAATGTCTACCGCGTTGCGACGAGACGGTTTGGTGTTTTTACTCTTCGGCTATTGTTTTATGCTTTTCCTAATCGCACTGTGCCAACAAAGCGGCTTTGTAGCTCTTTACTCAAGGTCAGACGACTTGTTTACAATGTCTGGTTTTCTGTTTGTTTTTTGACCGGCTACGTCACGCTTTGCCCTCTGCAGAACCACGCTGTTATCACTACGTCGCCGTCCTTTTATTCTTGGCGTCTTGTAGCGTACTTTATGTTCTGAAGACCTGCCAGACGCTGGCAAAATTTCCAGGTGTTTGACGCTGCGATGTTTGTGGGCGGAAACGGATAAAAAAAAAAAATAAAAATGAACCCTTGCAGCTTTGACTTCCTGTGCTCTCCATTTCGCATCCTGTGTGTGAAAAAAATGGTAGCAGATGCAGTGTTTAGTTTAAACAAGTTTATTAACATACACTTTTATCGTAATCTCTACATTTTGAAGCCCCTCATATCTTTTTTTTTTTTTTTTTCTATTTACCTGCTTAGCGTGTACTGATTAGCGGAACTTGCGTTCTTCTGAAGAAGCAATAATTCGAACTTGGATTGATTTTTATTTTATGCATTGACTTTGATTAAATCTTCTCAGCTATAGCATGCATAGCTACATGGATTGTACCTCGGCAGGCTTTAAAACTGGTAAAGTAGGCTGTAAGCATTTGCAATTATAATATGTACTGTGAGCAATTTAAAGGTCTTAATGCCCAAATAAATTTTCAGTACTAGTGTTAATATCATAATCTTAATTTGTACTTGAGAATTTATAGTTATAAGGGACACATTATGATATGGTTTGTTTGCATAATTGGGTGCTACACTCCCTCACAAGGAAGCAAGCAAAGAAAATACAAATCCCCAACAAAGATTGCATCAAGTTAGTATAATGTAAGTAAAGAGATGAAAGGTTTATAAATGGAATAATTAAAAGAAATTATAAACTGTACCTGGTAAAACCCGTCATAGGAGAAGTAATTGGGTGCTATCTTCATATTGGACACACACACCTGGCATGCAACTTCTTACTCAGGTCCCAAAATAACACAGGCCACGAGGGGCGCTGTGCTGGAGGTACTGGGTAATTTTAACCATCTGGAGTCCTTTAATATGCACTGACATCACGCAGTACATGGGCACCTTGCAGTTCGCTTTCCCTGAGCCTAATTACGGCAATGCATTCTAGGAATGCGTCATTGGAAACATAGTAAAAGTCACAATACAAGTGTACACAATAATATTCTGCTGTCTCATGTCATGTCGTGATAGATCATAGAGAGCAGACTTGCATGCTGCACACGCTTGCAAGAAAGAAAGAAAATGCACGTCCCCTACAAAGAGTGAATAAGAATAAGACAAGCTGTCAGGCTAGTTGGTGCTGATCCATTCTGGTTGACAGCGCTTCGGCGTACGCGGGCGGAGCACAGAAACAGAAAACATGATGACACAGGTGCTGAACTTCAACTTTATTCCTGAACCGCTGAAACACTGCATATGTACCCAATACAGGCGCCACCAGGCGGAAGTTTTTAATGCTCGTGCCGGCAAGAAGCAACATTGCAAGTGGTAAAGAAAAAAAAAAAATTGAGCAGGGAGGGGTAAAACCAAAACAAGGTGTGAAAAAATAAGGAAATAACACAGTAAAAATATATAACCAAAAGATTATTCAGAAACTAGTCTAGTAACATATAGCTAAAAAAGACACACAGAGATAAAGCATGGTGAAAAGAAAAGGTGCTATGGCAAAACACGCAATGGTATGAAGATCGTGATCTGGTATGTAAGCAGAAAAAGAAAACACACTTGAGCAATTAAGATGAAGCCAACAATCAAGACAGCTAAACGCAGAAGATGAGGTACAGTAAAAACTAAAAATAGAAGGAAAGGCACATCAGCTCCTGTGTCGTGTTTTCTGTTTCTGTGCTCTGTCCGCCTCTAAAGCGCTACAGTGGACTTACAAAGATTGCCTCAAGTTAGTATGGTGTAAGCAAAAAGATCAGTGGCTTATAAATAGAATAGTTAAAGAAATAGTGAACTGCACCTGGTAAAACCCATCATAAGAGAAGTAATTTGATGCCGTTTTAATATTAGACATGCGCATCTGACACACAACTTTTTAATTGCAAAACAAGGTAAACGGCAGTGGTGAGCGCAAACTAATTCGCATTTCTTTCTCGTGCACTCAAATGATTCAGGAAAAAAAAGTTTTACTTTTTTCTTCAATGTGCACATCCTTTTCCATCCCAACTTACTCCAAGAAGGCAACATTTGTTCAGATTTCAGCGGAAGAAATCCTAAACAAGTTATAATTCACATTTTACCCACTAAGCAAACTTGTTAAACCTTGTGTCAAGTGCATTGTGTCTTTTGACAGCTATAGCATTAATCCATGTGGTATAGTGCCTTACCGCAGCGCCATCGTCTCACCCCAATATTGATTCTGCATTATCAATACTTGCACATTTAGTTTAAAGGCTGGAAGCATATTCAATCTGGTTTTGAGCTACTCTAAGCATGCTTAATTCAGTACCAAAACTATGCTTTTTGTATTTAATTCTATTTTTAAAATGTACGATTTGTGCATCCCTTGCACTTAGGTTCCAGTTACTGCATACAATAATTTGTTGGCTGAGTTTGCACATTATGTCAGGCGTCAGTTTTGAACACTTCCTGCATTAGAAAAGGTAGTCTGCTTTGCACCGAATGCAATGGCTGGAATCCTATAATAGAGAAGACTGCACTCTTACAACAGCATTTACAGGTCCATTCCTACAATAAGGCAATGGTAGTTGTTACTTCTTTAGACTGAGGGCGAGAAATCCCACCAGGTTTGCAGCTTACCTAAGGTGCGAGTGTAATCACCAGTTGTGCTACCGTTGCACCACTTTGCATTGTAACATACATGGCTGATGTTTTGCATTCAAACCCAAAATTTGTCATAATGAATGACTATAGCAGTCCTTTTTTTTATGCTGTAGCCCTAGTGAGGTCCCATATTGGAACTGCTGTGTTGTGGTCATTAAGTTGCAAAAACAAAAAAAAGAACAAAAACAAAATGGGAAATTTTTGCTGTAGCACTTATATAAACCGGTTTACCTTTCCTGTCATTTTCGCGTATGTTTAAATTTTCCTCCTGTGTCATGTTGCCTATCTACCTATTTCAGTAAGTATAGATACTGAAACTGAAGCGAGCACTTCTAATAGAACGAGCTTAGATCCAGGCATGAGTGCTTTTTGCTTTTCTGAAATTTCATTCAATGTGCACCGTGTGGCTGAAAGTTCACATTAAGCATTAATTTCATGTCTCTCTTAACTTGCAGGTACTGATATTTTTGTCTGAATCATATCATATATGTACTTGCAGAGATAATAAACATTTATTGATTGAATAAAGGAGAGAAAATGCCTCGTAGAAGGCATTTCGGTTGCAGCAATGTACCATTTAAAGCAGCATGAAGTATTTAATCAGACACAAAGCAAATTTTAGTTGTGGACTAATTAGGTCACTCTATCAGCTTCTATTCAAGCTTCAGAATGTTCTTTCCTTGGCCTCGCCGACTGTTGGCTTCTTTCCTTCATAACTTCTTTTCTGTAATATGAAAATAGATGACACATTGCCAACACTTGCAACCCTGGCAATGTTAATAACTTATGCAATGCAATATGTATATGCTTTGTAAATATAGTTTACTCTCTATTCTCACATGGTCTCTGTTTCCGCAGCTGAAGAGTAACTATGATGCTGCTAGTAAGGCACAAATCATGCAAGACAGTATCAGCAACGCAGTTGCTGTTCTACTTGGTAAATTCACTGCAACCATTACACAAGGTATTATCAGAAGCGATGATGATAATGAGTGAACAGACAGTTATATTCATTATGTATAGTTCACATTACCTCAGGGTTACTTTCAGCATCAGTACTACTGTTCAGCTGCTGAAACAGAAACTGAAGTGATGCTCGAAAAGTTTGTTGCAAATAATTTATCAAGCCGAGGCAAATTTCACAGGATGATTTGGGTTTATTGATGTCTTTCACACTTTACAAATAAAAATTCATGGAACATAAAAAATGTGATGAGAGTGAAAATTTGAAGAATTCAGTAAACATTAAATAAGTTTAGCAGCAATCGCATTTGTTTCCTGTGCTTGTTCAGAATGCACATATTTAGATATATATATATATATATATATATATATATATATATATATATATATATATATATATATATATATATATATATATAACTGCATGAATGACATTGCAGTGCTTTGAAACTCGTGTCAGTGCACGCTACAGATTCTTAGATGGCAAAATTAATCCAGAATTTTCCACTACAGTCCTTCATAGCCAAGTGTAGCCACTGTGGCGCTTCGGATGTTAACATCCCATAACTTGTAATATTTAGCAAAGCTAAAGGAGCTCTTCAAAAAAATCGTAAAGGTCTTCAGGTCTCAGGACATGTGGCATTGTTCTAAATAAACAAAAAAAAAATATTATTTCAATGACCAGTAGTCAGTTGTACTTTGTATGCTTATTTTTTTCTGTGCTTTGAATTCATGTAAGCATGCTTCATTGAATTTTAGATGGCTTGCTTTTGCAGCAGTGTGATTGCCCTAGTCTCGCCGTTCTGAAGCCGGCCAGCCTATGAACCACTATTGTTCCTGCTGCTGCCATTTGTGCACACCCTTATCAGGCTGCCCCTCCTCCTACTTGACGTTATCTTGAGCACACACTTGCTGCATTGAGAGAAGGGAAAAAAGGTAGCGATGCGCAGCGCGCTGGCCTTCACTCTGCTGATACCCCCAGCTTTGTGCAGCCAACACTTGACGTGCAAAGTGCACATTGTGTGTGTGTTGTCGAAGCTGCTGGCATCCACATAATGTGCGGTTGTTGCATTCTGTTGCTCCCCTTATGGACCTGGAAGGTGGCACCCATTTATATGGGCTACCCACCCCGGCAGCACTGAGCATGTGCCCGATATCGGTACTACTTGGCGATGACCGGTCCTACATAGGGCCGGTGCATTTCCAAGACACTTCCAATATTGGGATAATGGTTAGTGCTGCCTAGGCAGTTTCGTAGCTCCAGCTAGCGAAAATAGCTCCGGTACCTCTGGCCAATGACCGCTTTTGGCGCCCACCTCTCGGCAACCAATGTGTAGTGTGACGGTGACAAACTTCTTGTGGCAGGTAATTGAATATGGGACCAGACTGACACAAACCATGTCAACCAAGATGAAAGACACGTCGCGGGGAAGCGGGGTGGTCTCCCTGGCGGAGCGGGCTGCTGACATACACAAGACGGGATACCTGCGCAAGCTGAAGGTGAGCGTTTTGTTTTCTGACCATTTCTTTTTTTCCCCTTTTCTTCTCTCTTTGTAGCTTCCTGTTTTTTTTTAGGCTAGAAATATTTTGTTGCAAATTCCACTTTCAGTTTGTCAAATTTGGATCTGACTGCACATGCTTTCAAGTAGTTTATCGGGCTTCGGGAGGTGTTTGATAACATATGGAGGGAACCTATCCTTACAGACTGCTTTCATCTACTCACGTGCACATATGCAGCAAAGTGTCTTTCTCTCTTTTACTTCATTTAAAAAATGCTGTTCATTTAAGGCATATTTCCTGTTTGCTGACCCAATAAGTTATCAGGTATTACTGGTGTTTTGACCAGGGCTAACTGAGGCAGGTCTCATTATGGACCTTTATTTATTTCTGCATGAATACCTCTCGTTCTAGGTGGAGGGTGTTATTGGTATATGGTTACTTAATCTGGACTTCACCCCGCCGGGGTGGCATAGTGGTTACGGCGCTCAACTACTGTTCCCAAGGATGCGGGATCTAATCCTGGCCTTGGCGGCCACTTTTCGATAGAGGCAAAAAGCAAGGTTCCCGTGTGCTGTGCAATGTCAGTGCACGTTGAAAAACCCCAGGTGGTCGAAATTTCCGGAGTCCTTCACTACGGCGTCTCTCATAGCCTGAGTCGCTTTGGGACGTTAAACCCCATAAACCAAACCAAACCTTTCCTATTAGGCGGCCTCAGTCTAATAGATATGCATGAATAGATATGCAGTAGTGCTAGGAAAACTTAAATGTATTGGCACGATGTAATATACAATTCTTTCGCAATTTACTGCTGGGTGGATTTGCCCCTGAGCTGTCATTGTGTAATTAATTACTCTTTATTTGAGGCAGCAAACATAGAAATTCTCGGTTGTCTATGTCAGTGGAAAAGAACACTGAGGCACAACTTTTGGTTAGGTGTACCGTCATGAGCAAAAATAAGGTACCGCTGCCACTGCGTGCCGAACTGTGGAAATATTCATAAAATTAAAATCGAAAAGTCTAACCTCTGTTTGTACGCACAGCTCTTTCGAAGGAAGTTATTTTATTTTTTTTCATTAGGTGCTCACCAAGATTTCGAGGCACTCTTGTACAGGTCAGCTTTAAGTTGCAACTTAAGGGAATTAGTGGTAGTGATAAGGATGTGAAATATTTTGTGAGATTTTTGTCGATTTATGGGATTTTTTTTCCCGTGAAATTCCGAGCAAGCGCTCCCCCTCTCAGGAGCCAAAATTACAAGAAAAGTAGAGGAGGGTGCTTTCCCGGAGTGGCACTGAAATTCAAAACGGTGGCAACAAATTTTTTTCCGCCAAAAAAGAATTCTTTTTTGGCGGAAAAAAGAAACCGCAAGAAAAGGCGGAAAAGAGACCAGCTCCTTAGGTCTCTCGCATCGGATGTCCCTCTTGGGGTGGTCAACCTTTGCACATGTGCACATAAGGGCGAGTCGGCGCTGTGCGGTGACATTTTTGTTTGTGACGTTTATGAGAGCTGAGATTAAATTGATAGGGCTGGCAGCGTTGCAGTATTAAAGCTCATTACAGGTGCAAGTCCACATTCCACTTGCATGAGGAAGGTTCTTTACCTACCCTACTGGGCTTTAATGTGTAGCAAGAAAAGTGTGCAGGTCCCACATGGCTCCGAAGTGTTAATATTACAGCCTGCAGACATGACAAAGTGGGGCAACTACAGTAGTTACTCTCACCATTTGGGATACTTGAAGAGAATTGCAAAAAGAATGCACGTCCAAAGCCATGGGCTCCAACTATAGTGAAAAGCAGTGAAGATGCAAAGACTGAAAAGGTGACCTTGGAAGTTTTGATGTTGCATTGTAAGTGACGATTGGTAATACTGGTAAACCACCCTTCGTTAGACTGAAATGACTATGTTTGTAAAGTCTATGTGGATGTGAATATAAGTGCCCGGATATCCCAGACTGCATTGCAACTGCGCTGATCGCTGTGGTTGGGAAAAAGTGCGGGTGATGTACGTGGAAACATTTGATGCCGCTGTTGCTGTACCTTTGGTGTTTTAACACTCAAGTTGCCGGCAAATAAAAGAAACTGAAAACATTTTAGTCCTCGTTTTATTCTGTTTGAAATTAGTGATAGAAATTGTTTTCTTTTTATGGTCTTTTGCGTTGCCATTGTGTTATCTCCTAACAAGATTCACTAACTGCCCCAAACAGACAATGAAGAAGAAGTTTTTTGTCATGCGTCGAGAGTCTGAAGCTGGCCCTGCACGTCTGGAGTGCTACGACAGTGAGAAGAAGTGGAAGGCCGGTGCTCTACCCAAGCGGACAATTGCGCTCCGTTCCTGCTTCAACATCAACCGCCGTGCAGATGCCAAGCAGCGGCATGTTCTGGCGCTCTACACTCGGGATGATTCCTACGCGCTGGTGGCCGAGAATGAAGCTGAGCTAGAAGCTTGGCTCACGGAGCTGCTGCGTCTACAGCATGGCTCGAGTGATGTCGACGGGGATGCCAGGCCCAAGCCCCTCTTCGGTGAGTGTGGTGTGGCTTGGGCAAATGTATGAAAGGAATACTGACAAAAGGAAAAGGCAGTTTTACCTCAAACTTTTTTTAAACAAGTGTCCATTAGGAGTTTAACACACCACATCATGAGTTAAGGAAAGAAATTCAGTCAAGAAAAGCTGCTGCTTGTTTGCAACCTGTACGGTGCAAAAGAATGCTGTCCTTTCTCTGAAAGCCTAAGCAGTCTTTGTATGAGAGCAGTGATGATCATCTGAGATGGTTGCTTTGGTTGAACTAGGGCTTGTACATGTCTGCACAGTAAAGACTTGCTGCATCCTCACTGATGTGCACACATGAAGTATTTCGGCAGTGACACTGTAAAAAAAACTGAACGAGGTAGCGGGTAGAATGTGAACCGAGTGTGCACATGATAGGTAGAAAATAATTTAACTCGCTGCTGCACTACCTGCCAGCCTAGTAACTAATTGCGGGCTACCACATTCCTTTCATGCTTACAGGAACACCTAGAGGTTCCAGTATAAAGTACAACTAGTTGTGTGTGTTAACAACAGTAGTGCCCTGAACAGGCTTTTAGTTTCTATAAAGTGATAGGCAGATATGTATACTTAGGCCAGGTAGTAACCGGTACCTTCTCTAACAATTCTACTGCCTATTTCTACCGCACACTCAGTAATGATATCTGAAATTATTGTTCATTGCTTCTAGGCTAAGATCATCATCCTTGGCAGAATACTAAGGTAATGTTGAACAGCCTAGGAAAAGAACAGCAGTTTAAAATAGGTAGCGAAGCTCTGGAAGTGGTAGGCAGAAGGCCTACTTTGGGCAGGCAGTAACTGCAGATCCGGACCACAAAAGGGAAATAACTAGGAGGACAAGGTTGGGATAGAGCACGTTTTGAAGGCACTCGCACATAATGTCTAGCAGCTTACCGATATCATTCAAGAGGAAAGTGTACAACAGTTGCATGCTACCGGTATTCACCTATGGTGCTGAAACATGGAGTTAAACGAAAAGATTTCTACATAAGTTGAGGACAACGCAGAGGGCCGTGGAACGGAAAATGGTAAGGCTAACATTAAGAGATTGGAAGCGTGCAGGGTAGGTCAGAGAAATAACTCGAGTTACTGACATTCTAGTCGAAATTAAAAAGAAGAAATGGGCATGGACAGGACATGTAGTGCAAAGAGAGGACAACTGATGGTCTCTAAGAGTAACAAATTGAATTTCAAGGGAAGGAAAGCATAGCAGGAGGCAGCAGAAAATCAGGTGGGTGGCTGACGTTAAAAAGCATGCACGGATGCAGCTAGCACAGGACCGGATTAATTAGAGGAAAATGGGGGAGGCCTTCACATACAGGATGTTGCCAACACAGTACAGTCAAACTCTCTATAAAGAACACTGATAAAGTGAATTATCAGATAAAACGAACTGAAATCAAAGTTTAGTTTGTCTGTTTTATTTCTATGGGAGTTCTTTCTGTATAACGAAAAACAGATTTCAAAATTTGATTCCAGATCGGTTATAACGAAGCAGTGCTTTACATTAAAATGGCAAAAAATGCGTAAAGGAGTCAAAAATAACATCAACAAATGCAATTTTTCAATCAATCAGATCACCCGCCGCAGAAGTGTTTTAACTCGCCCGCGCGTTCGCGTGCCGCGTGATTTAGCGGCGGCAACAAAAACTATCACCAATGGCTTATGGCCTCCGAGATCATCGCGCGCGGAGGTGGGATCTCTGAGTTCATGAACGGAAGGCCAGGCTTGAGCATCACCGCCGCTGCTAGAGTTCGGCCATGCAACGGCTGACAGGCATGTGGCTGGCATGTCTCGTCATGGTGTGAGCCCCTGCCATGCCTGTGCCACTGCGACCGACCCGTATGTGCGCGCGGAGTTACCATACCTTCTAAGTATATTGATTTTTGCTCTCCAATGCAGAATGAAAAGCGAGGTTTCATGCTTATACCAAGCTTTTAATTTTAAAAAAATTGTGCGTTCTCGCACCTTTGTGTTGTCCGTATTAGTGTGCATTTTGTTTCTTTTTATTAGCAAACTTATTTACAGGAATTTGGGCGCTCACTTTTATAATGTATACCGGATATGACAAATTTTTGTGCCCCGTACTGCTTCGTTATACCAAGGTTCGACTATACTAGTATACTAATATCGGGCCCGTATAGTTCATGCTGCCTGCTGTTGAGTGCTGACTATGTTAGGGTAAAATTCATGCGTGCAATTAGTAGAATGTTGTAGGTTGTCACCACCAGGCTACTACTATTGTCATCAAAGTGATTCGTAACGTTAGCATTGTATGGCAAGCCTACATCTAAATGATTCGTTCCTCACAACCTACATTGGTAGTTTTGGACTACCTCATGCTTTTTTCATATCTCGTCTGTGCGCTTTCATGCAGAACATGTTTGGCAAGTGAATGTGAAGACGAAGGGCCTGGGTAGCAGCCGCAACATCACTGGCCCCCATAGACTGTGCTTAACAGCTAGCGCGCTCACATTGGTCAAGATGCACACTGACCAGGAAAACCCCGAGACACTCGAGTTTCCGGTGAGCCATGCTTTTCCACCTGTGCTATATGCTTTCCTCATCTCAACATCTGTAGCCTTGAAGTCTTCATAGAGGCTGTCAAACCCGTCCCTAAAAGAAGCCCGAAGGAATTTTATTTATATGTTTTTTTCATTTGAGGCATGTGTTATAGTTGCCAACTAATCGCAAGGAACAGTTGCCCTGCTACAGAAATGGGATTGTTCATATAGCATTTTCCTCCTTCTTGCTAACCTCTTATACCTCTGCATTTAAGAACAGTGTAGTCAACTGAAGTTGAAATTTTTTTGCTCACGAATGAGGTAACGTCGAGAGGAAAAAACCTTGATGGGCTCTCGAGCCCCAACTTTGAGCTGTAGTGTCAGGGACTACAGTAGAACATCATTGATACGTTCCCGGTTTGTGCGATTTCCCGTTTCATATGCTCAAAATCGCGGGCAGTAAAAATCTCCCATTGATTCAGTGTTTTTCTCCCGGTTAATAATGCAATGTCTCTGATTACTACATCCAAAATTTTGACAAATTGTGATCTCATAATATGTTTGGAGAAGTCCAGATGTGTGCTAAAATAAGAAGGGGCCAAATCTCGAGGCGTGCAACGTGAAAAACCAAACAGTGGTGCTTCTCCATCTAGGTTGCTTCCATGCAGTGTTTAGGTGCAAAGGGGTGAAGCATCAAAGACAAGACGCCTGTTCCTGTGGAGACATGATTTCGGGAAAAGGAGTGCAGTGGCTTCAAGGGGCATAGGGGTGAACCATTTGACTACTGCAGCCATGCGTTTGCATACAAGCAGACCAGGTCTGGGGAATGCAGTATGAAAGGCAAAAACTCAGCGAATCTATTCCATCGTAATGGCTTCTCCACAGACCAATAATGAAAGTAGAGGAAGCATTTGGAAACAACCAACGAAGCAATATTGGCTCGTCACTGCTGTCACGGAGCCGGATTTGTTACTAAATGTCTTCCGTGCTTAGGGCAACACAAATATGGACTGAATTCTGTAATCGCTAAAAAAATGGAGCTGTTCATACCTGATGTGAAGGAATGCTAGTCAGTCTACTATTCTATATTTTTATGCTTACCTCATTCGAAAGGTATGGTATGTTTTTCCAAATAATGTATTTCTTAAGCGTTTTTTTTTTTTTTTTTGTAATGTATCAGTAAGGGTGTACTGTATTTACTTTGACTGTCCAGCTTGTTATCACTCAAAACATAATGCTGTGTTACACGGCAGGAAGAGGCGTGTGATAAGTGTCCAATGGATATTTAATAGCACTGACACTCTTTTCCTCACATTGTTGCACGCCTATCAACCCTCCCGATTTGCCCAGAAGACCTCCCATTTTTTTACTGAACTTTCCGACAGCATAACTACAGCCCTATATCTCGGAATAAGCTTTTCTCTGCCTGTGCAAGAATATATTTTGTAAAACCGGCATCGTGCAATATGCATCTTCACCGTAGTTGCTAGCATCACCATCAGCGGTCACACTAGCACAGTCGGCATCATCAGCTAAGCAGCCGATCAACGCCAAATCAAGCTGAAGCCAAAGTTGCCGTTGCTAGTTGCATCTCATGTTTGCTGTTGCAGTTGCTTGCGTATATGTTTTGGGTTAGCTAGGCCACCTGTGTACGATGCAGAACATAAAATTCTCGTCTGCTCAAATTCATGGCGCTATCAAAGCCCGAGAAGAGATATTTGTGGAAGTTTTTGCGATCTTCCGAATTTTTATGCGTCGTGACATCGAGAAAAGGCAAACTTTTCGCATTTGGCACGCGCACAACTGTCGAAATGTGGCGTAGAACGTAGAACTGATTTCTGCTCATCTTCTGGCAACACATTCCTCCAACATCCGCGAAAAAAAAAAAAATGCCGATATTTGGTCTCGCCAGATGTGCTGTTGGTGGTCGCAGTTGCCGAAAAAGAAAATGCGGTAGTCATGTTCTCTCAGTGCAGTGGTGTTGGCAGGGATATATTATCGAAGTGTGGCGTTGACATTCTCTCGTCCAGCTGATGAGCATCCGGCGATGCGGCCACTCCGACTGTTTCTTCTTCATGGAACTGGGTCGCTCCTCTGTCACTGGCTCAGGAGAGCTGTGGATGCAGACGGAGGACACCGTTATCGCTCAGAACATGCACGAGACCATTCTGGGGTGAGTACAGAGCAGTTTCGTTGATGTTTCACTAACTCTTTTTTTTTCTCAATTTGGCCTAGCATGATTGCAGACTGTTGCAGATTGCATGATTGCAACATCATCCGACGCGGTGCTCAGCTGAGCTAGCTTGGCAGGGAGGCCCATGGTTTTCGACGCCATAGACTTGCAAGGGTATTGCCCAGGACTGAGCTGGCAGTTCAAAATACCTGGATTTCTAAATTAACGAGGCTCAATGGGCTTTTCCTGTTCCATCATGAAACACCTTATACGCTGCTCACCTTTTTTTTTTTCCCAGGGCAATGAAGACCTCTCGCAACAAGGAAGAGCTTGGTCCCTTCACCCGCCCCCGAAGCTCGTCAACCAGTGAGAACAGTAAGCCCATCGCGCACAAACGGCCCGCACACGCTGTGGCCACTCCGCACGCTTCCACAAGCTGCCGGGACCGGTGTGACTCCATGCCAACGTCCCGCAGTCGCAACAGCAGCGAGTCACACGGAGAGACCAGGTCAGCATCTCCCCAATCTTGCCATTGGCGGTTTACTTTTTCATGCATCATGTTCTTGGGGACTGGCACTACGCAGCAAATTGTTAGTTGTTTCCATCCCCTGTGGTGTTTTCGTGAGCTGTGTGCAAAGATAAAGCTGCTGTCTCCATGATGTAAAAGGGAGTGCAAAACCGATACAAGAGACAAGTGAAGAAACTCACACCACCAGCAGTGTGTTTCTTCACTCGTCCATTGTCTTGGTTTTGCACCACCGAATAGCCCAAATTTCTTCCCCTGTTGTCTCCATTACCCGCCTAGCTGCTGGCAACCACAAGACAGCCTTGACGCAGTCTCCTACCTTTCAGTGGCAAATGCTAGCATACTCACTTTGATTAATGTGTTAAGCTACAAAGCATAGCTTTATCACGTTTAAATCTTCTTTTCTGATTTCGTGTTCCACAAACTTTCGAGTATGGGTGAGCAGCCTGTTTTGAAAGAAATTTAGTCACAACAAAAATGAGCACTGTATTTATTCCTTTGTTGTTGGTCACTGTCTTTAGTCCCGTTTGTGTGTAATGGTGTTGCATGAGCACATCTTTGTGTGGTTTGCATACGAGCAAAACTCTAAGTTCACCCATATTATGTAGAACGGAACTCGGCAGTCATGCTCTACGGTGCCGATGATAGTGAGATGTTTATGCCGTGCAGACTGAATGAACCTTGGAGAAGCTGTATGATTGCAGGGTTTTTAACTGGGCGCACGGTGCAGAGATGGCATACTTGAGCAAAAAGAAAATGTAGTTGGAAAGTGGTAATTACGAGAATCTTTGCCAGTTCACCTTGCTTGTCTTGTTAATCTTTGTTTTGTTAATATCAGTTTAAAGCATTTTAATTAGCTGGATTCTTACTAAAGCTGTTTTTGTACATTCTTGATTACTATTCATGAGAATAAAGCTCTGGTGTTCAATTTTGTCTTTTGATTGCTAAAAGTTTTTGGTATATAACATCATTCTCTTTTTTTTTTAGGTAAGTTTAATTGCAAGAAGTCAGTTGATAATCTCTTCTGCTTTTATGTCTCATTTGTTTATGTTTTTCTCTGCAGCTTGTGCCAATTATCTAATTATGACATTACAGAGGTGTGTGCCTTTTCTGGCAGATTACGTACAGTAAAATGGAGTCTCTCATAGCCCGAGTTGCTTTGGGACGTTGAACCCAACAAACCAAACACAGTAAAATCTCGGTGATACGAATCCGGTTGATACGAATTTCGTCACGATACGAGTTCGCGAAATTCCCCAGCCGGAGGGCAATGTGTACAATGTGCAAAATTTCGAATGTGCTGAGCACTCTTCCACGCCACTACAGGTGACACTAACGCGCGAGCTGCCACTGCAACCTTCAGCACTACGCACTGACCACACATCGTTGACTCCGCGATCGCCAGCTGCGCTGTATGTACGCATCACGAGTAGTTTACGGCGACGCTTAGTCCGCACCTGGCCGACATCGCGATTGTCTGTCGGGCTCACGACGCGAAAAGCTTTCAGCGGCGCGTGGCCTGCAAACCGTAGACATCGCAACTGCATTAGCTGATGGTGGCGTACGCGGCGAGCGCGCACGTACCGCACATCGCTGGCTCCACATTCACGATTCGTGAGCAGTTTCTGTTGCCTCGTGGCATGCATAGCGCCATCTCCTGTCGTACTGTAGGCGCTGCGAGAAGTACGCGGAGGTGGGCGGACCACACATTGCCGGCATCGTGATCGCTTTCCACGCCGCGAAAAGCTGAGAGACGTCTGTGGAGGCACGTGGCCCACAACGTCGTCGACATCGCTATCTTCTGCCTCGAGTCACTCGATAGTTATCAGAGTACCGTGAAGGTCCCATCGTGTGCTGACAACCATGACCGGTGCAGCCATGAAGCTTCCGACTGCTCGAGGTGTGCCTTTGGCACGGCTATATTCCAGTCACATGCAGGGGACGTTTTGAAATCAGCATGGGCATTTATTTGCCTGTGCATTGCCTTGAAGGGCACCACAGCTATTTTAGAAACAGCAGAATTTGCGAACTGTGAAGGTAAGCTTGTATGGAAGGCTGAGCGGTGGTCTGCATGTGGATCATTCCAGTCTTGCCAAAGAGCTCTATCGATTAATCCGACACCTTGCTATTCTGTTGTGATTTTCATGGCATTGTGGTCAATCGCACTTTCTTACCTTCCTCGGTTACCATCGTAAATGACCACATTGAGCGATTCTCTGTGGTGATGCAGATGCCAACAAACTGTAGGTTGCTGCAGATGCGCATGCACACTTTCATACTTTGACGCAAGCGCACTCGTGCTTGCTTGTTAAACATCTTTGTTGACGCAATAAAAATCATTCATCCCTCTTTGCTAAGTACTGTTACTCGTTTCCAGTCAGTTGCAGCCATTCAAGTCATCGTTTGATATATTGGTCCTTTCATAGTCATGATGAGTCATGCCTAGTCATTGTAATCATTATCGCTCATTGCAAAATTTTGCTCGTTTCTGGTCAGTTGCGGCCATTTAAGACGCCGTTTGACGTATTATTCCTTTCGTAGTCATGATGAGTCATTCCTAGTCACTATAGTCATTACCACTCATAGTTAAGCATTTTTGCTCATTTCCAGTCAGTTTGCGGTCATTACAAGTCATCGTTTGTCATATTGGTCGTTTCCTAGTCATTAGCAGTCGTCATGCCTAGTCATTTTACTCATTTCCAATCAGTTCCAATCATTTCGTCTTCTTTTGACATGTTTGTTGTTTCGTAGTCATTATGAGTCTTACCTACTCATTGTAGTCATTCTCACTCATAGCTAAGCGTTTCATTTCCAATCACCTGAGGTCATTACAAGTCGTTTGACATATTGGTCGTTTTGTAGTCATTAGCAGTCATGATGAGTCATGCCTAGTCATTGTAGTCTTTACCACTCATTGCTAAGTATTCTTACTCATTTCCAGTCAATTACGGTCATTACAAGTCGTAGTTTGACATACTGCCAATTGCAAGTCATTATTAATCATCACTGTTAGTCATTAGCATTACTCATTAACAATATCGACGTCTGTAACTTCATTCATTACTTATCAGCATCAATCGTTTTCTTAATCTCACTCCTCACACGTCTGCTATTTTTGCTAAACGACCTAGCCTAGAAAGGCTTTCGCTTTAACAATGTTTCCGGACTCATGCAGGTTGCTGTAGCCTGGCATTCTGCCGTTCTAAGTACTTAAAGAAAAAAAACCTGAGCAACAAAACCCAGACGCGAATTACAGCAATCTCCGCACGCGCACTGCAGTGAAAGACGTCTGCGCTATGACTATTTAGAAGCTTGATGGCGAAGACGGGCCTCGGCGTACCATATGACCCATGCCGACCAATCAGTGGAGCAGCGGCGTGGGGAAAAGGTACTCTGAAAATTATCGAGTGACTCTACTCCTGCCGTGCTGGGTGCGCTGCGAGTGGCAAGCTGTGACCATGCGACAGTAATAAACCTTCTCGGATGTAAACTGATCTGCACGACTGCCTTTCCCATACTTCTATTCTGCATACTTATTTTCTTTCATTTTGATGATACGAATGTTCGGATATGAATTTTTTCGCGACACTGTGAGATTCCTATCACTGAGGTTCTACTGTATTTTCTATATTCAAAGAATACAAATTTTTCTCTGTCAGGTTAGTGGGTACTCGTGTTTTGAGCACGCAGAGTTTTGAAGCAATAATATATTGAACTGCTAAGAGTCACTCTCTGCATTCAGAAGTGAAGATAGCAATCTGTATGCTTTGCAGTCTGCTATGCTTTTATGGCTTACACGTCGTCAAGTTTTGTACATTTTACACTGACAAGAAAGCAGAAGGAGGGCTTTTTTGTCTTTCGAATTAATATATAATTTCCTAACTTGGAGTCAGAGAAAAAGCATTTAATTAAATTTACTGAAGAAACAGAAGCAGCTCTTTTTTTAGCCTCGTCAATATTTATTTTAAATCCATGACGCACCGCCGTGAGTTGTGTGTGTGCACAGCACTGTGTGAAAGCAATGCTGCACGAGAGGATTGCACTTGGCGCGACTTATGTCTCGACAGTGGAAGTGTCTCGAACCTGCGACATCATTTGCTACGGTCGGTATCAAAACATTGACAGGGTGCGCAATCTGAAAGAAATGAGTATTTCCTCATTAGCCTTGCTACACAAAATTAGTCTGCATGCGTATGCAATGAGTGAGGTGTGCCCTTTAAATTCCCTACACCCATGCAGAAGTGCAGATATATAGGCTCGTTGTGGGCTTGGTATCTCATAAACTCATATGGTGTGGTGTGGTATGGTGTGTGGAGCTGAATGTTCCGAAATGACTCGGACTATGAGTAGGTGACTTCTGGTTTCATTTTCTGAAAATCTGGCTGTCATTTTTTTTTTTTGGACTTATTTCAGAAAGCAGCTCTCATTTTTTCTTCAGCGGGCATCATTTTTCACAGCTGAGTTATCAGTTCTGATCTTGCGATATAAAATCCGGTCAAAAACGCACCTAGAATCTCTCATGAATTTTAGCCTGATCATTTGATTTCGCAGTAGTTAAATTAGAAATGATTATACTCATATATTCGGTTGCAACTCATCAATAAAGCGGAAAATACACCTCAAAAGCGACACTCCAGCCAATGCCATTTTGCCTTCATCCATATGTGGACACCGCAGCTGGGATACTGCTTTTGTTCGACCTCTCATAACTGAGGTTCGTTAAAAGCAATTGCAAGGCAGCACATATATTTTTTGAGGGGCATATTTATTGGGCTACCTCCGATCCTACGTGTTTGCCATGTTGCGCTCTGATATGTCGAAGCCTTGTTTTTTGTCAGTTGCCTGGCAAGAGCCCTGCTTTGGGGATTATGATTTTGTTGCTTTTCTTGTCTGATGTTGTTTTATTTCTTTTTTTATTTTTTGAGCATCTTAAGGCTTCTCAAAGCATGCGCCATTTTGGTGCATACACTTTTTGCCACCCGCTAAAATTGCTGCTGCCTGTCCTGCCCGTGGGTGGCAATTTGCAGTGGGCTCCCTTCTCGGACCCACACCGCTGAGTCAACGGCCAGGCCCCATAGCTCTTACGGGAGGACCTATTCGGTCTCCCCACCGTCTAACAACAACCCCATCACGTAGGTCCCAGAGTGCTTGGGAGTATGCTTGGATGTCTGTGTGTGTGTGTGCGGGTATTTGTGACCGTAGGTGGCGCCTCGCATGTAGGCTAATGTGCAGCATTTGTGCGTAAGCCAGGGAGGAACATGCAGTACACGAACACAGACAAGAGCTGCCCTCCAGTGTAACGCTAAAGTAGTATTCAAAATGTCATAATTTCAGGATTAAAAATCAGTCTTGTAATTTTAATAATGTGTAAGCATCATATATGGCATCATATGGTACCGTAGGATAGAGCGTCAAGGAAAGATGTGTAAGTGACAAAATGGTTGATGTGGTTTAATTGGGTAATTAATTAGAGCCAATAACAATAATAAATGGTTTGCAGAAAAGGAAAGGCGCAATGTCTGTCACACTTGTTCTATGGACACCTTAACCCCACTGTAAAGAAGGGGAGGAAGATGGGAGTGAAAGGGGTGCAGTAGTAAAAGGCTCCTTAGTAATCTCGACCACCTGGAGATCTTTAACGTGCACTGACATAGCACAGTACACGGATGCCTCTTTGTTTCGCCTGTTCGAAACTTAGAGCCACTTAAATGGTTCACAGGAAAGGAAACTCCCAGTATCTGTCACTCACGGAAGAGGAAGTAATTGGCATATCGAAAAAAAGAATGTTACCGTTGTATAGAGCATTAAGGAAAGGTGTGTGACGAAATGGTTGGTGTGGGTTGATTAGGTAATTAATTAGACAATTAAGGGGTTTACAGGAAAGGAAAGGCTCGGTATCTATCACTCGCGGAATCCTGCTGACACATCTCGCGGACAACACAGCAACGCTTAGGCTTACGCATTTCTCCAGTGCAGATTCTGCAGTGATCTCGGAAAATTTTTTAATTTGCCACAACTACTAGCCAAGCGCTGTATAAGGTTGCGTCTGCAGAAAAGGTTTGAAGAGGAAGTATTAGGTTTAGCACTTTACCTCATTTTCTGGTCCTGTCTTTTTGGTTCCTGGTTATTAAACTCAAGCTGATGCTAACAGCAAGGTTGTTGTTGGACAGGTCCCACGTCATGTTCGTCTCTTAAAATTGTAGCGTTTAGGTACAACTGCGATATGAAGTTGCTGTAAGATTTTTTTGGTGACAGTCAGTAGCTGCTGTGTTCCTTTGTGCGTTTTCCTCCTTGGTGTAAAACTTGCCATTCGCAATAATTTCGTGCTAGGCATTCAAGATACAAGAGCTGTTGTCAGAGTCCTGCTTTTTAATTATGTTCATTGGGCAGCTTGTAATACACTGCTCACTGTAGTTTTGGTGTAGGTAGGCACCTGTGTGATGCTGGATAAGGAATGTCCTACAGACCAAAGTTGAAGCATTTTAAATGCAGTCAAACCCACTTATAACAATATTGAAGGTCCATGGAAATATCATTGTTGTAACCGATAATTGTTATAACCTGGTTAGGCTGAAAAAACAAAGAAAACAAACCACATTTAATGAGGACGAGGTAGCTTACACTTTTTATTTCGTAGCGGGAAGAAACCTGTAATCCGTAAGCATCGTCTTTTTCACGGCAATCTGGCAGAAATCTTTCTGCAGGGCATCCAACTGCTGAACAAAGTGCAGTGGAAGGTTTTAGCAAAAACAAAGTCCCGCTGGGAGTCTGTCATTCTCAAAGCCTCCTGGTGAGGCGCCACCTATACAGGTTCCGGTTCTTCTTCGCCGTCGCTATTGTCACTTTCCTCCACGCCAGTGACTGCGGTGTCGATAGCCTCATCTGTCGGCTCTTCATCTGTCGCGACTGTATTAAGGGTATGTAAAAAAATTCGTCAAGTCCAGACGCGTCGTCATCACTGTAGATCAAAATTCGGTCATTGCTGTGTCAAAAAACGGTGTTACGCAGGAAGTATGCGAAGTTCTTCGCTTTCTGCGCTAGGATCAGGCCACTAATCGGCATGTTCACTGCACAGGTGTTCAAGAATCACTGGTAGAGTGTCTTTGTAGGCCCCCTGTCGAACCCTTTTCTGGTCGTCGTCCATTGCATGGGCAGCACTGACATCGGTTTCGTTCTCAATCTTGAGCACTTTGCGGATGATTGTCGATACTGTCAATTGCATCAGGCCGTACTTGCGCACCAAGTTGCACACTAATACGCTTTCCTTATGCTCACCTACAATGTTCCGCTTAACTTTAGCGGTATTGCCGTTCACTTCCTCTTCTGAGCTGGCTGTGTCGTGTTTCCTGAAGGAGAATCCCCTATTGCTGTTCATGGAAAATCCAGGGCCAGCAAGATTATGGCAATGATGATGGCACACTAGGATAACCACGCTAAAAAAACGTGCATGAACACTGGCTGCATGCCTGCCACAAAACATGCGCAGCTGCAGAGTGGGGGCCTGGACAAAGCAAATAGGGGAGGATAGTGCAATGCATCACGGTCAGCGCACCCTCAGAATAGACTGCTCCACCGTGCAGAGGGAAAGACGACGCAAGTTTCCTAGGCCACAGGTGGTCTCGAGGGGAAGTGCCCAAAGCTCTCCCTCCAAACGGCAGTGCCTGGCAGCGCCTTATGTCTTGCCTCCTCCTCCTCCACGGGAGGAAGTGCTCCGTCCTGCCCCGCGTCTGTGTGGCATGCAAGCTTGCCCGGCACACCTGACCAACGTATTGGCTCAACACGCTGTGTCCCTTTTAATCGTCGCTGCATCGGCGTTGTTGACGTCTCCACGTACGCGCGCGCTTTTGTGGTCTCCACGTTTCCGCATTTTTGTTGACTTTCAGAACCATATTTGATTGTCTTAACAGTATAATATGACACTGTTGTAAAAAGCAGTTTATTTCACCGTAGAGCACATGGAAAACCTGATGGAGCAGTGGCTGCCCATTGCTACATCCAATATATTGTTAAAACCAGTATTGTTATAAGTGGGTTTGACTGTACTGCAAATGTTAACGTTTCTGCAGGGCAGGTTCTATTCCACTGCTGACCAGCTTTGTTGCTATGTATTTTAACACTTTTCATGTAGACAACATCACCCAATTAAAATATATATATATATATATATATATATATATATATATATATATATATATATATATATATACTATAAATAAACTTGAGAGCTTGTCAGGTAGCTTCAGGTAGCTTGCCTAAAACTTCTTGTCACTATTATATTTCATCCAGCGAGGTGCAGTATAGAAGTAGTTTGAAAACTGACAAATAACAAAAGATATGTATACCACGGGGTAATAACCTATTGGAGTGTGATGCTTCTGAGAGTAGAATGTCTACAAACTCACAACCTGTGAAAGAGCGTCATTCACTAAAAAAATGTTAACAAGCAGTTTTTTTAAGGTGCATTTTTTCTTGTGACATCTCATTAACTCTCAGATTAGTTATGCCAAGCCATACTGTAATGCACAGGTGTATCCGAAACCATTCCCATTTTAATTAAAGAAGTTTTTAAATATACGGCGACGTGTCTAACTGATAGCTTGCATGAAACAGCGGTGTTTGTGGATCTGTGGAGTCGCCTCCTAGTGCAAGAAATTCCCTGGAATAAAGTGATTTTGATTTTATTTGGTTAATTGATAATTCTGCAGCCATTTTGTTGGAAGCACTCGGCTGATGCCCTGTATGAGACCACCATGTCCCCATCCGTGGGTTCAGTGTAATCAGAAAGCGTACCTGTTTTGGCAGCTTCCTACCTTTCGTTTGCATTTCTGAGATAGATCACTTTTTTTTTAGTGGGCTGTAATATGCGTTTAGAGTGCCATTACAACCTTTACTGGAATAGTTACTTGGAGCATAACAAAAAAGGCTTGTAAATGCAGGCACTACCAAGGTGAAGAAAGGAAAATGGTAGGGATAGCGCTAACAGAATGGAAGAGAGCAAGGTACATTAGGGAAGAAAAAGTGGAAAGCAGGCAATTATTCTTAGTGAGGGCAGGGACACCAAGATGCAGCAGAAATTGATATAGGCAGGCGAGATAACCAGATTTACAGGAATAGTGCAGTATTAACTGGAAAGTAGGGGCCTTTGTCCTGCTGCCACATTAGCTGTATATCAACCCAGTTGAAGTTGCTTTTGTGTGGGAATTTTTTTCAACTCTGTTGCAAATTTAGGGATGCTCAAAACGCTCTTCTTTGTTACAGGGTTGGTTCATTTGACAGTACAAGTAGTGTGCTCTCTGCTGATGAGACGGACGGACAAACCGAATACTTCAAGTGAGTCTACATTTTAATGGAGATACAATTCCACAAGCTCATATTAAGGGATTAACGATTGATTAGGAAGATGCATGCATATAAAAAGGATGGATCAGCAAGGGGAGCGCCGAGAGGAGCTATTAACGTGGCCGTGTTCCACCCTTAAAACAGAGCTCGACGCTCCCCTAAATTTTTGTCTGGACATTTTCCGTTGTATGTAACACCTTTCTTCGGATGTCAAAGGAGGACTCGTCTGGTGAAGTTTTAATAAGAGCTATTGCAGGGAAAGAGGAAAAAAAAAAGCAGGGACGACAAAAAAGGGTATTATTTTATTTTTTTATTTAAGCATACTGTAAGCCTTGGTAGGCTCTTACAGGAGTGGGTGAGTTGATGGGACCGTTATACAAAATGAAAAACATCAGAAACACAAAAAATGGAAAACATACGCACTGCAACACTCTAACGGGCATTCAATTTGTCGTATATGAAGCACTGTAAAGAACCGCGAAGCGACACAATAATAGAACACGTTAGACAATAGGTACTAATAAGATAAAATCCTAAACTGAACATTCGCAGTGAATAACGAAACACATTTTAGGAACGATTTTTTTTTGTTTACACCATTTGCTTCTCAAAATATGACTCAACATTTTTAAGAAAAATATCAAGGCAGATATCGTCCATAAATTCATGTGGCAGCCTATTCCATTCTTCAATAGCTGAAGGAAAAAATGAAAATTTGTATGCGTCGCATCGAGCTGGGATGGGTCTGATGCACTTCCTAAGCAGTCCACTGTGATGCAGTGTTTTTTTTTTTTCCTTTTTATTCGTGCAGCGCTGTGAGGTATCTGGCATGGGACAGCAGGAATTAGTTTCTTTTGAAATTATGTGGTGCAATATGTTTTAAGTTTCATTGAAATGTCTGCCTGATCACTGAAAAATGGCAAATGTCCTTGCCTACAGCCGATACAGCCACTCACTGCCAATGGACATCTTGGCTGGACCAAAGGAGCCAACCATCAAGGAAGAAGCTGGTCTCGATGAATACCTGATGATGTCGTCACCAGTAGGTTCGTATTGTTTGACTGTGCTCGCATCTTTGCTGAAGCAGAACTGCTGAGTTGCTGTTAGTTTTGGCAAATATTACTAGTATTTTCTATTAGTTTGCAGTGATGTTTAAGTAATGTGCAGATCAGATGTCTGAACAAATGATGTACATATCTTTACAGTCGCTCTTGTCGTAGTGTCTCGATGATATAAGGCTGAGCCTAGACCATGTTGGACATCTGGGAGTTGCTCAAAGGTCTGCAGACCATAGCAGTGCTCTTTGAATCCCCAAAGTACTAATAAATATGCCTCAGCCTCGTTTCTTTCTCCTTTTTTTACGCGCTTTATTTTGGAGCCTGCCAAAGCAAACTGTTCACTGTACAACCAGTCATTGCAGTGTTTTCTAATTATTATTTTTTTGAGGGACTGTGTGCGCATTCGTATGTTGCGTTATGTGTGATTAAATGCACTCCATGATGTCCACTGGGGTTGCATTTCACAGGTACTGGGTGTGGCTGTGTGTCTGCCTGTGAGCTCTTACAACATATTTTGTGTCGGAATTTATGTGATAGTCATTTTCTTTTCGCATCAATACACGTGTATTTATTTGCGTGAGCTTTTTACCTGCCCTGTGGGCCTAAATAACAAGCTTGTTGGAAGAGCTGACAGTCATATGTCCTGATTTTAGGTTCAGTCGCTTTTCTATTTCTGATGCATGCAGGCAGCAGCAAAGGATCCCATTATTCACGCCCAACAACCCTTGGCAGCAGCCTCAGCACGCACCAGCCAGCAAACATATCCGAGTCCAGTGACTACCTAAAGATGTGCATGTCCCCAGCGTCAGCTGTTCCTGAAGGAAATGGCACGTACCCAACCTCTCTCGCAAGTTCTGGGAAATGCGTTCAGTTGTTTCTTTCAATTTCTGCACAGATTTTGAGAAATGGCTGTATTGTACTTTGTCTTGTAGTTCTGATATAGCGAGGAATGTCAGTCAAGCTTAGTTCTGGGATTGTTGCTATGTAAACATTTACAGCTAAGCCCGAACATCGAATTTGAAGGGTCTTGGAACACATTTTGATATATTGATATCTTAGTGTGTGATAAATGGCAATAGATGAGCTTGTCTTTAACCTATAAGCAAGCCTGCATTGCACTGGTACAATGTGTTGCCACATCGCTGCATCACATCGCTGTGTACTAGCTACTGTTATCATAAGGTGTCTAATCCTGTTAAAAGTACACTTAATACCCTGCTCACTTATCTCGAATATAATGCAGGATGGGTTTGAGACTCAATGAAAAAAAAAAAGTAGTATTAAGATTTTGATGTGATCAAGTCAACTACTGCTGAGGGGTATTTGCTATATTGGCTGCTTGCTGACTTTGCGTGGTGCTACTCTGACCTCCTTCATAGGAGATGGCTACATTCCAATGAGCCCTGTGGGCTCAATGAGCCTGAGCAGTTCACTGGAGAAAACTACAGTGCCGTCATCGACTGACATGGGGTACCTGTCGATGGAGCCTCAGGGGGCTGCAGCAGCAGCTGCTGCTGCCTGCACGACCGTGCGGCCGGTGAGCCATGCCACCTGTTCATCTCCGACAGTTGTGCACTCTGGCTTTCCCACTGCGGCCCTCTCGGTGCCCACGTCTGAGTACATGGACATGGCACCCCTCTCTTCATCGTTGCCCAAATCTGGTAGGTATTGCGTGTACAGTGGACATACTCTAATGTGTAGGCTGGTGGCACATGGGACAAGGGTAATAAGGTGATTGACAAAAAGAAGACATGGAAATGAATTCAGGTAGCCATTCATTGGAAAGTATATAATAGAGACCCTATAAGTGAAACATTGAGTGTTGCAATGCTTTATGCAAACTGTAACATCCTTGCACCATGGGACAAGGGTGATAAGGTGGCTGATAAAAAGATGGAAATGAATTTAGGTAGCCACTCATTGGAAAGTATATAATAGAGATCCCATAAGTGAAACATTGAGTGTTGCAGCGCTTTATACGAACTGTAACATCCAAGTATCTTCAAGTGAGCCGCTCAACTCTCCTTCTCGCTATGCCACGTACCATGAATATTCACCAGATGGCGCCACTAGTATCACACAAAAGCATCATCTTTTGGGTTATCGATGCTGCAGCTGATGCGCATTTGGAATTAATTCTGATTGAATCTCTGATTTGAATCATACAAACGGATATTGAAAGTGGTAGACGGTCGAATGCAATCTGTGTGCCAAATTTCAATGCAAATAAGCGAGTGGTTTAATCAATACAAGCATTTACTGTTTCCATAAAATATTGCAACACCCACTAGTCATGGTTGTCAACTAGGCCTAACAGTACAACAAACGAGTCACCTTTTATAACCCTGTTTGTGCAAAGCCGTTAAAGTTATGTATCATATCACCATAGGCTCAGCAAACATCCCTTGCACAAAATCTAATAATGTCCAGGGCACTGTGACATGAGATCTGAGCTTGCTTCGTGCTTTATGGAGCCTGAACAAGATTGTCTATGTGACCTGTAGCATTGAAACCATACCCTGTTCTTGCTTCAAGTGTCTAAGTTGCCAGCGATCAATGCCAGAATCAAGCGAAACACAAAGTGGCACAGAGCACCTAAGACTGACACACATTGTGACGTACCAGCACAAATTTGTTCTGCACACCCTTTAGTTCGCTCCATGACCAGAGCTTTTCCTCTCTCTCTCTCTTTTTTAATTGTCTAGTGTCAAATTTATAGAGATCTTAACTTCAGCATGAAAGCAACTACATAGCGAACGTGTACACTGTATGGAAAACTTTAGATACCATATTTACTTGCATAATGCTCGCACTTTTTTTCCGTGAATAATTGATGTGAAGTTGGGGGGGTCCGATAATGATGCGGGAAAATTTTTGGGCAAAGGTTTTGGAGCGCTAAAAGCAAATTTAAATTGATGTGAATCGGTATACTTAGGCCAGCTATTGTAAATATAACCAAAACATTAATTTCAAGCAGGCCTTACCTTTGGTATAAAAGTACAAGGTCACCAAAAGCACGAATTGTTATATTCGCACGCACACAGCCTCATTATCACTCCCCGCGTTCCATGGTATAATGTTCACAGCAGACCATAGTTATATTCTTGATCAGAGACTTTATCCGAGTCCGTGTCGACACTGCAATCGCTGTCACCAGTAACATACTGTCAGCTGCAAAAGTTTACTGTATCTCCAGCGTGTGGCAGAGCAACGAAAAACTACACTGCTGCGCCACTTGCCGCAACTGAGCCCGATGATGAGGCTAAAGGAAGTTACGTCCGAAACAGACTTTTCGCCATCAAGCATGTCTTTTCTTTTTCAAGCATGTTGTTCTTTTTGGTGTGGTTAAACTTCCTTCGAATGTACACTAATGCTTCCTTTCGCTGTTTTGTTTGTCCAGTTGGGGAAAGCTGCACAGACTTCAGTGGCAGTTGGTGCTCAGCACACAGCCTTCAAGATGTGCCAAGTTCAGCCTCTCCACTTTCAGCTAGTTTTGAAGGATTTCACTTGGACAAGGTAAGTGTTCTCATTTTAGAATTAGTGTCATAGTTTGCTGCTGTTGCCTAGAAAATAAAAGGGAATAAAAAAATGGTGGGGTTTTGATGTGGTTAAACCGAATTGGCGAGCAAAAGCTGTTTTGCTTTGTTTACTTATTTTGAACTAGTACTCCTGTGCTAAAGCATTCATCCTTATAAATATTATGGGTGGGGAGGACTTAAGCTTTGCCTTAGAAGTGTGATGCGATAGCGGCTTGTGGCCCCTGGGGTGCTTCTGCATTGAGAAATTGACATACAGTAAAAGCTCGTTAATTCAAATTCCACGGGGCCGCCAGGCCAGTTCGAATTAACCAAAATTCGAACTAATGAAAGTGAGCAAAAATGAAGGCGTTTGATGCCCGGAGGGCACGAAAAACATTTATTTAGCAAAAAAGTCTGTTATCATCTTCTGCTTCTTCTCTCTGAGGGCTACCGTACTCACTCGGTCTTCTAGCATGCGAATGCGACGCAGGGAGTCTTCTTCCCCCTCTTCAAAGCTGAAGAAAAGGCGCGCGACATTCAGCGCTCCCATAACTTCTGCCGCGGATGGACGCACGGGCTCTTGCTCCTCGTCGTCGTCCTCGTCTTCTGCCTCTTCTGGGACAGACTGCTCCCCAACAATTTCAGCGACAATGTCCTCATCACTTAGGGCACCGCACACTGCTGCATCGCTGTCTACTCCAACGTAATCATCAAAACTGACGTCCTGCAGCACAGCACGCACAGCCGCAGGCAGAGGCTCCGGACTCCCATCGTCGCCACTTTCTTTCATACTTCCGGCAGCAAAGCCACAGTGGTGGAAGCAGTTTGCAATTGTGGACGGCGTGACCTGCTCCTATGCACGCACCAACATGTGCATTGCTGTGAGCAATGTGATGGTGCTGGTCTTCTGGTTTCCAGTGCACAAAGTCATGCGCTCGATCATGTGGCGCCTATAGAAACATTTGATGTTTCTGATCACCCCCTGATCCATCGGCTGCAAGGCCGCAGTCGTGTTGGCGGGCAAAAAGACGAGCCTTGTGGCTTTCAGCTCGGCGTCGACTTTGTGTGCCGAGCAGTTATCCACAATGAGGAGAACTTGACGCTTCCCTAGCTCCATCCTCCGATCGAATTTCAAGAGCCATTTTTTAAACAATTCGCCCGTCATCCACGCCTTGCTGTTGGCGGAGTATTCCGTCGGCAGCGTCCTAATGTTCTTGAAACATCTAGGCTTATGTGCCTTGCCGACAACAAAAAGAGGGACCTTCTCCGTCCCGGTCATATTAGCGGCGACCAGAACAGTAATCCGCTCTTTTCTTCGCTTGCCGCCAGCGCAGCTGTCCCCTTTAAATGTTACTGTTCTGTCGGGCTGGAGCTTATAAAACAAAGCCGTCTCATCAGCATTGAATATATCATGTGCCGAGTAGCTTTCTAAGTACTGCTGCAGAGCACCGCTTCACCACGTGGCACAAGTTTCTGCATCCACTTCTTTGGCTTCTCCAGACAACACCCGGAAGACAAGATTATGTCTGTCTCTAAAGCAGTGAAACCATCCTTCGGAGGCGACAAAATCTTCCACATTCAAGCGCAGGGCGAAATCGGCCGCCTTCGCCATGATAATTGGGCCGCTCAGTGGAATGTCAGCGCTTCTCATTTCTTTCACCCACGTGATCACAGCGGTCTCAATTTCCGGATACTTGGCTAACTGAAGCCTTTTTCTGTTGCTGGCGAAATCTTCGGCTTCATAGGCATCCTCGATGGCCTACCTATTTCGGACGTACGTCGACAACGTGCTTGGTGGAATCCTGTGCTTTTTCGCGATTTCCACTTTGCTGGCCTTCCGTTCATCCACCTCGCGTAAAATAGCCACTTTCGCCTTCACCGTCTTGGCACAGTATTTCCCACGCGAACACATCTCGCGGACACAAGCTCACAACAGGCGACGTGCAAAACGAGGGCTCACGAAATGCAACACGAAACCGTGGTCGATAACACTAAAACGTCGTTCCTCGAAGGAGTCGCGGCAGGAAAGACTGTTTAGTACTTGTTCCAGCACCCTAGCGGCGCCCCGATGGTCGTGCCATCTATCGTTCTGCCGTGAAAGCTTCCAACGATGGTTTTTAACAGCGCCGCTTGGCGGCGCGCAGTTCGAATTATGGGTGGCGGCGCCAATTTTTGAGTGAATTAACGAGCTGTTACGCGCATAGACTTCTATGCACTGCGGACCGGACCACGATGACTATTTCGAATTAACGAGTTGTGAATTAACGAGCTTTCACTGTTTACGCACAGTTTTTCTCTAGAACGCAGAGGCGCCATGTGTTTTGGCAACGACATATTGGGTCTTGAACTTTCGTTGTGGCCACCGCTTTTCAGCATTACACGTTTTCAACGACGTTTTTTTTTACTCATCCTTGAAAGCTTTCCCTCAACCTCTAGGGTACGGGAACGGTGATGGCTTTTTGGAACAACGAGCCCAATATGTTCTCATGTAAAATCTGATTAAGGTAGAGAGAAATCACTTTATTGTATAGGTCGGGAAGGGGATGGGGAGGCCAGGGCAAGGGAGGCTAGGTTGAGACCCAAGGGGTTGAAAACTTTTAGGAGTCATCTATGCGGCATTGATGAAATGACACGATTCACATTCCTGTCTTTTAAAAGATGGCAAACCACAATATTTTGGCCTAATGTACTCTGTTGCTAGGTCAGGCTTCAGAGAAAAGCCAGCTTTTGCAGTTTTGGTCGTGGCAGAGAGACTTTCCCCTCTAAGTATAGGCACTGCAAACATTAGCGCGCTGTGAAACAACTTTAAAAAGGGTCAGGGTCAGCTTCTTGTCTGTTATTATTTTCTGGAAACAAGGATCCTGGCATAGAAATGCAGCCTTCAAAGAGCGTCCTCCAGGACCTTGACATATTGCATGTACTGGCAGCCTTGAGGCTTCGTAAGTGGAGGGGTGTAATCCTCCCCCCCCCCCCCCCCCTCCCGATTTGATGAATCTTGTTTGGAAAGTATGATGGCCTGAATCGCAGTGCAGCTGTAAGCCAAGTCCACATTTTGGGTCGGAATTCCTGGGAAGAATGAAGCACTATTTTCCTAGGTAGTTTTGAGGGGCTTTTTTTGGTGGTATGGAACAAGCATGGGTTTGTGTACAAACATGTGGTCCTTCAATTCATTTTAACCAGACAGCATGCGAAGCTGCTTCGAAGAGGCTTTTTCGGACATTTGCCATTATTGTGGTTTTATTTTATGTTTTCTCTTCATTTGGGTCCTGCTGTTATTAAGTGCACAACACTGGCAGAAAGAAAAAGGATGGAAGCAACAAATTGATTTCTTCTCTGCCTGTACTTCTTTTGTGTAGTTTGTGGTAGCATAATGCACTTTATGTTAAAATTGCCGTTAGCCTTAATTTCATTTGTTACCTCTCTTTCTGGTACTTCTCTAATAGTTGAACCTCGATATAACGAACCTCGATAGAACGAAGTTCGCGATGCAACAAACTTTTTTTGTTTCAGTTTCTTGTTTCCATTAAAATGCATGTGTTTTTTCCCTCGATTTAACGAAGTGGTTTTGCACCGGAGTTTCGATGCAACAAAGTTTTTGCGAGCAAAGAAAAACTATTTTGGAAAAACTCCGCCATTTTGTAAAGTAAATTCAAATTTTATTTTGTAAAAACGTGTTTGTAGAGGAGAATGTTTCCCCACTGCGGCGCCCCGGGCGCACAGACGTGTAAACAGTGCCCCCTCTGACGTTTCCACGTCTTGAGCAACCTTGTCAATCCAATCCAATCCAAGCCTAGAGCATCTCGTTGTTGGCACGGGAAGGCACGCTGCGGCAGTCGTTTCCTTCTCTGATCGTGGTGCTCTTTTGTGCAACAATGAGTGGTGCGCCCCGGAAGAGGAAAGTGCTTTCTCTTGATCTTAAAGTTAAAATGATCAAGGAAGTAGCCGCCGGCGAGAAGAAAAAGAAAGTGGCGGACAGGTACGATATATCGCTGAGTACCCTTTCAACCATTTTAAAGGCGAAGGACAGCGTAATGTGCGCTGTCAGCGACAGCGGCCTGAGTGTGAAAAGGAAGAGGCTGAAAGCGGCTACGTATGGCGACGTGGAGAAAGCCACATTCACGTGGTTCATGGAAATGCGCGCTAAGAACATGCCTCTGAGTGGCGCCATACTTCAGCAGAAAGCCCTGGACTTTGCAAGTGTGCTTGGGTGCGATGAATTTAAGGCTAGCAGCGGGTGGCTACAACGTTTCAAAGAGCGCCACAATATCGTTGGCAAAGCAATCAGCGGTGAAAGTGCGGAGGCGAATGCCATTGGAGCTGCTGATTGGCTTCGTGACCGCGTTCCAGACATTCTCGCCCGCTATGACATCGCGGACATTTATAACGCCGATGAAACGGCTTTATTCTATCGCCTTTTGCCGAAGAGGACCTTGGCTCTGAAAAATGAACGTTGCCATGGCGGCAAACAGAGCAAGCAACGTCTGACTGTGTTGCTATGTGCGAACATGGACGGAACGGATAAACGCAAGCAGCTAGTTATCGGAGTTAGTGGAAGACCACATTGTTTCGCTGGAAGGGTGATGCCCGTCAAGTACGTCAGCAACACAAGGCGTGGATGACACGAGCCCTGTTCAGCGACTGGCTTAAAGAGCTGGATGAGGAAATGGGCCAGCTGAAGAGAAAAATCTGCCTTCTCCTGGACAACTGTTCAGCGCATCATGTTGACATGGAGCTGTCAAACGTCGACTTGGAATTTTTTCCCGCAAGTTGCACATCTCTAATCCAGCCATTGGATCAAGGTGTAATGAACAGCGTAAAGTGTGCTTACAAGAAGCGCATGATCGAGAGAATTTTGCTCAACATGCGCTTTAAACGGGACACCAAGATTGACGTGTTTATGGGCATTGAAATGCTATCTGCGTCCTGGCAGTCTACGAGCAAGGAAACTATAGTAAACTGCTTTAGAAAGGCTGGCATAAAAGCTGTGTGCGACTCTTTGGATGCGGCAGACAACGATGAAGCGAGCGAAGGAGAGACGCCTGCGCAGTCAGATTTCGCTGATGCGTGGCAGCAGCTGAGCGACGAAGGCGGCGTTCCCGAGGACGTAAGCCTTACAGACTTCATCACCAGTGATGAAAATGCTGTCACAACAGAAGAACTGGACGACAGCGCAATAATCGAAAGCGTTCAAGAAAAAAAGTTGTAGAGGACGGTGATGACATCGACCAAGGCACTGAGGAGGCAACGCAGGCGCCTACAGCAACAGAAGTGCTCAACGCCATAGACATTTTGCAGAGGCATACCGGCGCGCAAGAGCACGAACAAGCATTGGTAGCGGTAGCCACCTATGAACGCCTCATTACGCCGACGCTCATGAGCAAACGTCAGGCAAAAATAACAGACTTCATGAAGTGATTTGATGCAGTCATGAAGTCAGTTGCCTTTTGCAAAGATTTGACAATAAAGATTCTTGGTTTTCGAACTCGCGTCAATCTCGCCCGGTCGCGGTGGCTCTACGGCGCTGTACAGCTGATCCAGACGCGGCGGCCGCGTTTCGATGGAGGCGAAATGCAAGGCGCCCGTGTATTGCGTGACGTAACGCAGGTTAAACCCCATGTGGTCGTAATTTTCGGAGCCCTCCGCTACGCCCTGTCCTGTGAAGTTACAGTTGACAGTCAGTAAATCACGCCCCGCACCGCATGCGCTGCACAATGCCAGCCAAACCACCTGCGCTATTTTGCGGGGTCTCCTACTTGCACGTCTCATTCCCATCAGCCCCCGCGAGAGCACGTGATGGATCGCATTGTTGCTTGACGCCATTAATGGATTTCCGCGCCGCTCGGTTTCGTTTTCGGTGATACCGCACGCTTCGTGACGTCTTCGCAGCAACACGCGAAGCTCGCTTTAATTTTTCAATGGCGGCATTTGTCTCCATCTCTCAGTCAAGATTTAAAGATGCCCGCAATTCGCTGAGAAAACACTGTAAGGTAATGGGTAACAAAGTGCACGGCACCGCGGGGAGCAGCTCGGCTCTACAGAAAATTTCAACTGAAGCAATATTTTGAGATTTGCGATTTCGAGGCAACGAAGCTTGACTGACCTACTATTGCCCCCCGCAGGGGGCACCTGTTAAAGCAGGTGTTTGTGTGTTTTGTGCGACACCACGGACCCCGAGCACCCACGCTTAGCCGTGCGTGGCATCGTCGTGTCTGGGGAAAAGGGGATCCTGGTGGTTGAGCCGATGCCGAGTGTTTGGACCCTTAAGGCCCCTCGGTGGAGGCAACACACCACTTTGGCCCACGCTTCTCGTAGACGGCACCTTCGGGCTGACCCACCCGGGGGAAATCGGCAGTCGCCTTTTCCTATCCTCCCCTTCATCTTTCACGTTCCTATCTTCTATCCTACAACTCTCCTGTCCTCTACTCTCTTCCGGTTTTTCCTTACTTCCAGGTGGCGAGGGTTAACCTTGTGTGGCTGACTACCCTGAGTTACGCCATATTAGGTTATAGTTACGGTGTACAGCTGACGTGGACAGGACTTGCCTGCCAATTCCTGCCCCGTCCCCTCGTTGGGCTCCATGGTGGGTGGCTGGCGCCGCGGCCGAACATCATACATTATTTATGGCTTCCTCCTCCAAACAAACTGATCGCCTTTCCAAGAAAAGGCGGACCGATGTATCAGCCCAGTTCTTTTCAGCAAAGCATGACACTTTCCCTAAATATCATGTGATCCACAGTGAAAGCCCTGCCAAACAAGCTCGGCTAATATCCCCCTTTGCAGTATCTAGGTCTCTCACAACCATACTAGGCCCAGGATACAAAGTTAGTAAACTGGCTAGCGGGGATCTCCTGCTTGAGCTGCAAAGCAAACTCCAGTACAGCAACCTTCAGCAACTTACAACATTTGGGGATATCCCAATAACGGTCAGTGCTCACAGATCCTTGAACACAGTCCAAGGCGTGATATCAGAGAATGACTTCCTGTCACTCACCGAAGAAGAACTTCTAGAAGGCCTTTCTGAGCAAAATGTAATCGGTGTACACAGGATCAAAATCCGGAAGAACAACCAAGAAATACCAACAAAGCACATAGTTCTGACTTTCAACTCCAGCAAACTCCCTGAATCCATTGAAGTCGGTTACATCAAAGTAGACATCCGGCCCTACATTCCAAACCCTAGACGTTGTTTCAACTGCCAAAGATTCGGTCATGGCTCCCAGAGCTGCCGTGGCCGACAAACATGTGCAAAATGTGCCTCAAATGAACACAAATCTGACGAGTGTGAAGCTGCGCCACACTGCGCAAACTGTGCAGGTGAACACGCCGCGTACTCACGGTCATGTCCTTCTTGGAAGAAGGAGAAGGACATCATTACCATAAAAGTCAAGGAAAACATAACGTTTAAAGAGGCACGACAGCGATATCTTGTTAAACAGGGCACTTTTTTGTTCACAGCCAAACCGAACTATTCCAATGTGGTGGAGCATGGGGGCAGCACACCACAACAGGATTTGGTCTCCGCCGAGGGTAAGCCTCAGGCAGGGCCATCCTTGCCCCAGGCAGAAGCAGCGAAAGCTGCCCTGCCATCGCAGAAACAGGGCACACTGGCCCCACAGCCAACAGCCCAAAAGGCTTCTCCCCCAGAAGGGAAGCCTGCAAACAACACTCCTAACTCTCCCCAAACGTCCAAAGCCCCTGAGGCAATGGACACAACCCCTTCCTCGTCCACGCTGCAGCGGCGGCATAACTCTCTAGAAAGAAAACGGAGAGAAAAACCTCGTATAACAGGACCAGAAAAACCTGAAACCTAAATTCAGGTACATTCCAAAAAAAAAAAAAAAATGGTGTTCCTCATACACTGGAACTGCCGAGGTCTCATAAACAATTACAACGATATAAAAGACATTTTACATTCATTTTCTCCTGTAGCCCTTTGCCTACAGGAAACTAACTTAGGACCACACCAAAACATTTTAAAAGGACACAACGTTTTTCGCTGCGACCGAAAAGAAGCAAATAGGTTATCTGAAGGTGTCGCTATTGTAGTGCAGAATGGAGTAGCAACACGTGAAATTAGCCTCAAAACCAAGTTCGAAGCTGTTGCTGTCTCTATCATTCATTATAAAACAATAACTATATGCTCACTGTATCTCCAACCGCACCTAACTGTAACCCTTCATGATCTGGAAGAGCTTTTAGAACAACTGCCAGAACCATATCTGGTTGTTGGAGATTTTAATGCGCACTCCACTTTTTGGAGAAGCGATCAGACAGACACTAGAGGTCGTATATTAGAGGATTTTATATTATACAATGATGTCTGCCTGCTAAATACAGGAAAGCATACATACTGCTCCCCAAGCACGGGGAAAATGAGCGTTTTAGATTTATCATTTAGCTCCCCATCAATTTTTACTGATTTTAAATGGGACGTCTTTGACAATCCTCTAGGAAGTGATCATTTGCCTGTCATTATCAGCCTAACACCCTCACCCTCCATCACTCTAAACAAACCCAAGCGGTGGAAGCTGCACCTTGCGAACTGGGCTCTATTCCAGTCTGAAGCCAGCCTGGAAAAGGTCTTTTCCGAAAAACTCAGTGTTGACGAGATAAATGAAAAATTTACGGCCTGCATCATTGACGCAGCACTTGTAGCTATACCACAGTCTTCAGGAGTGGTACTGAAAAATCGCAAAGTCTGGTATTCTCAGGAGTGCAGAGATGCAAAGAAGAAACAAAACAAAGCTTGGGGAACCTTTCGCAGGTACCCTACAAATGAAAACCTCGTAAAATTCAAACAGGCGAAAGCTAGGGCACGGTACATCCGCCGAAACGCTGAGAAGGCTTCTTGGCAAAAATACATATCATCAATAAATAGCTCAATCACATCAAAAAAAATGTGGGAGCTTGTTCACAAACTGGATGGCAACTTCTCCCCGTACACAGTCCCCTTTCTAACATCTCCTGGCACCCAAACAAACTTACAGGAACAGGCAGATATTCTAGGCGATCATTTTTCTGAAATTTCAAGCTCACTACACTACCCAAAATCTTTTATAACATACAAAAACAAGGCCGAAAAACAAAAACTGCCAACAAGTGGAAGTACTAATGAAACATATAACAAGTTAATTACACTACAAGAAATAAACACTGTTCTATCTGCCGGCAAGAAGACTGCACCTGGCCCAGATCAAATTCACTATCAGATGCTTGCACATCTTTCTACACCTGCATTAGAAGCACTTCTGAAATTTTTCAACAAAGTATGGGTATCCGGGAGTATTCCTGAGGCCTGGAAAAAAGCTATTATTGTGCCTTTCCTGAAACCAGGAAAGCCACCAACGGCCCCCAGCAGTTATAGACCCATAGCTCTCACAAGTTGCCTAGCAAAGTCTTTTGAAAGTGTTCTTAATACCAGATTAGCCTTTGTCCTTCATTCCCAAGAACTTCTAGACATACACCAATGTGGGTTCAAAACAGCATGTTCTACCACGGACCATCTAGTCCGCCTTGAAAACACTGTTCGTGAAGCATTTATTCACAAACAGCACTGCCTTGCCGTCTTCTTTGATATGGAAAAGGCGTATGATACTACATGGAGGTTTGGCATCCTCCGTGACCTAGCATATTTAGGCATACGTGGTAGGATGTTAAACTGTCTAAAGGACTTCTTGTCAAATCGCTCATTCCGTGTGCGTTTGGGCTCAACTTTTTCAAATAACTTTGTACAGGAGAATGGCGTACCACAGGGATGCGTCTTAAGCACAACTCTCTTTATAGTAAAAATGAATTCCATAAGCACAGTTATCCCGAAATCCGTAATGTATTCAGCTTATGTTGACGATCTACAGATTGCATACACATCCTCTAACGTATCTACATGTGAGAGACAGGTGCAGTTGACCATAAATAAACTAGCAGCATGGGCAGACACAAATGGATTTCAGTTTTCTCCTCAAAAAACAGTGGCTCTCCTATTCTCTCTCAAACGAGGCTTACAAACAGATCCTACACTACACCTGAACAAAACGAAATTACCGGTTAAAAACGAACACAAATTTCTAGGCGTAACTTTTGACAAAAAACTCACCTTTCTTCCTCATATAAATGTCCTGAAGAAAAAGGCTTCCAAATCTCTAAACATACTAAAAGTTCTTTCCCGTAAACACTGGGGCGCTGACAGGACATGCCTTAAACACATTTACAGATCTGTCGTACGCTCCACCTTAGACTATGGCTGCATAGTGTATGGGTCAGCTAGACCATCATATTTAAAAAAACTAGACCCGGTACATAACACAGGACTTCGACTCTCATGTGGAGCATACCGAACTTCTCCTATATCCAGTCTGCTTGTGGAAACAAATGAACCTCCTCTTGAAATCAGAAGAACTTCACTTACATGTGCCTATATATTTAAAATCAGATCTCTGCCAAAGCATATCTGCTATTCTCTAGTAACTAAATGCCCTTCTAGAACACTATTCACCAACAAACCCAATGCAGTGAGACCACTGCTCCTAAGATTTGAGCAAATGTGTCAAGAGGTTGAGCTACCGGATTGGTTACCTAGCATTGCCAAAAGACCTAACCCTCTGCCTCCTTGGTACCTGGTCCCTGAAGTTTGCGACCTCTCTCTTACACAGTTCCAAAAAACAATAACCCCACAAGAGCACTTCATACAAGAATTCCTTCAGCTGAAAGAAAAATACAGTAACTTCACAGACTTTTACACGGATGGCTCGAAAACAGATCATTATGTCGGAAGCGCAGTTGTTCAAGGCGAATGGGAGGAAATAATGAGACTTCCACAGTGCGCGTCCATCTTTACTGCCGAATGCTATGCTGTGTCTGTTGCCATAGAGAAAATAATGAAAGAAAACCTCACGAGAAGCATTATTTACACAGATTCCCTAAGTGTAGTCACAGCCCTTCACGCAAGAAATGCAGTTATACCAATACTTGGAAACATCATACACAGCATAGCAACACTTACAGATGAAGGACGAAGCATAAAAATTTGCTGGGTACCCAGTCATGTAGGAATCCGAGGTAATGAAAAAGCAGATAGGTGCGCTGCCAAAGCTCGAGACAAGAAAATAAAACAAGTGCAGATACCATCTCAAGACTGCATGAAATTGGTACAGAGTAGACTGATACAAAAATGGCAGTCCACTTGGAACACTGAAACAAATAACAAACTACACCTCATAAAGCCTGTAATAGAAGAGTGGAAATCGAGCACCCATCTTGAACGTTCCAAAGAAGTGGCTCTATGCCGTCTTCGCATAGGACACACACATTTAACACATAGTTTCATTTTAACTAAACAGGACAAGCCCCTGTGTGATTCATGCGGACACGAGCTAACAGTCATCCACATTTTAATCTCATGCAGACAACTTGAACAACTGAGGAAAAAACATTTTACACAGTTTTACAAACAACACATTCCTCTTCATCCAGCTTTGCTTTTAGGTGAAAATGCGCTTGTTGATTTGCCCTGTGTTTTCAGGTTTTTAATAGAAGCAAACGTCCTAAACAGAATGTAAGTTTAAATTACATAAATACAACACTCTTAACCATGAAATTGGCGCATGATAGCCTAAGTTGCTTATGCGCCACTAAACCCAACACAACAACAACAACTACTATTGCCGCTCTATTTGCTTGTCGTTACTTCTAAAATCGGTTGTAATGTCACGAACGCACGTGAGCGGAATAAATAGAATAGCGAATGTTGTTTGAATGCACAATTTCATTAGCGGCACTGAAAGACAAAAACCTCGATGCAACGAAGTGCGCGATATAACGAAGTTTTTCCCCGAAACGTACTACTTCGTTATATCGAGGTTTAACTGTATCTGGTAAGGACCACGAGCATATGCCAGTGAGTATATCTTGGGGCTTGTGAATGTTCAAATTTCTGTACACGAATTGAATAGGAATATGAGAAAAAAATGCCTTCGATTATCGAATATTTTATCAGTTAAGAAAATATGGATAGTTATAAAAATATCCAGCTTGTTCATCTTATTTCAGAATGCACATGTATTTGCAAATAAAATTAAACAAATTGCACAGAAGTGTGTACTCTAGTGAAAATTCCAGCATGAATTTTATACAGAACTGCATAAAACAGTTTCTGTACAGGAAGGACCTACATAAAACCAGGTGGAGCTGTTGCTGAATATAGTAAACTCTCATTTAATTCTAAAGGACCAGAAAAAATCCTTTCGGCACACGTCTAGAATTAAAAAAAAAATTCTATCCACGTGCTAGCAGCAAGCCAAGGTGGTTTTTGAGTGTCCTGCATTTCAGCCATTCAGCAAAAGGACTCACCACAGTGGATTAGCCCCTGTGGTATTCAAGCGCTAGGCCTTATGGACGTAGAGTTGAATCTCAACTTTGCTGACTCTCTTTCGAAGGAAACAAAATTACGAAAATGCCTGCGTGCTGTGCGTGGTCAGGAACTGCAGGTGGCCAAAATTGATCCAAACCCTTCCACTGCCACATCTTTCATGGCTCGTGTTTAGCTTTCGGACATCAAAACGCCGCATATTGTATGTGCCATATCATACATTGAATATGTTGTGACTGTTTGAATAAACTGAAGCTGTGCATGCCCTTTGTTGCAGGTCAAGTCCTACTTCTCTCCATCGGATGATGATGTTTCTTACATCAAGCCAGTGCGTGCTTACTCAATTGGAAGCAGGCAGCAGGTATGTGTGAATGGCATTACTATGTTGTTTCAACACCTTAATGATGCTCTCAGTACAGTAGCCGACCGATTTTTTGGACTCCAATAATTCGGACTTGCGCGATATTTCAGACTTATTCAGTAACCGTCACGCGCTCTATTGGAATGTGTATACAGTCGAACCCGGATATATCAAACCCGGATAATTCGAATTTTGGTTATATCGAACTCACGGAATATCCCTTTGAAAATCGCACGTGAAAGTATAGAAAAGCTGCGTCGTATATCGAACTCAATTTCACCGGTCGTTCGATATATCGAACTCCACCACACGCATTGGACGCGGTGCGCCTTCCCCAAAGACGATCCCATCATCATCATCATCAGCCTGATTATACCCACTGCAGGGCGAAGGCCTCCCATATTTCTCCACTTAACCCGGTTCTGTGCTAGCTGCATCCACTTGACCCCTGCGAACCTCTTAATCTCATCCGCCCACCTAACTTTCTGCCGCCCCCTGCTACGCTTTCCTTCCCTTGGAATCCAGTTTGTTACCCTCAGCGACCATCGGTTATCCTCTCTTCGCACTACATGTCCTGCCCATGTCCATTTCTTCTTCTTAATTTCTACTCCATCCCATCACCCTCGCCCATTTACCGCGAGAGGTTTTTAGCCACGCGTGGAAGGAATGAGAGGGCACGGTTCAGCAGTCGCTGGTCTGGGGCAGCGCCCCGCCCTTTCCCTGCGCCGTTTGCATCGTTGTATAAACAGCAGCCGCTGCCAGTGCACTCTGACACAAACCAAGGGCCATTTCCAGGAGTAGTTTTCTCTTTGGTAAATGTTCAAATGCTCTAAAAAAGCGCTGGAAATTGTATTTATTTGTCTCAGCTTGGCAAGCAACACAACCGACTTGGACCAGGAGCGTACTGTTCGAATTCACTTCGCGTTAACAAGCCACTTGTCATTCCTGTCTTATATTTCGATATGAAAGCACTTCAAACAATATCAGCACATCATCGTGAATTTTCTGATGATTGCTACGTACCATTTGCGTTTAGGTATACTGTACAGGAAACAAATATGTTACTGTGTAAAGCTGTTATACAGTATACTCTCGTTAAACGGAACCTCAAGTGACCGGGAGAATATGTTCCGTTTATCAGGAGTTCCATTTACCGAGAGAATGGGTTCAGCATTGCGCAATCAGCTTCTGCGGTCCCGACACGACAGGCAGGCGCGCAGTTTGTGATTTTCGCGGAAGTGAATCCCGAAATGCAAAATTTCTGTAATAAGGAGAACAGTATACAATGGGCAAGAACTTTACTGCACAAAGTACACAGCGAACATTTTTTTGTTTTTCTCAGAGTACAGGAATATTAAAAAAAAACAAAAAACAAAAAAAAAACAGACCGCTTACTCTTCTGCTGGTAGGGTAGTGGGAACTGCGATTTAATTTAATGGCTGCTGAAAAATGATTTTATGCTTCACGTTGTAGACGTTTTCAGGGTCGTATTCCTTTAGAATTTCGGGCAGCCGTCTTGCTTTCCACTCTCCGCATGCCGTCGTATTGGCAGCGGCAGCTTCCCCTGAAACGGCACGGAACACTACACCATTCCGGTCTTTAAACCTAGTCAGCCACCCGTCGCTGCATGAAAAGCCCTGCATGAAATGCCGAGCTGGAGAGCGAATTCTTCTCCTTTAGCACGAATGAGTGGTCCGCTGATGGGGATGTTTTCGCTGCAGGCCCTTCGCAGCCAAAGCACAAGGCACTTCTGCAGATCCTCGTGGTCAGCCGCTCGTAGTCTTTTTCGCTGGAGACCAAAGCGTGACGTTTCGAATGCCGCCCGCAGCTTGTCAGTGTCTTGGAGGATTCTCGTCAGGCTGCTCTTCGGGACGCCGTATTTCGTCGCGAGCACCGTTTTAATAAAGCGACCACTCTCGAAGTCATTGATGATATCCATCTTCTTTTCCAGTGCAAGCGCATTGCGCTGTCGTTTCTGCGTAGCCATCGGATCCTGACTTCACGATGAAATGTCGCTACGACACCAAACAAAGGTTCTGAGGCTTAGGCCTAACTGAATACGCAACAGCACGCACACCGCGACAACAAGCAGCGACGCGGCGCACTGTGCGAGAAAACCCGAAACTGCCGAAACCGCCAGGAGGTCGGGGTGATTGAGGGGGAGGGGGACAGTAATGCGCACCGCGATGGCGCTGCATTTGCCCAACTAATTTTGGTTTCGAGTTTGCTTTCGGTTTCGTTTATGCAATGGTTGAAAAACTTGAGTTCCGATTAACGAGATTTTTTTTACATTGCGTTGATGGAAAACCAACCAACCTGATGAGTTTGTTCCGTTTAAGCGTCTGTTCCGTTTAACCGATTTTCGTTTATCGAGAGTCTACTGTAGTTACTTTACTTCACTCATTTCTGCACATTTTCGTGGCGCTTAATTTTTCAAGTCGTTCATAGATCCTCAGTGCAAAGTAAAGATGGATATGATGAGCGTCAGGTGCAAGATTGAATTAATTAAACACGGTGCTCCAAGTGCATGGTACGTGCTTTTGTGGCCTATAAGTGGTGCTTGTTAAGAGCATCTCTAATATTTGGTACTTTTACCTAAGCGCAAAGCTTTATGAAGTGAAGGTTGTAAGTACTCGCTTTATTGCGTTTTTCTCATTTCCGACTTTATACACTATGGAACGTGTCATTGCCACGATCTAATCCATCGTTACGGCTAAGCCTGTGGGGGATAGTTTAAACATGGGGCGCTTATTTAAGTGTCACCTAGCTATGAAGATCAGAACACAAATTGTGTTTTCGAACCCCATTCGAATCGCGAGTTCAGCAGGTCTACCCTTATTCAGCTCGAACCAGCGAGCTTTCGCGACCTACGAGTATGTGTCTGTCTCGTAACACGCAAGTCCTGGGTTCGACTTCCACCCTCACTCAAAGTTGACTCCGCTTTCATTTCCGCTCAATTATCTTCTTTAGTTACGGAACTTCTTTGAAAAATTTGGCCTCACACGGAACCTTTCAAACTGCTTCTGAATTTTCCATCGAGATCTTTCATTCACGGCCAACGACAACAACAACGAATTTTCTGCGGCACAGTACCTTCAGCAACATGTATATCTTGTGAATTCGGCCGGTAAGGCATTAGGCCTATAAGAGCGATGCTGGCACAATGTAACGGCGAATGGCGCAGGATGTCCCATATATTGGATCGAGGCTCGTCGCTATATGACCACATAATAAAAGAGCTTGCAATGCAAAGGCAGGGTAAACGAAAAAAAAAAAAAAAAGCGATTATTAAAGTAATTGACCTATCAATGCAGCATATCCACAGTAAAGCAGAGCTCAAAAATGCAATTGGTCATTTAGCGCTTATTTGTAGGAGGTACCTGGCTCATGTACGCATTCGTTTCTCCCAGGCGGCTGCATCATCATCAATGTTTTCACTTCTACACAAAGGCCAACCATAATTTTATGCTTTACGCCGCCATAAAAAAAATCGCCAGGAGCTGAAAAAAAAAAAAAATCTCCACTGCAAGCATGGCAGTCCCTGCAGCGACGCATGAGCTGCGGCAACTCTTATCCCGGAAGGACTTTTTAAAACAGCCGCTAGGCGGCTTTCAGTGGCACCCCTATAGACGGTGCACGGGGCGTTTAGTTGAAGTTGAAGTTGACGTTGAAATTTTATTTTTGCATCAAAAAACAACTTACAAGAATATGACGTTCTCGTTCCAGGTCAAGAAGACTCCACTTGCCGGCCACATGGACCAGTCTCGAGCACGTGCCTATTCAATGGGAAGCCAGGTGCCGGCGAGTGCCATCAGGCGCCGGCAGAAGAAAGACATTGACGCTGACCTCAGCAGCGCAGCTCGTTTGGACAACCAGAAGTCGTCCAGCGTGCCCACTCTGCAGGAAGACGCCTCCCAGCCAACAGCGCGGGCACTCAAGCACAGCGAGGACCTCATGTTGATCAACTATGACCGTAAAGAGCCCAGCAGTGCCACGGAGAAAAGCAATGTTTTGCCACCCGCTAGCAACAGACAAACAGAAGCGGCTGAGGCTGTCAGGAAGTTGAGCACTGCGAGTACCCCCAGCACTTCCAAAGCCTTTGATGACTATATGGTAATGTCTGGGTCCGAGTCTAGTGCAGGCCCCAGTAGCAGCAGCACATACCAGCACTCGATCACGAGCCCAAGCAACTCGGAGCCACCTGAAAGGAAGATGAGCGTGCCTTCAAATAGCAGGCAGCGGAAGGAAGACATAGGCAAAGAGAACCACCCCAGTGGTCGCAGCACTGGCTACTCCAGTGCGACTCGGCGGAGCTCCACAACACAGGCGCTCAGGGAGGACAACACGGTGTCCAGTCCACCTCCGCCCAATGGAGTAAGTCAGGTGAAAATGGAGAACGAGTATGTCGCCACAGAAATGACCAAGAAGGGCGTGGCTTTTTTGAGCACGGCAAATGGCACCGTTCCAAAGGGGAAGTCTGGGCTGCCTCAGTACACTGGGGCCCCAGCAGTCAGTAGCTCGTCATTGCGTCCCGCTTCACCCGAGGGCCACCAGCTGGGAGAATACGTCAACTTGGACCTGAGCAAGACGTGGCAGTGGACGCAGCCCGTGAAGATGCCAGTACCGAGCAGCAGTGAGGCTACAACACCGACATCCAGTGCCAATGGCTCCTCCTCTCCTTGGAGCACCTACTCAAAGCCACAGACAGAGGGTGTTGCGAGGGGGGCGCCACTCGCCGTTGCCGAGTCGCCCTACATGCAGCCTAGGGGCTCCGTAGACTCGTCTGCCATGGGAGTGACCCCGCAGATACCTCCTGAGGCCAACTACGAGAACATTTCTCTCAAAGGAGGCGCTGCCGAAGCGCCAGCTGAACGAGTGCTCAACTATGCGTCACTGGACCTTGCTCCACCTAGTGGCGAGGACGGAACGCCGAGCGTCGTGCAGCGCTCGCCGCGCACAACGGTCGTCGACCCAGCTTCTGAGGAAGGGCCCACTTTCTCGTACGCCGAGATAGACTTCACCAAATCTGAAGGACTGCGCAACGTCTCGGGTGCGGTTCGTGAGGGTCGCCTTTTGTAGTCTGTTCTACGCTGTCACGCTGTAATTTCTTTTTTCTTTTTTTTTTCTTGGACTCACTAGTCAAGTGCTGGAGCTTTTAGGTGATGTTCAGGAAGGCACCCCGTCACTTGGGTTTTGGAAATACACTAAGGGAACTCTGTGGTGTGGGACTGGTCCACTTCCATGGCGGGGAGGTGACTTACATTGGAAGAGAGTGCTCGCTAATAACACGCTGCTATATACAGTAAACTGCACGTGGCTGTCCCTTCTTGTTTGTTCAGCGAGAGAGAGTACTATAATGTAGGAGGGTGATGTGTGTGCGTGTGGGTACGTTCCTCTCAGTTGCAGTAGCTGTGGCATCTGTTTGCTGTTTTTCATTTCTGACCCACGTAGCTACAGAAGTGCATTCTGTGAACGGTTTCTCTGAGTAGCAGGCACCAAACTGCAGTGGCATGACGTGGTGTACACACAGACATGTTGCTCTAATTAATACCACTGACTACAGGCGTTTCGGTTCTGTATGTATGTACTGTGTATATGTGCATATCCACTTAGGTGTTCGAGCTTTAAAATGTGGATGTGTTCTATATATATATATATATATATATAAATATATATGAGTATGTACATTTTGTTCTTTTTTTGTGTGTGTGTGTGCTATATATACCTGCTGTATATGAAAGTGGCATTCATTTCACAGGAGAGTGAAATGAGAAGACAGAGCTGTACACAATGGCCAGAGTTGTTCGGGCTTGAGCTGTCAGTTGTGTCGCCATCCTATACTTTTTTTTTTCCTTCTTTGCCCCCTCCCTTTTCTTTGCCCTGGAATAACGTCAGAAAACGTTACCTGTACTGGGAGGCCTTAACCTGCGAATAGTAGCAAATTCTGGCACTTAAAGGAAAGCTGGTCAAGCTGGTTCGGACAGAGTGCAGAGTGGAAAATGAATTTCACATAGAGAAGATATAACATAGCCCTTGTGAAGGGTAGCGAGTGTAGAAAATTGCTTGATTGCTTTCTGGGCAGGGCGTCGCAAAGTGACCACAGCTGTCATTATTTGCAGGTTTTCTATAAAAGGATGAGAGGTGGGCACATTCTGGCAGCCACCACCTCTCTCTAGTGCCTAATTGAAGCACTTTTATCATTGCGTTACAGGTAACTTGCTTGACAGCAGCCTGACTTGGTATCATTTTAGGAAAGCCACCGGTGTTTGGTTCCCCACGTAAAAAGCACCAATGTTTCAACAGCTGTGAAGTGCCTGTAACTTACTATGTGGCATTCCCTTTTTTCATGACATGCAGTGACCATCAAAATTGCCAAGCAGGCTGCATTTGGTTTCACTTGGGCTCCCGTTACATAAGCCTAGAAAATTTTCATCGTCTTATGTACTGAATTAGGCATCACATCTATTTTTTTTTTTTTTTTTTGCTTACGTCTTGTAACGAGTGCATCGTTTATTTGTTTCGATGCAGTCCTAAGGGAACTGCTGACATATTCACTGTGGTAGCACATCCTCTTTATTATGTCGTATCGCAAGTATGCGAACAGGTGAGGTGTTAACCTATGGTCACAAGAAGTACCAGGAAATAATGTCTAAGCTGCTTCGGTATTACGGACAGACGCCACGTTTAAATCTTTGTTTTGGTGGACAGTGTTTGGTATTACTTCATTTTTGAGTTGCGGAGGAATACGAAAGGCTCCCTGGTGGAGCAGTGTTTTGTTTCTTTTTTTTTCTTTGTAGGCTGCATTTGCATGGAGTAATGATGCGTAATCCAATTTTCAGGATTGGGTTTTCGCCCACACTGTTGCTTGCTGTCGCAAGTGTTGTTAAATGTATTCTGGTGCTTACACACACACATACACATGCACACACACTGAGGTAGTATTGTGGCTGTGGGGGGTGCTTGGAAGATGCATCTCCATTTCAATTGTTAGGAGGACGTTTTGACGACAGTGAGTCGCGCAAGGTGCAGTCATAAACAAAAGAGCTGTCACAGACTTCTTCGAGCTACCAAGCTACCTTGCCTGAAAGTTTCAAAGATGTACATAACTTTGATCTGGGCCCTGTGTGCCTCCCGATGAGTGCGCCTGTGGCCGTCACAACCAGTGTGTGTGTGGGAAGGGAATGCCTGCAAGCTTCTGCAGGGGAGAGTCTTCAGTCAAGATGCTGCTTCGTCCATCAGACATACTCAGACCTCGGGCATCATTTGCTTTGTGCTGGCAGTAGGCTGCCGCCATTGAAGAAGTGTCTTTCAACCAGACTCGCAATTTCATGCCTGTCACGTGGCAACTTTGCAGATGAGATATCTAAAGATCTTTTTTTTTTTTTTTTTTTTTTTTTTTTTTTTTTTTTTATGTATAGTGGCTAGCCCAGGCGTAGGGTGCAGACTTGGAGAACATCCTTTCATTTTACTCGGCAGCATCTGTAAGCTTCTGGCAGCAATTTATTTTTTTCTTTTTGTTTGTTTTTTTCAGAATAAAGTCTGTAGTATTGAACATGTCGCCATTGCCAAATGTGCAGAAGGGAGGGTTGGCGTGGTGAAGGGCAATGCAGGTGCTTGATGGATACTGAAAAGCTGCTTACAAGGAGGTGCTGGTGATGGTGACACTTGATGCTTATTGGTTAGTTTCTCTGTGTTTGTAATAGTGGAGTGAATCTTGTTACTTGTTTTCCCTAATCTCAGCCAAGTTACTGTAAAAAATCCAATTGTCTGCTGGGTGAAATGGTTTCACACACGTGACTCGCCAATGGGCATGGAGTGTCAGGAGCATTAACGTCTTCTTGTCTCGAGTCAGACTGATATGGTTGTTGGTGAGTGTCGATGCTGACCCCTGTGTGTACAGAGGTAGCAAGGGAGTTGAACTCCGCGATAAACTTTATTTATGTGCAAATGAATGGCCTCCGAGATTCAAGTTGGCGAACAAGCCCAGGAATTGATGCATTGCATTCTGTGGCACATTGTGGCCCCATGGGTCGAATGCGTGTCTACTTGCCATCTGTGCGATTGTTGCTGTTGGACGGAAGCTGCCCCTTTCTGTTGCTCTAGCCAAATAAACGCTCTTTGAATGTGCATTTCATGTGACTGTTCATTGTGACCTCATTTACATGTTCGGCTTCTGCAGAAGCATTTTTTTTTTGTCGGTGTTCTGTGTGGCAGTCGATGCAGAATTTAGTTGTATTCAGCTATGGTACATTTCCCCTGCTTTTTTTGCTTGGCACATCTGGGGTGGAATAAATGGGGAAAGTGAATCCTTGACCCCACACCAAACACATCGGCTATGGTGGTGCTCTTCAGCCAGTCTGCCCTTCTATAACGAACATCAAATTAACAATTTTTTTAGAATTACAAACATTTTGAAAATCCCCTTCCAAAAGCAACTTTGAAACAGAATTAAGTGTGAGGATAATGAAAAATCAAAAGCATAGTGAGCTCCTCGCATATGATAGCATGCTGCGTGAAAATTTCATTTCTATCCAGACTGCATGTTTATTTTTTGTTGACAGACGCCAGCAGGCATGAAACAGACATACAAAGGTAGCTTTCAAGTATTTGATTGCCCAGTAGAAACCCAACTAGTCCTGCATGCAAAAAAGTTGTGAAGCTAAGTGCATTAACACAGTTTTAACCGAGCTGGTACTGCATTCTGTTAACCATTTATTTGCCTGATAATGTAGTACCTGTTACAGGTATTTTATGCTCAGTGCAGTGTTGAATTCACTGTATGTGCAAATCGTACTACTTGCTAAGCTAAGCAACTGCGCTTGAATAATGAAAAGAGCTACAGCGCGTCCCTCTGCCTCAGTCACTTTGGCACGTTAAACCCTATAAAAACCAAAAGCAGCTATATGCCAACTTGGCTATAATGAAGCGCAAAGGCAAACAATGGACCAGTATCTCGATACCAATTTTACTTATCGTACAGGCATGAGTGAAGATAAGAATGTGACCAACTGGTAAAAAGCAGCCTTTTAAGATGACTAGAACAATAATAGAAAAATTAGTAGATCAAAAGAGATCCGTGTGTTTGCTTTCCTAGCATTTCTAGAAAAGTCGCGGCACGAAGCATGGCGACTACTGAGCTCAGCTGAGCCAACCTCGGAGCAGCATCCTCTGAATAAATCGTCCCGAGTCCTTCACAGAAACCGCCACCGTAGTCACGTCGGTTTCACTTCGAGGCACACGTCCACACGCCGTACGCGCACGTTCCAAGAGGCACGATAAACCTTGCACATTCCGCGCTGTCGTTTGCGTAGAAATCGTACATATTCCGTCAGTAACCACAATAAAGACAAATGGAGAAGGAAGATGCCGCGAGACCAGCTCGCGATCCATTCTTGCCATTGCATTCTTTACACCAAGTCGCAGAGAGACATGACACGCCGTCTCCAAGCCATCATCTGAACATAAACTTCCCGCTTCACCATCACAAGCTTTCAGCAAGTCAGCCAAAGGCTGACGACTGCGATCCAGCAAACTGGTGAGAAGATGAATTTATAACCCAGACATTCTGTAACTAAGGAGTTCGACGGCACCGTCTCTCCGCAGTGCGGGTCAACTTTGAGATATCAGATGTACGAGAACATTGCACGAGACACCGAGCAAAAGAATCCACAGCGGCAGGGCCACGAAAACCCACGGAAAGCTTGAATTGTACTGCAGTCGCGTACAGAGGCATATTTGGAAAGCAGACTTCAGGAGCAGGCAGCACAAAGCCCACAGTCTCCGACGTATCTCGCGCGAGTTATCGTGTCGCCGCTTGCACGACTTCATCAGGCGTATGGTCAGATAAAGAAAAAGCTTGATGTCAAATGCCCACATGGGAACAAACACGATGAACCAATTCCAGTCTGTCTTCTCGTCCAGTCTAAGCGCAAGCAGTACGAGGAAAACAGTGAACAAAAACCACGCGAGAAGAACTTTATGAAGAACTGCCATTTTTGACCAAATCCTTAGCAGTCTTGCCTTGCCTTGGCTTGGCTGCCTTGACCTTCTTTTTGGCTCATCTGCTAAAGCATGCTAGACAGATGGATGAAAAATAATTTTTTGCTTCCATCCAAGTCAAGATGTATCTCAAGTCCCATGCGCGGGAAGAATGAAAGCAGGCGCTTGGCCGTCGAAGCGCAGCTTTACAGTGAACTTCGAGCATGCATCACGCACGCTTTCTTTTTTCTTTTTTTCTTTTTTCAGACAGTGCGGAAAGGATGAAAAAAGGGGCGGGTGCCCTAGCCAACGTAGACAGCGCGATTTCAAACGAGGAACGGCTTGGAGCTGCCCCTACAAAACACTGAGCAGTATGCACGCTTCCTTCCTCCTTGAGCTAGCTTGAGCGGCAGCGGAGGGGGATTTGGCTGCTTCTGTGCGCGTGTATACTTGGCTCAACCAGCTGCCTTTGCACCTACGCCTCTTATGTGAAACAACTAAAGTGACGGAAAATTGTCTGTCCATAAGCTAAGCAACATCTTGTATCATTTCGCAACTTAATTCCAAACGTCAACATTTGCGCGCCCTTAGTGCTCGCAGCCTTGAGAGGTGTTTCTTTTGCGTCACTACAAAACTGCACGCGTACAGAGGCGCGTGTGTACAAAATAACTCATGCGCAGGTACTCAATATATTTGCGGCCCCGCTTACGGTCAGTGTACTCTTGCACGTTTTCATATTGTAATGAGGAAAGCAAACGCACAATCCCTGCAGCGCGCTGCGAATAAGCAGACTCACGACTTCGAGTCACTGCGTAGCTTCGAATACCAGCCGCACTGCCAAACCACCCGAAGAAAAAAAATTGCCGTTGATTACGTTACTTCTTAATGCGAAATTTGAGCACAGCTCATCAGCTGTTACATTTTCGATAGATTGAGGCAAATATTTTGAGCAAGACATGTATGTACAATAGAGGGGTTACAAAAGTAAGTCTGGCAACCATGAGCGGCACGCTGATCCGGCGCTGGCAGCCATATTTTGTTCGCTCCATCCGTCAGCGCCCGCCGTTCTGCCCGCGCTTTTCATGTTGTAACCTAGTGTGCTGTGTTTGGACCTCTCTTCTGTCCCTGGCGGTGTCTGTTAGCGAAGCCAATAAGCGTATTTTGACAGCCGAGGCGTAGCGGTTACAAACTGCTCTACGAGTCGTGCATGGGCCCCTCGTCGATCCGCGCAGCGTCATCCGTATCCAGGTACACTATCTAGAGTTTTGTAATGTCCAGATTTTTTTTTTGTCTGTGTGCCTTTGCTATTTACTTTAACGACTATAAGAGACGATCGCGAGTTTGCTTGGTTTGCGCATCACCGTCGCTCATCCCACTGCTACTAGTGGGATACTTGTTGGTGAAATGAGCGAGGATGCAATTTGTTTTGAGATGAAAGAATCGTGCGTAATTTGACGTAAGTCGGAATGGCACTTAGCACTTTCTTGCCTATGCCGTCGACGCAGTTATTGGCACGGGTCTCGGAAATAATCGGGGGCTGCGTAAAAAAAGAAAAATGTGTCATGGTAATTTTTGCTTCCAGTGAGTGAAGATTATTGGAGTGCAATAGGCGATGATGTGATAATAAAATATTTGTAATTAGTTTACCTATTAATGATATAAAGCAACAAAAAAAAAGAAAACAAAATTGGAAATTGAGGGTTTAAAGGTGACAAAATGCTCAGAAGGAAAAACCAGTACTTGGTGATGCTAATGAAGAAAATCTAGAATGTGCAATTTTATTAATTGAAATAATTGAATGGGTTCAAAGGTGTCGAATTGCTCAGAATGGAAAAGTGATTGTTGCTGACCCTGAGTATTGTATAAAATTATAAAACATTAAATAAAATAAACAAATAATCGAGATATAAAAAATATAAAAGCTAAAAATTCAAAAAGGGAAGAAAGAAAACGTGTGTGTGTGAGAGAGAGAGATACTCTGTCGCGTCATCCCCTAACGGTGGAGCTTAAGTGTCCCCGTAATGTTTTATAACAGTATTATATAATATAAATCTGACTTTTTCAACACAGCCAGTTGCACCAAGCACTGACTACTTCGCAGTAATGTGAGTTGACTTAACAAATTTCTTTTCGTTTCAGCCGAGTTCCTCTTCCTCCGAGTTCCTCGAAACTTCCAATGACAGCACTTTCATATGAGGTTAAGGCTTCAAATGTCTGCTATCTGACAGAGGGAATAAACAAGAAATCGGCATATTTACAAAATCAACTGAATTTCAGGTGGCTGCCGATTAGCGAACCATCGGGCGACTCGATAAAACGCACAAAAGTGAAAAGCAAACTTCGTTATCTTTAAGACATAGCGCAAAAAAGACGGGGACAACATAGATGTAGACAGGACAGGCGCTAAACTTCGTTATTTTATCGGCCGCACTAGCAGGTATGAAGGCACAGAATGCAAACCTGAGCTGCGCGCTCTGGACGCGGACTGGACTTCGCATGCATTATCACGTGATAACATCTTTCGAAACGGGCTGGACGTGAGCATATTACAACATAGTAGTGGGATGTCATCTTCTCCTGCTTTACTAGACGCCGCGGGTTTGGCAACCGCTTTTGCAGCGTGAAACACGCATCTCGCGCGCACTAGACAGCCGTATTGCTCTCTGCACCAAGCACTACAAGGCTCCATAGCACGCAAACCAACCTTGCTGTTTTAGGTGATAGCACGTTCTATGAGCTAGCTCCCAGTCAGAGGGACGTGCAGTAATGCTTTAAATGCGGCAAGTGACACTTGTAAAACCGATTAGGGTTGCAAACGAGCGGTCGCATACACGCGTATCCCTTGTTTCCGTGCGCATCTACGACGAAGCGCTTGCTGCAGAAGGGTACGCAGCAACATGCTGGCATCATTCCGAATAGAGCTTGGTGCTAGCAGCGACTGCTGTGATGTTAAAAAATGAAACAATCGCTTGTGATCATTCCAATGCACCTTGCGGTGCAAGCACGGGTTCCACGAAGGCGCACGTTGACAGCGTACTCGATGGAAGGCGCAGGCGGACTGAACAAAAAATGGCCTCCGCGCACAGTTTGTGTCTCTTTCACTAGATGGCGCTAACTTTTGTAAAGCCTGTATTACAGACAACTTTTTTTTTTTACACACATACTCCTTCAAGAAACAGTCCACTAACAGTTCTTGACTGTCATTAAAGAAGCTTTGCGGTCGTCCGAAGCCTTCCACTACGGCAACTCTTTCTTCAAGGTTCAGCTAGTTATTCTTAGCTTTCCCAGCACTTTCAGCCTTTTTATGTTCGTTCTTCGTACGCTCAACCGCTAATTGCCAGGCAACTACTTCAGGATCCAATGAGTTAAGCTTCTTCGCTATTTTGCCCTGCTGACCAGCAATTTCGCTCTCCTTCTCCATGGCTATACCACACTGGCAAACGCCCCGCTTATACCCCCACTGATACAGCGCATGCGCGGCGCTATCAAGCGGCTCTAGCGCAGCGTCAGACTCGGCTACTACCTCCGTGGCTACTACGCTACTCCCCTAATAGGGCTGGAACAGGTGGGTCACCGCTGCTTGCGGAGGGGGCTGGCCTGCCACCGAATTTGTATTTTTTTGTAGGCCGTCATTGCACCCGCCACCGACGGTTGTTGTTGCGGCGCGCGTCTTTCTCTCTCTCTTCTTTTTTTTTTCTTCTCTATTTTCTCTTCTGTCTGCACGAGGCAGTGGAGGTGGCTCAGCTACAGAGCCAGTAGCAGGCCCGTGCATTTTCTTTTCCTTCTTCCTACAGCCACAACAACAACAACAAGCAACGGAAGCGCACAGCTGGGCACGCGCCGGCGCCAGTGCGTCTGCTGCGGCCGTCACTACTCTGCGCAGACGCGCGGCGGTGGCGGAGCGCGCGGCTCCGGCGCGCCAGCTGCTTGGCGTGCCGTGTGACGTCACTGCTCCTCGCGCATGCGCAGCACGGCTCACGAGCCACGCGAAACTGCTTAACATCGGCCAGTGTAGCTAAAGCTACAAAAGATTCGGCGGTTGCTCGGGATTCCTGAAAGAAGCAAACATTAATGCTCGAATCTATATCAGCATCTTGTTTCATTGCAGAGATCGAAAAAAAAAGAAAAATAAAATGGGGGGGGGGGGATAGAAAGAAAGTGATGCAATGCTCCAGGAGAGAGGCACTTGGAAAGAAAGTGAAGAACCAAGTTTATTCATATTATTTTGAAGACGTAGATAGCAGAAAATGTAACGGTCGCACAAAGAGGGTGCCGCGAGTATAAAAATAGACTTTCCGATTCACGCACTGCTCAGCTAGCACTAGCGAATGCCCTCAGTCACCCATGACACAAGCTATCGATGCGCCGTTGTCTTGTTATCTCCACACCTGTTCTATGACCTTATCAGGCCAGAGAGCGCCCATATGCACGCACATAACACACAGACACGACTCTGCAAGACTTCCGGAGAAGTCATATGACATATTTCCACCCTGTAAAGCATTAATACCTTAAGACGACATAGCCTGTTCACGTTCAAATATGAGCAAAGAGGTAGGTGTGTCACGGAAGCCTTTATTGGTACCTCGCACCATCCGAGCTCGACCGTGCTCACTCATTCGCGTTACAGATTCGTTGCAAGTCCTATACACGGAAGACGCGCATACCGGCCGTCTTCCGCTGTGCGCTCGCTCGACGTTCAGATCGGCAGTGATTGTATCGCCAGAGTAGCTCTTCGTTTGGGCCCATCACGCCTTGGAGAAGGGGTACCTGAACGGCTGCTGTACCTGCCCGGCACCGGCGGGGTAAAAGGCGGCTTGGGCTCCAGTGGTACCTGCTGGCCTCGATAGGCTTCCGCCGTGAGCCTTTGGTGCGGTGGACCTGCATGCAAGGTAAGATCCACCACTTCAGGGACTCGCTTTTCTGGTGAAACGTCAGCATTGCATGATTCTCGGTGCAGCTGTGCCGCATATCCACACTGGAGGCTAGATAAAGAATCAGGTGCCACATAAATACCAATAGGCTAGAGATAGCATCGAGATGGAAGTAAAAAGAGAAAATACATAAAAGCAATATTGGGGAGCAGATACTTGACCTTTGACGTTAAAGGTGTGACGGGATATCGTTAATGACTCCAATGTGCTGCTCCTTTTGCAGATCCTCATTCGCTTATACACATTCTGCTACTCGCTTATTCATTTAATCCCTTATTTTGTACCTCTAATATATCGCTCATATTCAGTAGCATACACGCGACTATATGAAAAGTCGCCCATACATAGGCACTTATAAAGCCGTGCTTAAAACAAGGCGTACAGTCGTGCCTGTGGGGCCTTTGATAGCCTGTCTTACTCATCGCCTAATGTTCCTGGAAGGTTCAGTTCCCATCTCACCTTCCAATCTCAAAAGAAGAAGCCCAAGTTGGCAGCTCCTGCCATCTTATGTAGTCGTTTGGCGTTGCAAAATCCGCCGACCAATTAGTACCTGCTGGTACCTCCAATTAGTACTTCACCAATTAGTACCTCAGACATCTCCTGTTGCCATTAAGATCTCTCTCTCAATTAGTACCTGGCCAAGTCATCTGCAAATTAACCCCTGCCGGAGCTATGCATGCCTTTGATTTTAATTTCGCTCACAACGTCCACAGAGCCCCCCCCTCCCCCCCCCCCCCCCTCCTCCCTCCAAAGAAGAAATAAACGTACAAGGCGTGTGATTTCTCTCCCTTCTTTGTCTTTTCGGAGTTTCTCACCTCCAGACGACGTCGGCGGGTGACTCGTCGGCAGTGCCGTGCTCGTTGGTGTCGACGGTGGCCCTAAAGCCGTGCTCGTCGGCCACGTAACTGACGCGGCGGCGTGAGCCCTCGGCCGTGGTGATCGTGTAGAAGCCAGTGACACGACCCTGCGCATCACCGGACTCGCTGCGACTGCTCGAGCCATCGGCGGCAATAGCATCGTACGCGAAGTTGTATGGCGCCCAGCCTAGGGGAACCTGCCCCACTCCGCCACTGCCGGTCACCACCGGCACTAGCACTGGCTTGGGCAGCACCTGCGGAGCCTGCGCGAAAGACGAGGAAAGAACGTTGCTGCGACGTTTTGAACGTCTCAGACAAGCGCGCCTTTCTCACATCCTCCCCACACCAACCCCCTGTTCCTTCCGGAGTGAATGGACTGCATATTCTTCGACAGCACTGCGCCGGGCGAAGGCACGTCTTGTATATCTATGGTAGCGAATTGGGACATCAATAGCTCTAGCAGCGAAATAGCAAATGTCCTTCGAGGAAATAAATGGCTGATTAACTGTCGCATTTTCGTCGGACAGCTCAACCATTACGTGCGGCAAAGATATCCCTGCAGTATACTCTACGTCAGCCAAGCCTTTAGGGCACAAGGACGAAGAAGGAAAAAAAAAAGAGGTTTAAAAAAATAAGCGCCGCAATGGAGGCTTCAGACTAATATGAGTTGCTTGAACTTCGTTAACGTGTAATGGTGTCGCACAGCACAGCGTACTCTATTTTCCTTGTATCGCCTGTCAAGTACACTGTGTGGCCTAATGCATCCGAAAGCCAGATTTTTCCTCATTTCTTAATCACATCCAAAAGTATATTTACTACAAGGCCAATTCTTCACCTGATGAACTGTCATCGACAAGTACACAGTTCGAATTAGAATTGCTAATAAGTAATGCTCGCGGTAACACTTAGCCCGTCTATGTATTTCACGGAGTGAACTATGTGTTGTGAAATATTCTCAAAGTGCGTTCAACGGAATCGACTTTTATTGTTGTGAACATACGTGGCTTTCCGGTCATACTCTGTACGCAGAAGATTAAAATTGGGAATATGAGCAGTTTGGCTTTCATTATACCGCTGTCTCTAGCTAGCTTTCACTTTGCTGCGCTGTTTAGCGGAGACAAATTCTGGAGCCATTTAACAATAGTTCGCTGCGGTGTGTGTGGAAGTGTGAATCGGCATATACTCACGAATCGCTGGGGTCCCAGGGGAAACTGAAGCTGGCAGGTGGCCCAATGGGCGAGGCACACCGTGATGATAGCCACCTTTGAAAAACAGAGGCGAATAAATGTACACTTGAAGTACTAGATCTGCTCGGACACCACACATTCTGTAACCAATTATATATGAAGTACGTCATGGCGCCATGTAGGCGCGTTTCAGTCCGTGGTCCCAAAATTATATCTAAAATCCCTAATGCGAGATCATAAGCGCAAATTATATTCAAAGGCTTCGGAGGCTTAGCATTGCTGCTTTAGGAATCACGTTCGCTTTTAAAAGTCACTCGTTCAAGCAGCTCTTCAAGAAAAAAAAAAAAAAAAAACACATTGGCAGAGAAACAATCCCACGGGTGAAATGTTTTCGGGCGATTCTTTCGACATGCATTTAAGTTCTTTCTGCTCGTGCTGTATTCGACGTGTGTGTCTTTTAGTATTCCACGTAGACTGTCATGCTTCACGCAGCATCTGGAGACCGTATAAGCCGTTACCTTGGTTTGAAAGCGTAAAATTTGAGTTGCATATGTTGTTGAGTTCCAATCCCATTTCGTGAGCTATAACATCTGACTGCACTGGCGTATTTATGATATGTGCAACAAGAAATTGTATGACACTATTCGAAACGCTGCACGACAAACAGCTGCTCCACAATTTCGATATGACCTGCCATGGTGGATCAGTGGTTAGGGCGCTCGACTCTAATGAACCCATTGCCGCGCGATAGAATCACGGCCGCGGTGCCTGCTTTTCGATGGAGGTAAAACGCAGAGCGCCCGTGTACTGTGCGATGTCAGTGCGCGCTAAGTAACCCCAGGTGGTCGGAATTTTTGGACTTCTCCACTATACGGCCTTTCTCATAGCCTCAGTCGCGTTGGGACGTTAAACCATGCAAACGAAACGAAACAAAACCAACCCAAATAATTTTCATATGAAAGTCGGCCAAGGCATACAGTTTGATATACTAATGTCCTCAGCTCGAATAGCCATCACGAGCTGGCTTCTAATTTGACTAGCAGCATGTATATGCTACGTGCAACGAGAAATCGTATGACATAACCTCTTACCACAAGTGGTTGCATCGGTATTTCGGTACAAAATTCTCGAAAACAGCCGGTGTGGAGATCCACCGTTGCTAAGTGTACATATGTATATATATATATATATATATATATATATATATATATATATATATATATATATATATATATATATATATTATAGACAAATGGCTTTATCTGATGTGGTGGGGGTCCCGGTCATAGATGCACCTTGTTGCATCACGGATGAGTACGTATGGCTACATGTGTGCAACGGCCGCTTGAAGACGTGCACACTAGCTTTTCTTGCCATCGCAGGGTTCTTTGGGACCATCTCGCGTGCACGTACAGACCATCGTGGTGCAGGTATCACATGCCACCAACTTTTCTCGTAATGGGACAAATAAGAATTTTGAATTAAAACTAACACCGTCGAGAAATGCGCTGCAATAACAGGGCACAGCATTGTCATGTGACTGAAATTCTTGTAAGGTCCACATGGGTATTCGGCCCTGACGAAATGCCATATACATAGTCCAGCCCTATTTGAATTACGCAAGATAGCAAAAACGTCTAGTCAACATTTTACAAGGCCCTGAGTGATGACGTGCACCCTAATGTGCTGCTGACGTATGCAGTGGCCCAGTCCATCGGCGAAGTGCAGGACAAAAAATTCCCAGCACACAATTAAGTATTTGTGTCCGATCAGCATGCTGTGTATATTCCGTGAAACCATGCAAGCTAGAGATGGACCTCTCAGTGCTCACTTCTCAGTGCAAGGTAATGAATATTAGCCTTACAAAGTACTCGGCTGCAAACACGTAGAGTACCACGGCAGAAACATAGGGAGAAGTCGATGTTCGCGGCACCTCGGTGGAGTAACGGTGACAGCATTGTCGAATTATCCGATGGTTAAGTTGACGTTGGCGGTCCGGCACACCCTCTCACAATGCACACGGCTTGGGGACTCACCTTTAGCATGTTGCTTGCTCCTTTTTTCACCAAGCACACTACTTAAGAAGAACAGCGCACAATTGTAACCGTTACGTTCCGATACCGCCTCGAGACTGCAAGACGAATGCCTCTGTCCTGAACTTATATAGGGGGGTGCTCTCTGCGCTTCTCTCGAAAGGAGGAGCCCATCTCTAGAAGGCAGCGAAAGGCAAGCCGATGAAGAGGGAATGCTTGGGCGGAAGTTATAGCGCGGGGTTTGTCTCGGCGTTCACCGAAATAACAAAGACACCGGCGGGGAAAGTCAGTGGGACAGACGGCGCTCCTACGCCCTTCCGTGGCCCGATGTCGCGCCAGGATCAAAAAAGATAGAAAACGAAACCATTTCACCGACGCGCGCACACGCTCACACGTACACACGCACACACTGTACGCCTTCTGGAAACTCCTCCGTACCTTAGCCGCGAGCTCCAGTCAGCCAGTGAACAAAGTGTGTCTTTCGGCGCCGCTGCCAAATCGCGTTGTTTGTTTGGTTGTCAGCCTGCGCGCATCGCCTCCCTCCACGCCGTCTTCGCCGCGTGCGTGCGTGCGTGCGTGCGCGCGCGCGCGCTTGTGTGTGTGTGTGCGTGCGTGTGTGTGTGTGTGCGTGTGCGTGCGTGCGTGCGTGCGTGCGTGCGCGTGTGTGTGTGTGTGTGTGTGTGTGTGTGTGTGTGTGTGTGTGTGTGTGTGTGTGTGTGTGTGTGTGTGTGTGTGCGTGTGTGTGTGTGTGTGTGTGTGTGTGTGTGTGTGTGTGTGTTTCTTTTGCCTTCTAACGCCGCTCCGCACTCCGGGTCCATCCACATTCCTCGTCTCGGTGCCGTGTGATGAGCTGTCTCAGCGGCCAGCGTGTACCTGACCGACTTTCTGTGCCCGCCAGTGTGAGGCGGCGCCCTTGAGATTCTCGGATGGGGTTGTACCTGCTTGAATACCTTCGCCCCTTTGTCTAGAAGCTGCGTTTCGTCACCCTTCGCTGGTACTTGACTAAAGATATCTGTACTGTGGGCCTAGCTTCAGCCCTATTGGTTTCGTGCATTTTTTTTTCTTTTTTCGAATAGCCATGTCAGCTGTTGCGACTGATAATCAATGGTCGACCTGTTAAGCCGGTGTGTCATATGCCACTTAATGAAGTCGAAACGCGTCCCCTGAAAGAAGTGGCCAGCATCCATATCCACCTTAAATCGAATATATTCACTATAGCTGCAGTGCCGGCGGGTGCAGTGCGTTGAGCATGACTGTGCTAGATATGTGGTGCACTACGCAGATCAATTAAAGGCCTATTGGCGACGAGGGCGTTCCTTCGTTTCGTGCGCAACGTGTGGTTCTGATCAGGCACGCTCCTGAGGCGTTTAATTGTATATGCTTTTATCTTTGGTAATGTCGGCAAAAGCGGCATATATGTTTGATTTTATTTATGCTATTCAAGTTAGAATTCCAGGGGTATGCTTAAGTCGACGTAGTTGCAGTAATGCGAAGAGATTTCTCTTACTGTCACCACTATAACTACCACTTCGTTATTAACTTCCACGAAGAACGTACGTGTACCATCCGAGGACGGGGCCTTTTCGCCTAGGTTAACTGCGCAGATGCATCTTCAAGAAGACGAAGGCGGCTGTTTACTGTACAGCGAGAGGGTGTGTTGAGGTATTACACGTGACCATCTGCGATGATAGAATAGTTATTCGACTCCATAGCTTTTGGAAGACGCGCATGTTGGATCGCAGCGCTGAACCTGTTGAGCCATCAAGGACTCATTTTAGCCGAATGAGGCTCAGCTTAAAATATATTTAGAAAGAGAATGACTTTCAACCAGATTGGCTTCTGCTGTTGACACAGTGCTTATATAGATGTATTTCTGCCGGAAAAGAAAAAAGAACGAGCACAATAAAATTCACTATAGTTGTTGAATACTCTTGCAGTTTGCCCGCCGGGTGGCGCAGTGGTTACGGCGCTCGACTACTGTTCCCAAGGATGCGGGATCGAATCCTGGCCTCGGCGGCCGCTTTTCGATGGAGGCGAAAAGCAAGGCGCCCGTGTGCTGTGCGATGTCAGTGCACGTTAAAGAACCCCAAGTGGTCGAAATTTCCGGAGTCCTCCACTACGGCGTCTCTCATAGCCTGAGTCGCTTTGGGACGTTAAACCCCACAAACCAAACGAAACCTTGCAGTTGGCTAATGCAGGTCTACAGGTGGCTAATATCGTTGTCTTTTTTGTCTTCTATATAAAGAACAGTGAATTGGTCAATAGTGAACTACGCGGTCAAAGCAAGAACACCGACTTAAATTAGTCGCTGAAGGCATTGCGACACTAACGTATTTTCCTTACGTACAAGCACCTATGCTAATTTCGCACAGTTGATTAAAATGGAACAGAATGTACTACGTGCTATGGTTATTTTCCTGTAATAAGAAGATACTCATGGAAAAAACAGAATTGCTGAGTTTTTTTCTCTTGACAAACAGCTTAGGGATTTATTTTCTAAAAGGAGCGGAAAGAGATACCGCAGCATATCCGACCCTACACCGCAGGACGGAGCACTGCAAATGCGGCTCCTTGCAGAAGCAGTGAGCCTGCTCGTAAACACACAACGGAACACCAACACCTGTGCAGGAAAGGACGAAGACACGTCGACGATGGGACACCTTCTTTCACGCACGCGCAATGAGTCGCACGGAGATTGCTTGTTCACCACCAGCCAGCACCGCCGCCACCGTACTTTCCGTATCCTCCGGCACCGCGGTAGGCGGTGACTCCACCGACCAGTCCGCCAGCACCGCCGCCATATCCACCAAGACCGTAGCCGCCGGCCCCACCGATGCCATAGGCACCACCGTATCCACCAGCACCACCTCCGTACAGACTGGCGCCGCCGTATCCGCCACGGGCCCTGTATCCACCGGCTCCAGAAGCAGTGTACTTGGCCGAGAGCTCGGCGGCGGACGGCTGGGACGATCGGAAGGCGACGTCAGCGGGGCTCTCGTTGGCGGTGCCAGGCTCGTTGGTGTCGACACTGGCACGGAAGCCACCCGCGTCGGCGGCGTACTTCACCCTCCTCTGTCCCCCTTCAGCTGTACTAATGGTGTAGACTCCCCGGACGCTGCCGCTGCCATCGGCGACCTCCTGGCGAGAGCTAGAACCGTCGGGACCCTGAGCGACGTAGCCAAAGTTGTATGGCTTAGGCCTCACGTCTTCGTAAGCCGCCCTGTAACCCTGAAGAAGGAGTGGAAGGCACGAGTTACCAAAGGGGAAACCTTCCAAATATATGGCTTCGTCTTACGGGTCATTATACGAAAAACGGCCCAGGCCCCAGAAGCGACCCATTACCAATTCTTTCATTATAAAATGGCCGTGTTGGCGATTATGTGAATCGATCGCTATAAAATTTTTCCGCGCTTTTTTCCTTTCAATAAAACACAAAAGATGTGACGTATTAAGGGAATGTTTTACATTAACATCGACAATATCGACAGTGTTTCATCCAAAACAATTTTTTTTTTTTGCTTTTTACTGTTGCTGTAGTGTATGTTGAAATTAACTTAGACTTGTCAAACAAAGCGCTTTTTAAATTAGTGGGTATAGTATCAGAATGGGATTGGAGCGGATAGGAGGACGTTAATCAGACCTCGCTACATATTAGCCCTTTCACTGTAGCATTCTGCGCAGGCGCATTGGCGTCCACGCTGTACCCCAGTCCCCTTAACCAACAGGGTTACCCCAATCTAAAAATCGCTAATTCGAGGTTTTCGCTAAAAGTGACCTTATCCTTATTTTTATGCCCACAGTAAGACTCCAGTCCTTCGAGATAAAAATACTTAAGATGACCCATTACACACAGTCATGTCATAGCTTTTAATCTAGAAATTTTATTGCAAGAAAATTTCAAGGCGAAGTTTTTTTTCTTATTTTTTTTTTTTTTCAATATTAATATACCTGCAGCCACACTGGCAGGTGTTGCCGTACTGTAGCTTCACGGCAGGACGCGCATACGTGCCACCTCTTATGATTCTTGCTTGAATATGCATTCCGACTCTTTACGAAGCAAACAGGTTCTGTAAGTGCGCTTTACATATAAACACATCGCGAGCGACACGTTTTTGTCAGTTCGCCACATCCATTTTTTTTTTTTTTTTCAACTCAGGGTGCGCAGGCAAACCAACACGGCATCGGTGTGGGAGTTTTGAAGTAGCACTTAGTGGCCAACTTTGCCTGATTCTGTCTGACGCGGAGGCGTAAACCAGACATACATTATTTCCCCAGCCTTTTCACAGTAGAACTGAAACCGCGCTTCATAAGATTTACGGACCCTCATAACAGGGACCCTCATAACTGAAGTTTCTTTTTGCTTTTGACTATTTCGGTTTCTGTTTTCTGATACACTAAATGGTTAATTACTCAGCACTTGAATGATTATAATGTCGTACACAGAAGAGCCACCTAAGCATTTATGCCCGTTTCTTCGGATAAATTTATTGATCATATGAGTACTATTGTATTTCAGCATGAAGGGGTGAAATCGTAGCTCAGTGGTGTGACGTAGATGATCTGTCGCGCTTCCATGACGGCGACTGCTGCCATAGTGAATTCCGAACCCGCACACAGTATATCTTACGTTTTCTTCTGTTCTCGAACACTGCGCACAAATTATTTTAATCATATTTAAGTTATTCCTGGCCCAGTCAAGCACATCACCTTCTGATTTAATCTCGTTAAAGTATCGCCACTGCAAGCTTGCTCTTGCTGCCACCTCCTTCAGAAATAAAATTATTCTGGTAATAAATTATGATTATTTTCGTGATATCAAAGATTGCCGAAGGTACTTTTAACCCTTTATTATGTTTAAACCCGGCTCCCCAATACAATGATTTTTTGTTTAATTACGTATAGCAGTGCTTTCACGCCTCCAGTATTGCCCTCTAATATGTGAACCTACTGCGGGTAGAAAATGGTTTAAGGCAAAACAAGTATCCCCTGAGGCCTTCCTTATCTCTCCACTCATGATTGACTTGCACATACTGGCTCCAAAGTGCGTATGAGGAACAGAATAATGGGCGGGGCAAATATGTACTGCAGAAAAGCCATAGTTCGACATTCCCTCCAGGTGCGGCTGGTGATAAACTCCAAGAACATTTTTTTCTCCTCTCAAACATTTGCTTCATAAAGGCTGCTAGTTTAAAAGGTAAAATGTTGATGTGTATACGAGTCAATTCAAGTATTTTTTATCTGGAAGGCCTTCATTCGTCAGTATCACCATCAGTATCACCATCAGTATGTCGTCCTAGAGTGCATACATTCACGTCGCGTATGCATGTATCTTAAGGCTGTTGCTATTAAAAGCGCCCTGCCACAGTGAGCCTGAATTTATCACCCCGGCAGCTCAGTGCAACAATCACCACTGGCTTCAGCTAGACCACTTACACCACCACCGTAGTATCCGCTGCCTCCTCCACCTCCGTAGTATCCTCCTCCGAGTCCACCTCCATACACACCACCGTAGCCTCCCCTGAAGCCGCCACCATGGTGCACGCCGAGACCACCTCCGAGACCTCCTCTGTAGGCGCCTCCTCCAAGTCCGACGCCGCCGAGTCCAACGCCCAGTCCACCGAAACCGCCGCCAGCAAAGCCACCGCCAAGATGGCGGGCGTTTGCCAAGGCAGCGAGACCGAGAGCAAAGAACATAACCTGCAAGTCATACGACTCAGTGACAGCCTTACTAGTGACTATTGAACACTTTTTACCGGGAAGTCTGATCACCCGGTCACCAAGCTAAATGGTGTAAGCACCTTGACGAGACTACCTTTACAAGGCAAATTAGCAATACAGGCGTGAGCTCTCAATAAAAAACTTCAATTTTTGTTATTTTTGCAGAAAAAAAAATGAATTAACACAAATGACACTGCACAGGGCACGAGGAAAGTATCGAACTTATTCAAGCCAGTATAACAGCAGCATCAAAGATGCTATCGGGGACAAAAGTCTGTGGACCAGGCAATTGCAACCAAAGCGTATAGACCCGGGCCGTACTTGTCGGCGTGAAAGTTGGACTTTAGAAAGCTTTCATATGTGCTAGAGAAATAAGGTGATAATTCGTTTACATCGTGGTTCTATAGTCCAAAATTGCCAGAAGTGTGGTCCAAAGACTTTTGTCGCTACCTGCATTAAAGAGTGTTCTGGAAAATATTGCTTTTGTTTTATTTATTTATTTATTTATTTATTTATTTATTTTTGTTTCCGAGAATAGAGAGATTTAACCGAAGACCGAAGTTAAGACTGCGGAAATAAATATACGTCTGAAGCCTTCGCTTATGCGAGACTCATTCTTATCATCCTGCGGTTACCCATGAAAATACTATAATCCGTGAATGTGTTTAACGAGGTAAATAATATTTAAATAAAACCAGTGCATATCTGCGGTCCAGACAGCATACAATCGAAACAAAAAGCTCGAAGCAAGCAAAAGTATTAATGCACCCAGAGCAGAGCGCCAAACCGTCATGTGATAGCCTGAAAGGCACTTCATGCGTTGGTTTACTCCACGCTCTGCATTGAATTAGAAAAAAAAAAAAAAAAAGCGGAAATTGATCCTATTCAATCCGATTCTAAAAAGAAAATGGGTTACACGGAAAAGTAATTCGAAGCTAGTAAGCATGCTTGGAGCATGTAGATCGATTCCCACGATAAAAAGGACAAACTTTAACTTCTTTTTAGTGCACCTTTAAAAACGGAATGGTCGATATTAAGCCTTATATTATTACTTAGGTTACTGTTAATATTAGCGTCAATGAGTGGTGGACTACAAACTGTGCTCTCCTTCGCTGCATTGACTGTACTATGAACTGTGCGGCCAAGTTTCAATTGTAATGAGAAAATGCGCTTACACGACAATAATTTTGAGGGGTACAAATTTTGCAACCAATATCTGCCCTTTCCACATTCACTGTGCAGAGACAGAATGAGCCATTTAAATCAGTTCTAAACTATAACAACTGCTCCAATATTTCTCATTTTTTACGCAGACAAAAATTTCTTCGAGATTAAAGATTTTCGAACCGCATAAGCGTAAAAATAAAATCAGGAAATTCGTCTTGCTGCTACTTTCCTGCTTTCTATTTTTGGAGAATAGACTGCGTTTGACACATTGCGCTTTACCGATCTCCTTCGGAAGCTGATCCAGACTCTGATCAACCATTTTTTTTCAGCCGAATTGCCTGCACTAGATTTTTCGTGACACAAGTATGACAAGGTGTTGAGTGGTGTGCCAAGGGTTAAAATGTGCTGAAGATAAGCGAAGCTCTCTTTTAAATGACCTGCTTCAACATTCTGACCGATCGATATAGATTGGCAAATTACAAAAAAATTGCGCATCAGTGCTGCCCTGCATACACTCGTATACTGTCAGTTCCGGACCTCCCTAAATGAACGACTTAATGAGTTTTTTCTTCTTTCTGGAGAGGGCCGCGCCCAGTCGAAAAAAACTACAGAATTGTGTCAAAAATACGACAAAATATCCTGCAGTACTGTCGTAACCATCAAATTGTTCTGTAGTTCTGTAGTTTTCTGTAGTATATTTCTGTTGTCTGTAGTTCTGTAGCACTTTTCTGTTGTAATTAAATAAAGTTCTGATATTACGACAGAGTGTTCTGTTGTCACAACAGGTTTCCCGTCAAAACCCGCACAGAAATTCTGTCGTAACATCAGAAAAGTTTCTGTAGTTTTTTCCGACTGGGGGGGGGGGGGGGGGGGGGCATGCTAGTATTTTTAACGGGAAACATATCTAAAGCTCTGCAACATTATCATTGATCCTGACTTCCCTCTACTTATTAAAGGCAATTAACGAGTGAGGAAGGCTAGTTTTATTTCTAATCACTTTTTTACTCTACGCAGTTTGTTGAAGACCCGTGGTTCTCTTTGTCATGCGGTAACAGTGCCGAGCTTGACAGCAGTTCTGCAGTCGCAAATGCAGGCCCGGCTCTCGGAAGTTATCCGTATAGTCCTATTATATTCACGAGGTCCCAAAGGGCGCGGGCCACCTTACGAATCTCAGCCGAAACCAACCCGCCATGCACTCACCTTCGACATCGTTGCGGCTTGACGTTGCTGCAGCGGGGGTGAGATCAGATTGTCCCGACCGCCATGAGGCGGCCTTTTTATACGGTCGGCGCCGATGCGACCGGCCGCTGGCCGGAATGCATGCCTAAGCGGGGGTGATCCAGATGCAGTGATCACATTTTTTTTTCTTCATGTGATTGCCTCTCATTTCTCGCGTGTCTTGCTGTGCTGTCGCCCCACTGTCCGTCACGCGTAATGGGACCAGTCGGCACGGGCGAGTCCTGTCAACACAGACGGCCATTACACAAGTTGTTGCTCAGCGCACACTTTTCATTGCTCATCGATACTTTCAAAGCCGCTTTCCAAAGGGGAGGGTTACGCGTAGATATGAGCAACCACGCGACGGGATCCTGAATCTATAACACGCGGTTTCTTCACATGGGGCATAATACGAAGTTTGTGCCGTATTGTCGAGTTCATTATGGGTGAAGCCTACTGCGTCACTGTGATGACATTCGATTCTGAGGTAGCGCTCTAATTTTTTCTTTGAGGTATCGTCCAGTACTTTCCTAAACAATCAGTGAACCGCGCTGATGACCATTTTACGCCGTGCAGGAACTTAGCAAGCGATGTACATTTCCTCTTGCGCAAGAACCGCTGCTGGAGATAATGTTAAAACGTGCAAGCAGCTGAGAGCCGGAGACTGAAAAACACCTGTTTGGGAGAAATATAGAGTATACTTTGTTTACTCTAAAAATGATGAAATCTAGCCAAGCTCCCCTAGATGGTTCCATAGTCTAGGACGCCCGCGGCAGCTGCTGTGTGGTTAGCCTACTGGTCTATCCATTTCCTGCTGGACAGCGCAGCCTCCTACCACACCGGCGTGGCGTTGTGTATTACGGACACATATCTACTTTCTTATAGCTCCGTGTGGTGTGACTCTATGTTTGCCTCCACACAGGGGACACCTTTTGCTATATACTTTCAGCTATATGCATATAGCTTGGAAATATCAGATACATATATGTGAAAAATGTAGCTCCTTCCATGATATTGGCTGCCCCTTGTCTAATTTCTGGTTAGGAGGGGGGGGGGGGGAGATACCGTCTTCTGGTCACCATCAAGTGCTTCATTGAAGAGTTCCCATTGGTACAGGCCATGGCTATGGCCTGCCTCTGACCGCGCCCTTCTTGAGTAACTCAAGCTTTCATGCTTCTAGATTCACTGTGATGAGGTTTTGCTGCGGAGCATAAATGTATTTGGTCTTCGTTTTCGCTGCCAGTCTATGAGATCCAGGCCACGTTTCTGTCTATACTGCCATTGGTGATCCCCGGCCAGGTGTCTCGAGAGTCTGTGACAATTACTAGCCGATGACTGAACTTGGTGTTTTCGGCGACCGCTAGCGCAAAGGCGGCTTCCTCACCGTCAGACACGGGGCCGCTCCTTAGCGATGCGCTGAACTTCTCCTTTCGATCGGACTCAATCACCGATACTATCTTCACCATCTAACATTTTCCGTTTTCGTAAGTTGCCGCATCTACTCAAACAATGTTTTTTTATTTGTTCTGGTGGCTCATGGTTGGAGATCCCTCTGTGGCCCTATGTCTGTCTTAATGAAGCATAATTCCTATAGAACTGATATCTTCTGTTATATCTGCCATCCTTTCAATCTCGCGAGGACATGCCGTGGTGCCACCCTTCGGCAGTGTGCGCGTGACGCAATAAGTGGGATAACGCGCGTTGAACTGCTGCTGCGCGAGATGCTTTCTTATGCAGTTTAGTTGCGCATTGACGCTACATTTATTTATTTGCTTCATATACATATCGTACTACGTCTGTTTAAGCTTAATAATGAGGTATTAGGCCCACTCATTCGGCAAGAAAGCACTTTGACACAGCGCGCTGTCGAAGCCTCACAGCCCGCTGAGTTTTAGCAACTATGACGACGTTGAGCAGCGACCAGCGTTGTTGCTATTATTAAACAAACTTGACATCTCACAACCGGTGAAAAGTAAGCGGCCATAATGATCGGTAATCGCATTTCTCTGCGAGAGGAACGGAGCTGTCAGGTGCCTGACAGATGCGGAGCACTTCTAACAGTGCCGGCGGAAGCTGCGAAGTCCTTCTGCACCCTTGAACGTATTCCAGCAGGGAAGTTGGATAGTGGGGACGACGCGGAGAAAGCTTTTTTATTCTAACCGTGCAGATGTGTGTTCCAGCGCATTGACAATGATCATTGCCACTCTGAGCTTCAATATGATGTGTTTGTCCCTTGTTTCCGCTTTCTGTCTTTCAGCGCTTTTTTTTTTTTTCGCCGCCCCCTTCCAACATGAACCAACCAGTACGACCTATAGCTCTATCCTTGGCTTGCCAACTCCATGTAGGCGAAGTCTCGCTGGCTGAAATGCATGCTTCACGCATGAAAGTGACCACTAACCTCTTTTTTCATTAGTAGCGTGCTGACTCAGTCTTCTCAGAGCTTATTTTTCATATAGAAATGAGAGCTTGCGTCGGGTTCTTTCTTGCACGTCCGGCATTGAGGTATACAGATGAGTCACTGACAAAGACAACAGCTTAAATAAACAACAGCAGCCCCAGTTTCAACGCATGATAATAATAATGTACAGTTATGATATTAGCTAACAAGCAAAACTATATAATGAAACAAATTATGAGGGTCGCTTTAGCTCTGCCTTTGGTATGACGCGATGGCATAGGCTACCAGCGCGCAAATGAAATCTCGCTTTAACCAAGCCGTATGAACGTGCCTTCGTGTCGTAGGGGTAACGTGAATGCAAGGGTCCCGGCAAGCTGACTAAACGCGCTACACTAGTGTGCTTTTCATACGTGTTCTTTGAGCCAATGTTCATCAGCTTTGCGATCTCCATTCTAACAGCAGTCCCAGAGCGGTGTTATACAACCTTCTGAACACTGCTTTTAATTGTTCCTCCTCCTTCTAGATCAGGCATGGATAAGAAATACTGTGGATAGCTCTGCTCACCACTACGGTCCTCACTAACTGCCTTCCTCCTTCACCTTTTATCTTCTGTCCGTCACTGGCGAAATCTTTCTTCGTATTTGTTTGTGCCGCAGATCCAGACAGCAGCCTGGTCGTGTCCTCTGGCTGGACTGAATCCATATTCCCAGGACTCTCAGCGCTTGTATTTTAGGTATGCGAGCCCGAGGTAGTAAGACCTGGATGTCAATTTTGCCATCGCATCTGTACCAATATATGCTCACTGGATATTTCAGGCTTTTTGGCGAGCACGACAGCCCAAACTTCTCCCCTGTGTAGCTGTAGGCATAGTCGAAGGCCGCTTCCAGCCTTTCTTTTATGAGGTGAGTGAGTCCTCAGTCGTCGAAATCTAGAGCATCGGCATTTAGCGGCGATTGCCGGCTACAGTTTTCAACTTCTCCGTCAAACTGACCATAATGATCTTTGAAGAGGGGGGCGAGAATAAGTATTCAGAGGCGTGCTCTTTTTAGGCACCTTTATCTTTTCTGACCTCAAGTCCACAATTTATATAGTCGCGCGGTGTTGTTCATAAAAAAAGTCTTGGCGTAACCATAAGCCTTTTCGTAATTTAAGTTGTTTAGGCCCGATAGTATGGCTTGGTGGCTAACGTAGTCGAATGCCCCTTTGAATTAACGGCCGATGAGTATATACTCTCCATACTTTAGAATTTTTCTAAGAACTTTTTACCTGAGAAGAGTGACATCTTGAGTAGATAGCAACTGTCGAAAATGTGGGTGGCCTGGTGCCAACTGTCCGCCAAATAGTTTTAAAGCCTGACTATTACGATCATCTCATACAGTTTCTGTAAACACGAAGTGAGCGAGATAGGCCTCATATTCTCCAAAGTCGACTTGTCTGCATTTGGGATGGGTATAATCTCCGCGTACCGCCGGCCCTCTGGAACAGTCTCTCTTCTATAGTGCTCGTTCAGGAATTTCGTGATGCTCGCGATGTGTCCCGCTCATAGATTTCTTGTAACGTGACGTTGCCGATCTCGTCTGGTCACGCCGCAGTATTCACAGCAGTCATCCTTACTGCCCTGTAAACTTCTTTTTTTAATTTCTTTGAACGGCGCAATTTCTAGTTCACAATACCCCGATATCCCTTTGCGCGGCTGAGATGACCACGCCCCTAAAGAACAGTTTCTAGTTTCTTGGTCATGTTAACCGAGCAGTTGCAGACTATTTTGTGAAGCGTCTTGCTTTTTTCCCTTTTAAGCTTGGTTGGGTAGATGGTTCTTCAGCAACGCTCAAGTATTGGCTTTACACAGAATTGCCTTGAGCGTGTTCCACAGTTGGCTCACGATTTGTATGGAGAGCTGCATGCACAAATGACTCTGCCTAGGACGCGATGTTAGAAACGTTTAGCTCCGCATTATAGACATACTCCTTCGAGCTTCCCATGAACGAAGAGATGCATAGTTATCGATTTAGGGGTGTGGCGTCCTTTCTTTCCACTGTCTTTGTGGTTCTGTCTAAGCCTCGCGGTTCTGTCTAACTTTCGCTAAGAGTGACTGAACACTCCAACTAGCGTCAGCATTAGAGACTACACTAGCTGCCGTTAAAATTTGTTTTACCACATAGGAATAGGTTCGGCCAGAATTTTCCTCCCTTAAAAGATGTCGATTTTCCTCCCGGTTAAGGATACGGAAGAGCGTCAGTGCTGCCGCGCCACCGTACCTGGTAATAACTCTTAACTTACGCGAATGAAATATGTAGGGGTTACGATGTTCCCATTTCTGTTGGTCTCTATTTCATTTTCGTTCATATACAAAAACATACAAATGAGCGTGACGCTAGTGGAAATGGCTGGCAAGTTTTGAAGGGAAAGCGGGGCGAACATGTGTGTAATAAGGGTGAAACGCTCCAAGGTAGGATTTCGGCATGGACACTTTGATCCCAGCAGTCTGGCCCAGCCATTGAGGTGTTCCTAGACCTTTAAAGCGGCAGGTTGAAGTACATTCCTGCAAAGGCGTTCCTAGTCTGGTGTTCTAATAGATTTACAGACCTATATCCGTACTTCCGGTATTTTCTAAAGGACTCGAACAAGTTATCGTATTTCGCTTAACAGATTTCTTTGAAAAGACAGATGTTATAACAGATCGCCAATTTGCTTTCCGATATAATAGGTCGACTGAATGCGCTCTGTTAAAACGTAAAGGAAAAACCTTTCAAAACATCGAAAACAATTTGTACTCTGTAGAAACTTTACTTGATTTTAGCAAATCATTTGATTGCCTTGATCAGAACACTCTCGTAAGTAAGTTGCAATCCCATGGTATTCGAGGAATGCCATTGGTACTTGCTGAAATCCTACCTCGCGAATAGACAACGGTGAGTTTGTTTATGTAATCAGACATCAGATTTCACCCAAGTAAAATGCAGAGTATTCCAGGGAAGCGTATTAGGGCATCTCTTGTTTATATATATATAAATGATATTGTAAAAACTGATTCTACGGTTCATTTTGTTATATATGCAGATGATAGTACAGTGCTTATGTCTGGTTCAAATATAGATCAGCTATTAGTGAAATGTAATGAAGTATTGAGGATGGTGTCATCTTGATAAAAAATAAATCGCATAAAATAAATCCTGCCAAGACAAGAGCGATCCTATTCCAAGCCAGAAATGAAGACGTGCAAATGGCTGGTACTCTGAGCTTGGGATGCGAACAGATACAAATCGCTAATGAACATAAGATACTTGGGATGTACTTCTCTTCTCACTTAGATTGGGACACTCACGTTCGTTACTGGTGTAAAAAACTTTCATCAGTTATTGGCGTTTTCTCCCGGTGTCGGTCTTTTCTACCCAATAACGCAAAAATGCAAATATATTATTGATATTTTTATTTCCCAATTAACATATTGCAATCTAGTCCGGGCTACTACCACAAAGTGTAACCTAAACAACATTTTTGTCTTGCAGAAGAAAATGGCAGGATTTATTGCCAATCTTGAACGCATATATCAACAACAAAGGACGCATTTGTGTCATATGACATCATTCGAGCTGAGTATCTTTACGAGTTTCGTCTGTTGCATACATTATATTTTTTACCCTCTGAAGTTTTTAGGTGTTTAAAATCTCTTGCATCACTGCAACAATGTAAGCAACGCGCAGAGACGACGAAACACTGATATCTGAGCAATACCACGCTTTCGCACAAACTTCAAGATATGTATACAGCCTTTAATCCATGATGTACCCGCCACTTTGAATAAATATAAAAACACTACTGGTTATAATTAAAAATAACTGCGCAATTATTTTGTGAAATTATAACCTTCCTATGGCCTGCATTTCAACTTGCCGCTTTAAAGGTATTTGCTTTGTATTTTTAATATGTGTATCTTGTATTTTAATACGGGGTTTCGTTAGATATATATATATATATATATATATATATATATATATATATATATATATATATATATATATATATATATATATATATATATATATATATATATATATATATATATATATATATATATATATATATATATATAATAACATTGTGTAAGAGGATGAGAGGTCGGAGATGAAGGCCCGGAGAGAATGAAAGTGCTCTAAGAAGGAGGAGATTACGAAGGAGTACGAAGTCGGAAGGGGCGAAAAAATATTCGTGGGGTTCAGCAGAAGTGCATGTCCTTTAGGAAGATGAGATGGCAACGCGAGAAGAGTGAAGAGTAAAGAGAGGAAGTCTGTCTGAATGAGAGAGAAGAATGTCATAAAAAAAATTAGGCCCATGGAGTGCACTCGCCGCTCATCACATCACTACTCGGAGAATGTGATCGGTTGGATGCCGTACACACAAGTTGGCCGAATTCATGAAAGATGAAGAAGAGTTCTGATGATTTGAAAATAGGTTCTGTAGGTTCTACGGATAGAGGGATGACACCACTGAGTAGCCTTTGCGCTCTTCAAAAGCATAAACGTGGAAGCTTAATTGTAGACATTTTTTTTTTGTGGTTGCCAACACGAATATTTATTTCCCATAAAGACTCGAAAAGAATAGCCACAGCACATCCGACCATACACCGCAGAATGCATAGATGCGAAAGCGAGTCTTTACAGAAGCAGTGAGCCCGCTCACAAGCACACACAGAAACACCAACACCAATACACGAAAGGACGAAGGCACGTCGACGCTGGGACACTGTCTTTCACGCACGCGCACTAGGTCGGGTATACAGGTTCGGATGGCTTGTTCACCACCAGCCAGCGCCTCCAGCACCGTGCTTTCCGTACCCTCCGGCACCACGATAGACTCCGACTCCGCCGACCAATCCGCCGGCACCTACGACGCCGAAGGCGCCTCCGCCAACACCACCTCCGTACAGGCCGCTGCCGTAGCCGTAACCGCCGCGAGCCCTGTACCCGCCGGCTCCAGAGGCTGTGTACTTGGACGAAAGCAGGGCGGCGGAGGGTTGGGATGACCGGAAGGCCACGTCAGCGGGGCTCTCGTTAGCGGTGCCAAACTCGGTGGTGTCGACGCTTGCGCGGAATCCACCCGCGTCCGCGGCATACTTGACCCTCCTCTGTCCTCCTTCAGCTGTGCTGATGGTGTAGACTCCCCGGACGCTGCCGCTGCCATCGGCGACCTCCTGGCGAGAGCTAGAACCGTCGGGGCCTTGTGCAACGTAGCCGAAGTTGTATGGCTTGGGTCTCGTGTCTTCGTAAGCAGCCCTGTAACCCTGCGGAATGCGTGGAAGACATGCGTTATTGCGGGTACTCTTTAATGGCCTGCTTCACCGTTATACAGATACAATAGCCTAAATTTTCAGGCCACAAAGCCAATCGTTTTAAACTGGAGCCCATCGTCTCATGCCGTTTTGATTGAGCACAACGACCTGATGCGGAAAGTTAACTGCATATAACCGGATATGTGATTAGCTTGCAAAAATCATTAACAGTCTAACATACCTGCTGACCTTACCTCCTTCATCAGTATGCGGTAAATAATTGAAAAAAATGTTTGCTGAGACCTTTCTTATGAAAACTTTATTTTCAGAATGTGACGAGAGTAGTTGCTCAAAGTTTTACCTCTACAATGCACATTACCTCAGCAAACAGTGTCGACGTCGCTGTGCTAAGTGCCTTAAGCGAAAACGTTTGCGCTATCTGCTGGCCATTGAGAATGGCTGGCGTATGAGTGGCGGATGATCTCTCGAGGGTGACCTGGCAGTACACTTCACATTTATATGATGAATGACCATTCAATGAGAGGGATCTCATAAGTCATACAAGCGGACCTTAGATTGCATAATCTCATTTTGTATATGCGCGTGCCTCAAGGCTGTCGATAAAAGAAGCACGCACTGCCTCTGTGATGTTGTAATTGTGACCCCCCGTCTAGATGCGATCATCCCCAATGGTAGCATTCTCTTTGGCCACTTACTCCGCCGTAGTACCCGCTGCCTCCGCCACCGTAGTATCCTCCTCCGAGTCCACCACCGTAGCCTCCCCTGAAGCCGCCACCGTGGTGTGCGGTGAAACCACCTCCGAGGCCTCCGTACGTGCCTCCTCCAAGTCCAACGCCGCCGACTCCAGCGCCCAATCCACCGAAACCACCGCCAATGTTGCCGGCTTCAGCCAGGACGGTGAGGCAGAGGGCAGAGAATGTGACCTGCGAGTAATGACATTCAGTGGAGGCATTGTCAGCAGAACGTGCGATAATGCAGGGAACGAAGAAAACACCAAACTAATTAAAGCCTACCTTACATGAGAGTGAACAAGGGAGTGTCATGTATGGTGCTTTTGATATTGTAATCAGTATTTGCATTGATTGTAATCACTGGTGGAATACTGATACTCCCTTTCCCTACTAATCTTAGTGTGGACTGCAGTTTAGGAAGAATAATTGCATATCAAGCTTCGAAAGGAAACGTGCCACACAGGACATTCTGAAGAACCTAAATACTGCAGTGCAAGTGTCAATAAAATGTCCCGGACATTCCCATCCTCTGAACTTAATATACATTGTGTTGGCACAGTGAGAATGTTCCTAACGTTTCTGTAAAATAGGACAACTACTTCAATGTGCTTTTTTTTTTTTTTTCACGTCAGCCAGCTCCTCCTCGATGCTAACATATATTGTGGGCAGCCTTAACGATAAGGCAAAATCAGGAAACTCAATAGGCCACAGGCGAGTTTTCCCTTTGCCTTCAAGCAGCTGTCTCTGGCAATGTCTTTTGCATTGTACAGATTTGACCATACTTGTCTAGAGCGCTCGATCGATGTTCTGCAGAGCGTAAAGAAAGCCAAATAATAGCGGAATTGCTTTGTTGGAGGCATTACGGTCGTACATGTGAAGTTTGCTGTGAAGTTTGCTGGCTGAGCTGTGGTGCAAGTGTTATCACTAATTGTAAGTACAATTGCTTTGCAATTTCACTTAATTTCGACACGCAGTATCGCGCGAGCGCTCTAGACAAGTGTGATCGACTTTATCTGTACACTGGATTGGGGTAAATCGTGGGCTGTACTGACGTGCTTGTAAGTTGATGGCTACAAACACTGACCAACTAATTATTTTATTTTTGCCGTAATTAACTGCATTAATTTCTACGCAATGTGAGTATTAGATGAAGTTGAGCGATGTAATATGGTTTTGAAAGGTTGGAACTAGCGAATCTGCCCTTGCAGAGTTTTTTTCAACGTCCTGACTGTTTGATTTAAAAACCTTAATCCACATAAAGTGAAAATGAGTGCTAAACCGCGAGGAGCACCGTACCATTGCTGTCGGGACAGGACGGCGGTCTGGAGTGCCTGAGCTTTTCTCTCTAACCAGAGCTCAATATATTTGGTTATATTTTGTCTTGTATGGGAGGCACTGCTCTGTGATATTAACTCAAACCTGGCTTCCCTCTTCCTTTTGAATTATGAAGACTGGTTTTAATTTTTAACTACTCGAAAGTTCAATCGAATTACCTTCACTCTCTGCTATTGCAGTTGTAACTCTATAAAATCCGACTAATAAGGCATGTTCCTAGGTATCCGCTGTACACTCAGCGCGCAGCCGCGCTCTAACTGCAGTGAGCTTAACAGCACATCTACGCTGACAAAGCCAGATACGACTCTCGAAAGTTCTCGGTAGTCCTGGGTCCGGTCGAGACTACGAAGAGCGCAGCCTGCCTTGCGGGTCGTAACTTGGACAAGCATGCAGTGCACTTACCTTCCACATGTTTGCTGCTCACTGCTGCAGTACTGCTGGCGTGGTAGTGAGATCGGATTTGTCCGTTCTGCTAGTCGACGGCCCTTTTATACGATCCCCGCTGATGCGACCGGCCGCTGGCCGAAATGCATGCCAAAGCGGAGACGTTCGAGTTTCAGTGATCACTTTGTTTTTCCTATTGTGATTGGTTTTCATTTCTCGCCGTGTCTTGCTCCGCTGTCTCCCCGCTGTGCTTACCACGTAATGGGACCAGGTAGCAAAGGCGAGTGCTGTCAGGACAGGCGCCTCGCCCGCCTGCTGCCCTGGAATCGCTCACCGAACGCACTTCATCGGACATCATTACTTTCAACGCCGCTTTCAACAGGGAGAGAGCGCACCGAGACGTGCTCTCTTGATGCGGTTTCTTCATCTGGAATTCTGACTGCAGGTTGTGCCGTCTTGCCATGACCCTTATTGGGCCAAGCTATACTGAATCGCAGTGATGATATTGGGCCCCGACACCACATTACAATTGTTTTATTGCATACCCTCCGGTACATATCCAGCCAGCCATCAGTCTAAAATAGTAAAAAGAGAAATTGCGGTCACATTTTTGTTGTCTGCGTTATATAAATCCTGTAACCATATGATATTCCAAAACTTCAGTGAACACGCTGAAAGGCTAAAACGATGCCTGGTATCCGGATGATGTTATGTTGTTGAGCTGCAATAAGGTAGCCAAAAAGCTGGAAAACTCGGCTTTGGTGCTTTTGTCATAAAAAAAAGAAGAACAAAATAAGTTTGCAGTTCTTCCTTACTATATTATTATGCCTTATTTATTGCATTGAAAGAACATGTAAATAATTTGGCCGCAAACAACTCTACTAATCTGGCTTTCTATGTCCGTGATTGCAAATCTAGTTTTCCTTTTTTGCACTAATGGGATATTTTTTACAAGCACATATCCGGGGGATTATTGAAGTGTACCACATGAAGGAAAAAAAGAAAGAAACAAGGTTGTGAGTCAGTAAGCCATCTGTATTACCACATGAAAGTGAGGTTGCATACCTTGATTCCAAGTAGCAACACAGGCGTTTGGGTTTTGTCTGCTTGTTGATAGGTTGTGCACGTTTCATTTTTTTTGTAATATATATTATTGTGTTGCTTTCAGGGAATGTATTTCAGTTGTGAGTCAGATCTCGTCCTACGGTTCCTCTCCAAATGCCTTAGACTTTTGCGTTGTTTGCCCTTAATCGATATATATTCCCAACTCGCCAGTTTGGTTGCAGTGTTGGTTGAGAGTGGATGACGGACCTGTACTAGCGTATAGGCGTTTACGCGATGATTGTACGCCTGCTGCGCGTGCGCAGTGCCCCACCTGGTTAAGCACAGTCTTCCTGTGCCTACCAATTCTCATTCTCTTTGTTAACAAGCACGACTCCCGGTCTTTGGTAAAGCACCATCTCGGTGTCTATAGTATATATCCCCTTAAGCGGGGCCTGCAAGGGTGGTCTTCAGTAAGGCCGGAGCGATCTCGTTAGGTCACTGCTCTGACCTGACGCAACACACGGTACGGGCCAGCATAGCGGATGTTTTTCGGAGTCCGATGCGGAGAGATGATGAAAGCAACACGAGGGACCCAGGTGCGAACGAGGTTAGGTGGTAGCAGTGATCGTAGCAGTGATTACACCTGTGAGGCTGGCGAGGCTATTAGGCTGGAGCTTGCTAGTTGGTGGGCGTGGTCATCATGAATGACATTAAGGGCGTACTTAAAAGACGGAGCATCCAAGATAAGAAGCGGCGTCTAAGAGGTAACAGTGGTTCGACGCTTTACAATCAGTAGAAATATGAACAGTTGGCAGTGCTGTGCCGGCTGAAGATATAGGAACACGCTAAGCCGTAGGCCCGATCGTCGGTGAAATGTACATTGAAAAAAATATTGATGAGGGTGCTGTTGAGGCGTTAGGTAGGGCCATTTGTTTGAGGGTTATGGGTGGTGGAAGGGAGGATTTTGTGGAGAATGTTGTGGAGAACTACTGGAAGAAAATAGCAGTCGTGAGCGGTAAGCAGTTCGTGGAGGGAGCCATGACGTAAGATGAGGTCATGAAGAAGGAAGTTGGTGACGTCATTATCCCTATCAGTGAGAAGTACCCGAGATATTGCGTAGCGAGTATCGTGCCTGTGGCAACTGGAACCGTCTACCTCCGAGGTCGCACTCAGGAATCGGTCCCGGAAGATATAATCCGACGTAGTAGAAGGGTCTGGGTGGAATGTCAGTAGGTTGAAGGACGACCAATGAGAGAGCGGTGGGTCGCTACCGGCGCTAATACAATGATGTCGCAGGTATCATCATATCGGCGCACAGAGTAATGGAGGCGGTGTCAACTGAACCGACTACGCATGTGATCGTACCGTAACTACACGATAACCGGTAGTAGGGCAATCATGTAACCCTTGGAACTGCGAAAGTGCTTTTGGCGCGGCGAGCTGGAGGCTGGGGTCAGCCGGGTCAAGGTTGTTGCGGTATAAAATGTTGCAATTCCCCTCGAAGTGTCAGATGGCACGGAGTTGAGGCGGTCATTAACGAAGCGTGTAGTTCCGCATCGCGATGCTGACCTTCGCCGATAATAGCCAAGACAGAGAGCGATGAAACCGGCCAGCCTTGCTTTCAATGCCAGGGCCAGATGTCAAACATCGTAATGAGTATATGGAAGGGGAAGTCTGAACCTCAATTTAACCAACCAGACATGTATATCACCGCCTAAATAATTCTTGTAGGCATATACGTATAACGCCGAAAGAAGCGAGTTAGTATAGCTTCTTACGGAGAAGCAGTCTTGTACACGCTGCGTAAAATAAGTAACAAGTTACAATTAAAGTACCATAAGTATAACTGCATGGTTACAGTGGTCAAATACTGCCCCTGAAAAGTAACTGAACAGTTACAGAAATATAATTCATTATTGTTGCGTTACTTTCCATTCAACTTTTATGACCATAACAGAAATTTTTACTCGAACTACAATGAGCTAGGGCAGATTGCTTGGTATTTTGTTACACGTTGTTAATTTTTCGAGAAGTTAACTTCGCAGTGGCCGCTAGCTTTCCGATAAATCCTCGTAAAGAGATCAGCGGCTGCACTGTAGCTGAACGCTCTCTCAATATGTGCGCTGGATGAAAGAGCGGTATTATAAGGTATGAACAACTTGCGTACCAGCTCCTGGTTTTGCAGCGCTCGACATTCCTCCGCAGTACTTCACATGCTTCACATATTTTATGCTGTTGGCAGCGGGCAAGCTACTCTACTTCGTGCGGGAACTAGAAGTATTATCGAAGCAGTCGCGTCGAGCGCAATTTTTCTCCCGGCGATTTTAGCTGTGCGAGTTCCTTCGAGGTGCCCGTCGATTCGGGCGGAGTAGCAGACACGAAGGCTATGAACGATGACACGCGGAGAAACAGAGGAACTCAGACTTATATTACACAGAAACAAATATACAGAGACATATATACAACAAGATGAGTTATTTCACTTCAATTACCAAGACTGGCTGAACATTGAATAATCAGCTACATAGGCTGACGCAAGGCGCAGTTAAAGCTCTCTGCTTTCTCTAAAAATCAAGGCCTATCTACTTTAATGGATCAAGCGTGATCAAAAATCATCTTTTACAACTTTTTAAACCCCGCACTATGAAACAATGTTTCAGCGAAAAATATTCTTACCTGGAATCCCCCTAAGTGTTCTGAACTAACCATGAAAATAAAGTTGCACCTACGTTTATAAAGACTATATGCTTTTTGGAATGTTCTTTTTTTTTTATAGATCGTCATTTACAATATACAGAATGTTAATGCCGTCTGAACTGGCTTTTATGTTATGTGCATTAGGAACTCATTCTCCTTCGTATCTGAAGACTAAGTTATGCAAGCCTGCAATGCCTACGCAGTTTATATGTTATGACAAGCAAACTAATTGCGGCAAGCAACGTTGCAGTTCTTAATGCCAAATATACTAAATAAATACAAAAAAAATATGACAATAGCATTTGCTCTCTTTCTCGTGAGGGTTTGAAGTTCCACTTTGTTACCAGAGATGAGTAGCTCTTCTTTCATATTATGCCGAATGTTTTATGGACCTTAAAATTACCTCGACAGTTCGCTTGTGTATGTGTTGATATTGTAAAGAGATTTCCAACAATGTATTTTATTGGTGTATTTTTTAATCATACAGTTGTGTGTGATTGCGCTGCCTCTGCACTTCTTTTGTTTTCTTCTCCCACGGGTATCTTTTGTTTGTAGGGCTCCAGCCACCCTCATTCTGCTTAACTGTAGCTTTTCGTCTGGGGTCCATCCCTGCAGTATGTATCTCAAGGATAAATAAACTAAAGCATTATTATTAACAGACTTAATAGACTATTTCATATTCATTTTATTACCTTAAAGACCCCTTTCGGGGTATTACATAAGGGGTTTTTATTACGTAAGCGTTGAAGCTGAAGTGGTGGCATGGCAGGCGAGTATTTATTGAGCAGTGGATTTTGGTACATAGCTGTGATGTGCACGTCTCAAGAAAACCCGCGCGTAACTCTTGATCCCGTCACCACCCTTGGGTGCCTGTGAGTGATAGAGGGAGGGAGGCTCTAGATTACGTCAGCAAGCACGCCGCCTCTCTATACGTGCTGTCATCGGATAAGACGCCTGTTTGTGTATCTACCTGTGGCATGTCGGGCTGTCCGTACATATACCATGTGCGTGTAACGCTGACCACGAACGAACTGCTTGATAATATCCACAAATTTGTGCCCACAGATTTGATAAACAGAATTGGATCACAGTTTCTCCAGCCGGCGTGGGGATGTGGGACACTCATAGAAGTGTCGTCGGTCTTTCAATATTGCTACTGCCAAATGTCAATGTTCTAAAAATGAATATTCGCTTAAAACTCCGTGTCGCTGAAAAACACAAGCTTCAGTTTTTTATTCCGGGTTCACAAAATCACTCTTTGACGTTATGTTCAGTTGCTTTCCTTTAATCATTTTTTCTCCTGTTAAAGAGCTTCACAAACCTTTTATGGGCTTTGAAAAGGCCCAAAATGCGCGTGTTTACCATTAATAAATACTCTAACTGTTATGTTTCCCGCGTTAATTGTTAATATTGAAGAAAATTAATTTAAAATTATGTATTATGATGAGATAAAAACTTGATTGCCTTTCAAAAGCTCCATTTTTAGATGATTGGCCTTTAAAAGGTTAAATAGACACGCTAGAAATTTCTAGATCTTAGTGGAGCGCTGAGAGAGAGCGCAGACCCCATTGCTGTCGCAAGGCTGCACCTGCCTACTTCTTGATTATTTTTTTTTTTAGCCCTCCATTCACTCCCGCAGACTCAGGTCCCAAGGAGGGTAGACCTGTGATGCGTGCTCTGAGACATGGGCGCGGGCGATCATGCCGGCAAATTCATGTAGCGACCAAAGCGGCCTTACAGAAACTTTTATTTTCCCGATTGCTTCTGAATGCCGAGCCGGACCGGATGCTTAAAACGTTATCATGAGAAGTAGATGTGCTTCAGCAGGGCTGTCTCGTGGGCTAGCTGGCGCGTCACTATTTTGAAAGTTAAAGGCTGAAAACATGTTGCTGCAGAGCAAGTTGTTGTGTGAGTTGGTGACGAGCTTCAGTAGTTACAGCGTGGCAGACGGGACAAGAGAGAGTCTGCCGTCCTGTATTTACGGAATATTTTGTTGCAAGATAAGAAGTAGAAGGCTAATAACAAAACGGTACCAGGCTTATCTTGTACGTGTCTTTCAGTCCTCGTATTTGTGGCACTATCTGTTCCACTGCTGAAGCCCGAGTGGTCCACATCTTTTCCATCAGGTATAATACAAAACAATGTAATAGCGGGGCTTCTTTCAACCGAACCCTTGCAACTGCCCAGTTGTTGAGACATGTTAAGGAACAACCCCGCAGAAAAGACAGAGCAGGGGTTGTCACCTTGGCTCTGTCCTGTCTTTTCTGATATCGATCGCGATATTTTACAGTTGATGGAGGTGATCCAATCGTGGCCCAAAAATGGTAACGTATACGATGCTTCTCCGCAGCAATTCTGTTGACGCCTTTGTCATGAAGGAAACATCCCCGCTGTCACCACTATTTGCCCCTAAGCCAAGGGTCTGACAGCCGTACAACAGGAGTGTTCCGACTTGAAAAAAGAAAAAAAGAAAAAAATTGTGTTTTTCTGTTCAATCTCCAACTGTTCAGTTTTACTTGTGGTCGTTAAAACGTTGACCCCCTTGCCGCAAAAATACACAGTGAATGCCAGAAACAGCGGAACTACGCCCCATAAGAAGTGTTTTCCTAGTAGTATGCGTCAGGAGGGAGCACTAAAAACAAAATATGGCATTCGTGACTGAAGCAAGTGTTTCTGAAGTCACTCGCAAGAACTATCATTTTACCCCGCCGCAATGGCTCATTAAAAGCGCTCGCCTAAATCGGAGTACCCGGGTTCGAACCCGACCGCCGGCGGCTGCGATTTGATGGAGGCGAAAAAGAGAGGCATCTGTGTGGTATACGATGTCAGTGCGCGCTAAAAATTCCGAGGTGGTAGAGATTATTAATGATAAAGCATATAAGCCATGAAAAAAAAATCAATAATGATAGGTATTCACGATGGTAGTTAATAAAACTAACAATATCATGATAGCAATTAATGATAGTGGTATCCCACCGGGGTGGCGCAGTGATTAGGGCGTCCAACTATTGTTCCCAAGTATGCGGGATCTAATCCGGCCTCGGAGGCCGCTTTTCGGCGGAGGCGAAAAGCCAGGCGCCCGTGTGCTGTGCGATGTCAGTGAACGTTAATGAAACCCAGGTGGTCTAAATTTTCGGAGTCCTCCATTACAGGGTCTCTCATAGCCCGAGTTGCTTTGGGCCGTTAAAACCCCAAAACCAAATCTAATGATTGTAGTAAATAAAAGAACAAAGAGAAAGTACAAACAGCTACAAATAAAAATAAATAAAATACCATAAGATTAGAAAATTAAAAGTAAAGAGATGAAACTTGATATGAAATAAACTAAAACAAATACAAAAGCTAGAAGGTAAAATTTACAAAAATGTTGCAGCGCTAATTCTTTCGCATTCTCCTCTAAATTTTTGGCCTCTAAATTTTTCCGCAGCGTCAACTGCGGCACTTGTTTTTTTCTTATTTCACTTCCACCTCCCTCCCTTCGATTAAGGCGCGGTTGAGGGGTCCACAGAGAAAGTAAGAGATACCGCACCTTTCTTTGCCTACAAAATTAACCGATCATCGTTTTTCAAAACAAAACAGGAAAAAGTGCGGCAATTGGTACGGCTACTAAACCGGAGTACCCGGGTTCGAACTCGACCGCCGGCTGCGGCGTTTCGATGGTGGTGAAACGGCGAGGTTCGGTTGGTTTGGTTTATAGACCTTAACGTCCCCAAGTGACTCAGGTTATGAGAGACGCCGTAGTGAAGGACTCCGGAAATTTTGACCTGGGGCTAGACGGGCGCCTTAATTGCTTTTCGCTTCTATCGCAAAGTGGCCGCCGTGTCGGGATTCGATCCCACAACCTTGGGCACAGCATTCGAGGCCTTAACCACTGCAGCACCACGACGAGATTGATGCGTTCGTGTACTGTGCGATGTCAGTGCACTTTAAGGATCCTCAGATGGTCTTAATTATTTCATAACCCTCTGCCCACGGAGGTGTGCGCCTTTCCTTTCCTAAACCAATTTACAATTTTTTTTACATTGCTACAAGCTGGAAATGACGTAGAAAGGAACACTATCGGACCATCTGACCCTTGGTCGCTGTTCTGGTATTTTTGCAGCTTGAAGTTGCTTCTAGAAACCTGAGAGTGGGCACATGTTGCATGTAGATGTTGTGGTGGACGCGAATGCCGATACCCGATTTTTACAGCACTGCGGACGAACATCAACCGCCAACATTGTTTACCCTATATTTTTCGTACTTCTAAAACTCTTTTGCCCCACCGCGGTGGTGTGGTGGTTAATATGTCCGGCTACTGTGCTGGGGTACCTGGGCTATAGTGCCTAGAATATACAGTATATTCTAGGCACTATACCTGGGCTCAATCCCGACCACCGGCGGCTGCGTTTCGATTGAGGCGAAATGGAGAGGCGTCCGTGTGCTGTGCGATGTCAGTGCACGTTAAAGATCCCCAGGTGGTCGAAATTACTCCGAAGCCTTCCACTACGGCACCTCTTTCTCTCTTTGCACTTGCACTTCCGCCTTTCTCCCATCCCTTACGGCGCGGTTGAGGTGTTCACAGAAAAAGTGTGACAGTAGATACTGCGCCTTTCCTTTCCTGTGAACATTTTTTTTTTTTTTTTTAAAGACGCATGCGACGAGCGCGTTCTTGCTCAACGTGCGCTTCGTGCCCCGGACATAAATAGTGTTTCGAAGCGATTGGTAATTATATCTTCACCATTGTAATAAACCTCCAAGCCACGTTTGAGCCCCAAGTTTTATACTGCACAACGCCCGTAGTCCGTTCGTCCTCAACAGGCTCGGCTTGACGACTCTCTCAAGCACCCGTTGTAAGTTAGCCGACTACGCAACATGTCTTCGTGTGCATGCGTCCTCTGCTGCATAGCTTTTAAAACGCTTGTAAATACAGAACTTTCCCAACAAATATAAAACCTTGTCACAATAAGTTTTAGGAATCACCGATACCACTAACATGCGTTGCAGCCGAAGTACACTTTCTGTGTAGTTGGTCTTTAAGAGTTTGAAGAAGCTGTGTGGTGGCTATCTGCTCGTTTTCAGAGGTACGTCTGAGGTTTTTAGGTGTCTTGTATATGCTATGTTTTCAGGTTGCCTTGTGTGTGCTAATGGGCACGTCCGAGCATATGCCGCGCTCTGTGGTCGCGCTCTTATTCGGCGCATCTGAGTTCTTCAACTGCGTTGGCCCATTCGGCCGAGGAATAAAGGTTTTCAGCCGGTGAAAAGACGTTCGTGGTGTACAACAGACGCCAGGACAGCGCTCCGTGTGCACCTGCTGCGCTAACAAACTAACAAATGAGAAATCAGAATCCTGAGAATGTTTTATCTTGACAACAAGTATGTTTATTTTGTAAAGGCAGCGGAAAGAAATACCGCAGCACATCCGACCCTACACCGCAGGACGCAGCACTGCAAAAGCGGGCCCTCCCAGAAACACTGAACCCGCTCGCAAGCGCACCACAAAACACCAACACCTGTACAGGAAGGGACAAAAACACATCGACGACAGGACGAAGTCTTTCACGCACGCGTATTGAGTCGCGCACATATCCTGGTGCCTTGTTTACCACCAGCCAGCACCGCCGCCACCGTACTTTCCGTATCCTCCGGCACCGCGGTAGGCACCGCCTCCACCGATCAGTCCCCCAGCTCCGCGGCCATATCCGCCAAGGCTGTAGCCACCGGCACCTCCGATGCCGTAAGTGCCACCGTATCCACCAACACCACCTCCGTACACGCCGCCGCCGTAGCCGTATCCGCCGCTGCCGTATCCGCCGCGAGCCCTGTATCCACCGGCTCCAGAAGCAGTGTACTGTGCCGAGAGCGCGGCGGCGGACGGCTGGGAGGAACGGAAGGCCACGTCGGCGGGGCTTTCACTGGCGGTGCCAGGCTCGTTGGTGTCGACGCTGGCGCGGAAGCCACCCGCGTCGGCGGCGTACTTGACCCTCCTCTGTCCGCCCTCAGCCGTGCTGATGGTGTAGACTCCTTGAACGCTGCCGCTGCCGTCGGCGACCTCCTGGCGAGAACTGGAACCGTCAGGGCCTTGTGCAACGTAACCGAAGTTGTATGGCTTGGGTCTCGTGTCTTCGTAAGCCGCTCTGTAACCCTGTGGAAAGCGTGGAAGAAACGATTTACCGAGGGGCTGCTTCTTAATGGCGCCCAAATTCCATAACTTTATTTCTTAGACCAGTAAGATGACCTTTTCTAATTAAGATTCTTTCACTTTATGACAGTTATAGGTCGACTAGTACCGCCAAATAATGATATTAATTGTTAACTATTGTACATGCATGCGTTATATGATCCCATTGCGGGAAGTATTCAGAGCCTAAAGCAGCTGATTCCGCCCTAACTTTCCAGGTCTGTGGGAACCAACCCAGGACAATCTTGTTCGGGAACTTTTGTTTCTTTAAAACTTCTTTTCGCAATCTGCCGAGGGCAAGGCGGTGTGCTGGTAGCTTTAGCTGTACCGGGGAATATTTTGAGGCGTAAACGATGCGAATATAGTCGTCATATGTCTTAACTGAAAACGTTTGTACTCGTCTTCCGGCATTCGAGTATGTGTGTCATTGAGGATGTGGAAACTCCCTCGAGAGTGACCTGCTGTTGATGCCACATGAATATTATGGTTAGAACATCACGTTCATGAGGACTACATATGTATGTGTGTGTCATCTTGGTGGATCTTGAGTGAATGTAATCCTTCCTTCACGGGCAGTTGTCCGCACTGTGCGGAGAATTCTTCGGACATCTATCATATGGTGTAGTGTGGCCCATCCAACCCTGCTATTCCTCCTCACCCCAACTCCACTCGGGAGGACTGCGAAGCGACCTTGATCGGCTGCTATGACCTGTAGGCCTAAAAGGCCTTGGTAGAGCGCGCTCAGGCAGTGGCCGACGCCACTGGGGTCTCGCACTAGGGATCCCACCTATTATTTGTAAGGGCCGGATCTTCAAGATCTGGCTCATGCGTACCTCCACCTCTTTTGAAGCAATAAACGTTTTTCACCACCGTACCACCTCACGTATGAATGTGTCTCAAAGCTCTCTCTAAAGGAACGCATACTGTCACAGTGAGCATTGACGCTACGACTCCACCGGCTGCGTGAAACCATCCCAATTGGCTTTTGCTCGGACACTTACGCCGCCGCCGCCGTAGTATCCGCTGCCTCCACCTCCGTAGTATCCTCCTCCGAGTCCACCTCCATACGAACCACCGTAGCCTCCCCTGAAGCCGCCACCATGGTGTACGCCGAGACCCCCTCCGAGACCTCCTCCGTAGGCGCCTCCCCCAAGTCCAACGCCGCCGAGTCCGCCGAAACCACCGCCACCGAAGCCACCCCCAATGTTGCCAGCGTCAGCCAGGACGGCGAGGCAGAGGGCAGAGAATGTGACCTGTTAGTGATAACACCCAGTTGTGGTCTCATCAGTAGAACATGGTCAGTACAGGGGAAGAAAAAAGTACTGAAGTTTTTAAAAGCAACATGAAAGAAGCGTTAACGTAAAAATGGTCGATATAAAACAATATAATCTGCTATAGGTAGTAAGAGTAACTAAACTAAAAAGGGAACTTTAGAGTTTATGTAGGTGACATGTTTTATAGCTATTTTTCTTTTGCGCTATGAACAGCATTAACTGGGCTTCAGTGGACCATTTAGTATTTGGAAAGTGCACTGGAATTGGAATTAATCATAGGCAGTGCTCATGTATTCGGAGCTGATTTCTTCTAAGAGTACAAAACTTTCTCAGCCTGGTTATTTGCACTATGTCATTTGCACATCTGAAGGATTGATATTAATTAAAAGGAGCGCTACTGAAAACAACGAAAATTATGGAGGACACAAGCTCTGCCATTAAGGGTATGACGCGATAGCGCTAAGCTACTAATTAAGCTACTACGTCATGCAGCGTACAGGTGATCACCGACATATAAAGTCCCGCTTTATCAAGACTCAAGGGTGCTGGCTCAGCATCCAAGAGCACTGCAAGGTTGATTCTAATTCCACCTTCCCGCCTCAAATGAGCAACCTGAATTGACACCTCCTCCAAGCTTTCTTATATCATGTGGTCTCTTTAGTCAAATCAGTGCTCCGCCATTTCAGCATGCCAGTTAGCTACCACCTGTCAGCACCCGGGAGTTCTCGCTCACAACGCCAATACTAACGTTGGTTTTTCTGCGTAAAGCGTCCTTAAAAGCTATAGATTTGAAACTGCTACTACAATCAAATACGTATCTCAAGAGTACCCTCTTTAACATGCTGCCTGTTTCTGCGCATTATCTATCCATCAAGGGCACGTTGCATGTATAGAGTCCAGCATCTGATGCTCCCAGACACGAGGCTGTCTGCAGGCACGAATTCTCCTTTGAGCTAGTCTGCGTCTAATCTCGTCTTCTTTTTTCAACGAGATCCATACATCTATAACTTCGTAGTCAGTCCACCATATCTTACTTTTAGAAAGTTTCTAATCGTTGAAGAATTGTGCCCTTCTGTTATTACTCGACACCCCTATCGCTTCAACATTCCTTATTTTAATCTCTCGGCAACTCTATGCAATCTTTTGAAGACTTAAAACAGCCGCACGCTAAGACGAACAGCTCGGCGGCATTTCTACACCCACAGACGCAGGCCCGGCTCTCAAGAGCTCTCGGTAGTCCAGGGTTTGTCCGAGGCTCAGAAGAGCGGGCTGCCTTGCGAGTCTAAGAAGGGACGAGCCCGCCGTCCACTCACCTTCCACATGGCTGCTGCTCGTCGCTGCGATGGTAAGATCGAATGTGTCCCATCTGCCACTCGACGGCCCTTTTATACGGTCGGCGCCGATGCAACCGGCCACTGGCCGGAATGCATGCCAAAGCGGGGACGATCCAGATGCAGTGATCACTTTTTTTTTCCCTCTTGTGATTGCCTTTCATTTCCGGCCTGTCTCGCTCCGCTGTCGCCCCACTGTCTCATCCAAGTAATGGGACCAGTCGGCAAGGGCGAATCCTGTCAAGACAGACGCCCCGCCCGCCTGCTGTCCCGGAATCGCTCATCGAACACACTTCACTGGTCATCGATACTTTCAACGCCGCTTTCGACAGGGAAGGGTCGCACGAAGACGTCAGCGTAGCACTTGCTTCCTCGGCGCGTAGGTGGTCCCAGTGCAGAACGTGGTCTGTTCACCTGGGACTTTGCAAGTTGTGCCGTATCGTGGAGACGCTCACTGGTTGAAGCCTACTGCATCATTGTGATGATGTCGGATTACAAGCGTTACCATCTTATCTCATCTACTGCCGGCAACTGCATCATGCGGATGGCCACTTATACCTTGCGAGAATTCTTTGTGAGGTGTATTCGTATCCCCTGTGAGACCCGTTGGAGACCGCAGCACACTGTTCGTGCAGTTGTGAGTCCCAGATGGCAAGGGCCCTGGTATTGATTCGAAGATCGAACAGCCTATCACCATCTGAGCATTATAAGTATTGAACAATTAGAGAAGCGGGGTTTTGAATTTCGGCGGCCATCTTTGTTCGCCTGAAATCACTACACATTCGTATAGACGCTACAGAGCGTCAGAGTTAGTTTGCCTGTTCGTTATTGTAGTATGAAAATTTTATTTGGATATCAACTTTCGCAACAGTGCATTTCCAGTTTTCAGAAGATATCATTAATTACTTGCGAAACGACTGAACGATTGGCATTTACCAATTCTTGCATCTTACTATGCATTCAATGGAGTTCGATGGGGTGCTTTCCGGGAATTTGGAATACTGTGGTCCATTTTCCCTGTGCCCATGTGCATGCTTGTAAGTTCTACCAGTAAGCTATACCCACTAATCGAAATTCAACTTCATTGATAAACTGTGCGTTTGTCAGATAAAGTGTATGTGACGCATTTTCTGTATTTTGGTAGCATTTATCCCACTGGAAAATGGGGCTTATGTGAGCACTGTTTGCGTAGCACGTCATCGCTTTGAAGGCACTTATTTCCCCACGTTACTATTTCTTATAAAACGTTATTTCCCTTTCAAAATGGTTGTCAACTCTGTGGAGACTTCCACATAGGATTTCTACGCTGCAAAAAGTGCTCCTTTGTTAAAGCTTTTTCCTTACTTAAACAAAATTTACTCTACCATCTCAACTGTGCAGTGACATCCACACATAATTTCTACGCTACATAAAACAGTCCTTTGTTAAATCTTTTTTTTTTTTCTTTTGCGAAAACAAGAACTAACCTTTAGATGAAATTAAAAGCTGTATAATTTTACTTTCTCTTGCCCACTCAATTCTGTCAAGGATTAGACAAGATTACTTTGACTGCTGTTGCAATTAGCCAGCGCAATCCTACAGGCATAATCCATTGTCATACACTGGTACATTTTTTAAAACTATGCATCCAATATAATTAATTTAGGCAATCTCTCTATTATTAAATTCATGACTACATCTCTCTCTTTTGTTCTTTAAATTTAAGTTATCTGTTAGCTTGTTTGCCAAAATGTAGGCAGCGAAGACAGATACAGCAGCTCGACCTTTTGGAAGAAAACACAAATTCCAAGTCTGCTTCCATGCTTACCTTAGAAGGGGAGCTCTTGCTTAAAAACATATTGGTAGTTCAGTGTTTAGGAACAAAATTCAAGCTCAAAAGATACGAGTTGTCACACTTTATCATGGTGGCGACCTTTTTTTTTTAAATTGTTCATTAACGTATATTTGGCTTTTAAGCTGCAATTAGCAGCATCACGTTCATTTCCTTTCAGTCCTTTATATGTGCTCAAGCGAATGCCTAAGGTATCTTAGAAATTAGATTGTAAATTATTAAGCTTTAAGTCTGATTGGTTGCACTGTATGGCAGGAGTTGGCGCGGATTCATTTCCCGGCGTGAAGCTTGCACGCGCGAGTGATTCCCAGTGTGCGCTTCCTTTCATTAGGTGACCACAGTGCGCAGCAGGCGTATTGTGCAAGCTTGCGCCTCGCATAATCAAAGGTTACAATAAAGAGCTCTATTACGCATTTATTAGGGCGTTCAGCGTTCCGCTCACGACGGCAAGCAGGGCGAAAGCTGGGCGCGTGACCTGTCTTCGGCGTGTCCGAATAACGCGAAAGCGGAGGACCATCGAACCGTTTTCTTGCGTGGCGACTGCTGTCGCGCTGTCGCGCGATCGTGTCGTCGTCGACGGTTCGCCCCCCTTGGGTCGCCTAGAAACGCGACAGCCTCGCCAAGGTATCGAGAGATGAGCGACGTTGCTTTCGCTTCTGCCGGTGACCGGCGCATTTGAACAGGGACTGGGACGTGCCTATTTACATTTGGAGAGGAGGCTTTCACACGGGCCTCCACGAGTCCGGTCATCTTCGCGGAGTGAGCTGCATGCGTTCACATGCACGTGCTCATGAATAAACACGATGACGTCACGTACAGCTCGATGTCATCACTATATTCTTGGCGAGAAGGCCGGCATATCTTGTTTCTTATACATTTGTCGAAACATGTAAACAATGTTACATAAGCGCAGGGTGGTTAGGCACGCAAAAATTTTCGAAGTCTTCCGCCGCAGTATTAGCAAGCAGAAAAAGACGCCCTTAATTTAGCCCCGAACCGGACTCTAACTAGAGGTGGTGTAAACGGAACGCATCTTTGTTTTTCAGTTCCATGAGCACAACAAAGACATCGCAACGTCCCGGAGCGCTGTCTTCTAAAGGACTCTCGCACTGTGTGTTGTAAATTATCCTCTTCGTCATCAATCATACGTTATACGCCGAGAAAGTTTGCTAAAGCCAGGGAAGAGCAGGCGATTGACAGGCCATGTCAAATTACTTGAAGGACGAAAAAACTGGCAAAGGTTTAGCCATGGCTAAACAGAGTGAGACAAAGGCCAACAGTTAGTGTAGTGAAATATACTTGACATAAGCTATTCAGCGATGTATATAACTTGATGTTATAGCGCAAAGTTCATCTCGAATCACGATTGACCTATTACAGGTTATTAAGACTTGCAACTGCTTTCCTGGGAGCGGTCAGGGAGACCGTGCAGTTTGCCCAGCTCCCAGGGCACAGGCAGTCGAAGGCGGGACCAAGTTCGGCATACTGAACTATTGGCCAGTACCTGAATGCGGATACCACCACCTATTTTGCATGACAGCTGTGTAGCTACGATTTACACAGACACATATTAAGGGGCATAGGCTGAATCCCCCCAAAAAATAAAAAAGAGGGGGCGGGGGGGGGGAGGGGGGAGGCGAGGAGATGAAGGAGAAGGAGGAATGACAGGGCGACCATAACAGTTAGGTTTACCCGTGGTATATTTCGATTGTTTCAAGGACTTATTGAACTCCAATACGGGACTTCAGACACACGGCAGTGCTCTGAAGGATGAAAGTGGACAGAGAAGTGAGTGCGTGCGTGGTAGATTAAGCTTTCGGAGGGCGGATGTGAGATGGGGAGTTGTGTGGGCAGCCCCCTTGCTGTAGGGTGTATGGATGGGGACGCAGGTGTTTGGAGGACCTACTGAAGGGCAGTTGGGTTCCCAACTGCGCCACTGATTTCTATTTCACCATCGTTTTATAGCGCAGCGTTCTGGCGCCCGTTTTTGCGTTTCGCGCCGTCGTCGCCGTCGGCGTTGTTCCTCGTAACCAGCTTCGCCGCTGAGGCAGCGCGGTGCTCCCTTTCGCCGCTGCGAAAGCCACTCCACCGCTATCGACAACCTGCACCAATGAACAGATAGATGCGTCCGGCAATGGCATTGGGCATGGTATGATGGCACCGCAGCGAACATGACGTGCAATCCTGTCGTCTTCATAATCCAGGTGAGAAAGCATTCTAAGTTCTTTGTCTACAGATCCTACAGCTTCAATAGATTGACTGCGGTCAAACCTTGACAAAGTTGTTCAGCATCGTCTATCGAAGTATATACCCTCAAGGATAAAGTCCGTACGAAAGTCAAACCATTGGATTATAACAACAACCAAAAATAATAATACCCCTAAAATGGAACAAACAAGTAACATACGTTGCTAATAAAGCCCTGAGAGCTCTTTACTCCCTATAACACTCGCTTAGGTCCGCATCAGTCGACACCAGATGCCTAGCATACACGGCACTTATTCGCTCTGTACACGAATATGAAATAATATGTTAAGAGTACACAGTGCATAGAAAAATTAAGGAACGTACAAAGAAAAGCGATCAAAATTATTTTTAACGAATACCACCGTCATGACTCCCCTACAGAATTATTAGGAGAAGCCGACCTTCCTACTATTCAAAACCGAACCAGACTAATTCGCCTTAAGTTTCTTATTCTTCTCCTTAGTCACAGCATGAAAACTGATACCATTAAGCCCTTAGTACCGTCACTAACAAAACAGAGTAAATACTTAACTGAATACAGATTTCACAACGACACATCCAGCTGCTCATTTTTTCCACAAGCAATCCATGAGTGGACCATTTGCCTAGCGATGCTATCAACTATCTACAAATCAGTTGAGGCTTTCATCGCCAGCATATCAAACAAAGCTCTGTAGTGCTCTGTAGCAATGACATCCCGACTGATGCTGATTCAATAAGCTGTTTTTTGCTTTGTGCCTTGATGTTTTGTTACTTTTAAGGTTCGTTAACAGTTGCCGTCTCTTTTATGGGTGGGTGCACGTGTACGTGTCCTACATCTTGGAACATACCAATTACTCCCGATTGTTTTCCACTTGTATACCGGACACAATATGCATATATGCTGTATTGGCTGATTATGGGCGCGCTTACTTGAACTGTGTTTCAATGTATATTGCGCCCCTTTTCTGCAAAGGCCTCAAATGTGAGGCCAGCAGTATGCCAAAATAATTAAATAAATAGGTGTAAAAAACTTGAGGATCACAACAAAATTGTTTACCGATCCCTGAACAATTTACCTGAAAAGAATATATGCAGTGACGACTCTGGAGAAGACATGACATTGTTTTTATTAATTTCGTGCCCACATCTACTCCCACCGACAATTAAAGCCATCGATTTCTGCGTAGGCTACTGCAGCATGAGAAGGAACCGGGCTGCGCCTAGCCGCGTCTTTTCGCGCGGTATAGTGCACAGCACCACGTGTCTGTGACCAAAGACAACGCGGTCTAACGTTACAAATGAAGACTTAACGATTGTGCAGGTTTTAGAAAAAGAAAGGTATTCTTATTGTCGTCCCACACTTACCCGCGAATATGAATTAGGAATGCGCATGTTAGGGTCTCGAACGGTGTGCAGTAGTAGTTAGTAAAGAGGTGAAGAAGAGCCGACGGCTGTCAGCTCCGGTCTCTATCTAGGCGAAAACGATGTGAAGGCATGGGATGCCCAAGCGTTTCAACCCTCGCAGGTTTCTTTCGTCTAGTAAAGTTTCGTTACCGTAAGTTTTGACGTAGTACTGTAAATAGTAAGATCACTCAAGCAGTAAGGTCTCTCCGATATGCTATTTAATTCTTCCGACGCCCCCCCCCCCCCCCCCCCCCCCCCGCTTTCCACATTCAGCGCGACAGCGTTAAACACTTTGTTCCGTGGAAAACCCGTTGTCGACGTTGTGATTGATTGATTGATTGATTTATCCCTCTGGCAGGGGGCAGTCGGTAGTGAAATGGCTAGGTAATGATTGGTTGGATCATTGTGTGACGTCACGAGAACAAGTGACGTGACAGAAGATGCTAGCTTGGGCTTGCCCGTAAGATCTGAAAGGGAGATGAGAATTGAGCCGGCCAGGTCCCCTAGGCAATGGAGTAAGACCCAATACACCGATGTAACGCATTCCCATCCGTGCGGCTTCGTTAAAGCGGGGATTAATGGGTATCTATGTCGGGTCGTCTTGCAAATAATGGGGTATCTTAGGATTGCATACTAACGAGTGTGTGTGGGTTATTTAGGAACAACTTAAGGGATTAGCGATTAAGCACATTGCGAAGTACGCGTACCCAAACGAGGATCCGCAGGAGGAGCCGAACTGGAGCCATTAACGTGCGCTATTCAGACTACGCAAACGCACACTTAAATACGGAACTTATAGGTCACCCCCTGAATTTCTTTTGTAATTCCGAATAGAGACACATCATCTGTTATTTTGTGGAATGCACATTCCATCGGGCTTATGCACTCGTCTGGCGCCCACATTGACATCTTAGTTACTTTGTTTACTTGTCAGTTATGTACCCTTGCAAAAAACCGTCAATTTATACGCACGACTAGCCGTATGAACGTGTCCGTCAGGGTCTTGCCTTTCCTTCGCATTCATCGCCGCATTCGCGGCTTCAACCGGCGCGTTTCACTTACGCCGCATCGAGACCGACGTTCTCATTTTCATGCTCTCACTACCTCAAGAAGCTCTCTTGCCGCACGGGCAGGCCTGTGGGGAAGGGTAGGCGCTGACCCGTTTCTTCTCTGCCCGTGAGAACGGTCAGCGTCCGGAAGGATACCACGAAGCAAGCTGCTCCGCCGGCGTCAGGCGTGATTTTTTCGATACGCAGGCGGTTGTAATCGCGCCGTTTACATTTCCTGAGGCGCATTCGTGACATTCGAAGTAAAATAAGCGCTGATGTGCTTCCCACAACTCCGATGCATTGCCCTCGCGGAATAGTACGAGCAACAATTTGCCAGGCGAGGTGTATAGATTTTTTAGTACCAATTTTCTAAAGCCTAAAGGCGTAGTTTTTGTTTTTACATTTTTTTGTCACATATAAAGCAGTTCATTGTACTGCATTAAATCATCATAGAGAAATATTGCTTTGGATTTCTCTCTTCGGTAAATAGTGTACAGTCAATACAAAGTCGAAAAAGATTGAGCTTTTTTTCACTTGAATCAGCTTTCCTATTAACTGCGTTCGATTTATTTGAATATATTAAAGGCATCCTTTCATAAACTTACGTGGTGATAAAATGGCCTTTAACGCAGCAATTCTTGCCTTTTTGGTGGTATTTGTGCTCATAATGCAGCCTGCAGGCTTCAGAATTACATTTTAGTTATGGCCACTGTTCTCCACGGTACAAAATGTTCTCTTCTATTAAACGTTTCACGCAGAAATTTCTCACAACTCCACTGGGTACGGAATGGTTCATTTTTATTTTATGCTTCCCTATGGACAGGCTCGTACTATATTTCCTACTTGGAGCACTAACAAGCTGTTGGCTATGGTTTGAGTGCGTGGGTTTATATTTCGTGTGATGTGTACAGAAGGAAGAATAATACACTTTAACATGTGAAATCTCCAGAAATCGCGCAAGTGGGAAGCACATGACAAAACTTCCAATTTTTAATGCACGTGAGAGCTGTTTTGAGGGGCTTCGTTGTTTCACACGCTCCAGATATATTTAGAAGTCAGCCCCCCCCCCCCCCCCCTCCCCCCCCCTTCCTAAAAGAAATCGGAACCACAAGCTGGCGACATCACTAAAATAGAAGATGACGTTGGTGAGCTTAACCTGGTCATCCCACTTATTGTAAGCACCCACACGCTCGTATGAAGTCAGCCAGTCCTCGACGTTGGTGTCGTTCCTGCCGGTGAATATGGGTGGGTCGCGCTGCCGCACTAGTCCCGAGCAGATGATAGCGCTGGGAACAAGCGGGCCAGACTGGGTCATGGCGTCTGTCATGATGGTAGAGCCTGGCAAGCTGCGACTGCGGAACTCCAGGTCCGGCTTGCACGATAAAGTCCGAGCTAAGTCCAGACTTAAATGGTGTCTTTAGAAAGACCAAGCTTATTTAAGACGGCTCGTGTTCCGAACGTCGAACGCTTCGGGTTCATGTTCACCAGAGTGGCTTCCCAGAACGGCCCCAGCAAACACTTGGGGCATTTTTCCTCATAACACAATCTTAAGCCGCAAAAAGCAATGGCAGGGATTTTACACAACGCAAAATTGACGGAATGTGTGCATCTTACAGCAGGGACAGTGCCAGCGCATCCCTGTATTTCCCTAATTTCTCTACTTAGACACCTGGCGTCCTTGTGTCTTAACCAAGACAGCACTAGAGTCGTAATCATACAAGAGACTTATTCAAGTCAGGACTGAAGCCCAGTCTTGACTCCAGTCTTAAGCGTCCATGCTAGTGGCCTATTCTTTAGACTCCAGTTAAGTCTGGACTTAGCTAAGACAGTCTTAAGATTGTTTTGTGCAAGCGGGCCCAGGTTGGGTATGGCGACACCTCCACCAAGTGTATCGAAGCGGTTCAGATGGGTTGCGCAGCAATATATTTGTATATTCGTAGCAGCTACGAAGGCCAGCGTTCACAACGACAGCCCGAGCTTCGTCCGCTTTATCGTCTACACTTGTTGTTGTTGTTGTTGTTGTCCAAATAACTCATGGCACATACCCACAGAGGGGGATTGGCCAAGAATTGGGTAGCAAAGAAAATGTTTGAAGTATACTTGCATAAAAAAAAAGTGATTTGAGGGGTAGAGGAAAGGAAACAAAACGGGAAATAAGTGAAATATAAACTGAAAAGTGGTAACACACACGGGAGATTGACACTGCAATTGTAGAACAAGTGATGTTTAAATATTTAGCAAGGCAAACGATTTGATTCCAGTAAAAAATTTTGCATGGCGGTGAAAACAGACCTGTGACTGTGCCCAAGGATGGTGGCGCCAAATGATAACAATGTCGGGCTGCTTAAACTGAGGCCAAGCTGTTGCAATGGCCTTTCCATCAACTGTCTTAACGTAGTGAAGCGGCGGCAAAACAATAAAAAGGGATCTAATGATTCTTGTTCACCGCAAAATGCGCAGACTGGAGACAGTGCCAAACCAGACCTGTAAAGATAGAAATTTAAAGGTGGGTGGGATACGGCATCGTAGCCTTGTTAGAGAAATCTCAAGTTGCCGTGAATGTCATAATTTTCTATTCCAAGAATAACTTCTTTATCGTCTTCGGAGCGCGACGTCTCTGTTTTAATCTTCTTTCTCCTTTCCACAGGTCATGCATCTTTCTCACAATGCAAACAATAAACCGCCGGTCTATTCGTCCCTCTGTTTCAATTTAAATTTTAGGCGCTAATGCAGCTTTTATTCTTAGGCTTGCATAGTATCCGAATTCGACCTAACTACTGTTGACAGTAAAGAAGAGGTGTATAAAAGTGTGCAACCGTTGTTTTATGAAACATTCGAAAATGAACAAGTGTTCGTACTTCGGGACAGTCTCCATAGTTTTGTTTTTCTCCTTCAGAGTGCAGAATAAAGAGCATACGTTTCCAGCCATGAGAAATAGATGGTTCATGGCGCAATGCGAGCCAGAAGCACAATTCCCTGAAATGAGCCCCACAGGTACTTTTAAGGTTCACAATTCTCCAGGAACTTGCCGCCATGTTTCCTAAGCCCGCCTACAAAAGGTGCCAACTTCACATAAGCTCTTCTGAAAGCGATGACGATATTTTTATTAGTATTAAATGCTTGAGCTATCGGAGGTAGAGAGGCGTTTTTTTTTTTTTTTTTTTTGGAGGGGGGGGGGGAGTTATCTAGTACGGAGAAGCTGATCTGCTTTGGTCTGAACTCTCCTGCTCATGCCGGCGCCTTTGCTTGATGTATATAAAGCAAACCTGTCCGCCCTTGGTTTTCGATGAAATTGGGAATTCATTAAACGGACTCCGCTGCCGTCGCAATGATCGAACTCGGCTTACGCCGCCCCTTCTCAGTTTCTCCGCCGCGTTTTTTCCTGGTTCTTCTGGTGCCGACTGCTTGCGTTGCGGAAGGTATGTGTGTCTTGACACAAATGCTGAACAACACGGGACAAAAACATTGGTCTTATAGTGTGTCTCATGATTTCTTCGTCTGCAGGCTCAACGTGCAATAGCTCTGAGGTATACGTATTAGCAACCTGGGAGCACTAGCTGCTATCCAGGACCTTTTTTCTTACCCGTGGCAAACGATTTTAGTTTTTCCACTTCTCCCATCGAAAGTGATGCCCCCAGGTTCACTTTGAACAGGCTGCTTCTACGTCACGTGACCGCGAATTGCGTACTGACAAGTCAAACCACTTTCAGCGTTGTAATGGTGCAACAGATTAACGCAGGAATTTTCTGTTACGTCTTCCTACATCGATTGCTCTGGAAAGTGACGCCTTAAGCTCGTAACTTGCATATAGCTCTCGCTTTAAAGAGCTCAAGAAATGGAGCATGTAAAAGAAATGTCTTTGCAGATCAGGACATGCGTGCACAAAGGCCACCCGATAGGTCGACGATCCATATAGACAAGACCTCCTAATCGAATGAGTGTTCATTGGAAGAGCGTTGCCGTGACTTGCTGGCAGCGTGCAGTTCCGCCTATAGGTCTCTCGTCTATACCTGGACGCCATCGACGTTCATGTAAGCTATGGCACCGTTGGTCATATATACCAACTGGCTGGTATAGAAATGTGGGTGACCCCGCCGGGGTGGCGCAGTGGTTACGGCACTCGACTACTGTTCCCAAGGACGCGAGATTGAATCCCGGCCTCAGCGGCCGCTTTTCGGTGGAGGCGAAAAGCAAGGCGCCCATGTGCTGTGCGATGTCAATCACGTTAAAGAACTCCAGGTGGGCGAAATTTCCAGAGTCCTCCGCCACGGCGTCCCTCATAGCCTGAGTCGCTTTGGGCCTTTAAACCCCACAAACCAAACCAAACCAGAAATGTGAGTGCCTCACGCTCTTCGCAGCTACCAGCGAGTGGTCCGTGCCGATCGTCGTTCCTTACGCGGCAGCCCCAAGTTTGGCGTTGCTGTCGCTCACGCGTTTTGCCTTCTGCTGCCGTTCTAGAATTGTATCTACGCACCGAGATTACTCCGTGCCTTTGGCGCCGCGGATTCTGTTCAGAGACTGATCCAGGATCGAACTTGCACCAATCTTTCTTGAACTTGTGTCCTGACCGTCAGAGCAAAACACCCAGTCATAGCAACCAGCTTCGCATACATAGTCAGGGTACAACTTATGATGCGTGCTGCGTATAACCATTAATTATACGATATATTGGTGTTTAGTTTCTAAGTTGATCAGGACGACTCGGGAAGTATTATAGACACAATTTGGGTGATTTGCTTTCCCAGTGCATTTACTTGAGCATAAAGCCTTGCTGTAAAGCGCAAGGCAGCCCAAGTAGTTTTTGTCGTCAGGACAAGAAGAGAGAACAGAAAATACGGAATGGTTTTCGACAAGACGTGGACACCTGTTTGATACCCGTACCCGTCACCATATAATATACAGTAAATATTTTGTAGAGAAAAAGACGCTGGGGTTGCAAGTAGAAGGTATGTGCAGCATTGGGAAATGGGGCCATGGGACCTAAGAGATCGGAAGTATGTCTTCAAAGAAAAAGTGAAACATATAGCTTGGCAGGCTAGACAAAATAAACTTCATCTGCAAAGGACATCGATTCTGTGTTTTGTGTGTTTGCACACGTACTGCCAAAGGCCTTTTGTTTTCTAATCCGGTCCTATACCTCAGGAAAATTCGGAAAAGTATACCGCAAACTAAGCTTTATTAGACTTTCATGTCTGCCTCCTAATTGCTCGTAAGCATTAGCAACGTAGGCTGATAAAGTTCAGGGTGTGGTTCTTGAGAATGCTTTAATGTAGGAAACAATGAAATATAGAGACATTGCTTTTTGTCAACAAATAACGTTTATTTTTACTAGACGCAGCGAAACAGGAGGACCACACCACATGTATCCATTCACCGCAAGTTGAGGCGCTCCGCAAGCGGGGCTCTCCGGAAGCTGTGACCCCAGTCGCACGCACACAAAGAAGCACAGGCACGTTTACAGAGGAGGACGGAGACACAACGACAGGACGCAGTTTCTCATACACACACAAGTCCCGCACAGACAACACAACCAGCTTCTTCACCACTGCCAGCCGCCACCGCCGCCGCCACCAGCTCCACCACCGTACTTCCCAAAGCCCCCACCGCCGCGGTAAGCGCCTGCTCCACCCCCGAATCCGCCTGCGCCGCCGTATCCACCAGCTCCTCCAGCTCCACCAAATCCTCCAAGACCGCCTGCTCCTCCAGCGTGGTGGACCTTGAAGGCCTGGACTGTCACGGGCCCAGCACCGCCGCCAAATCCTCCAGCTCCGCCACCAAATCCGCCAGCACCGCGGCCGAAACCTCCGATGCCTCCGCCAAGACCGTGTCCTCCGTATCCACCGCCTCCGTAGGCACCACCGGCTCCACCGGCTCCACCATATCCGCCTCCATATCCGCCAGCGCCTCCGTAACCGCCGCGACCCCTGTAGCCGCCGGCTCCAGAACCGGTGTACCTCGCCGCAAGTTCAGCGGGGTTCGGCTGGGTCGACACGAGAGCGACGTCAGCGGGGCTCTCGTTGGCGGTGCCTGGCTCATTGGTCTCGACGGTGGCGCGGAAGCCACCAGCATCGGCGGCATACTTGACCTTTCTCTGGGCGCCCTCGGCTGTGCTGATGGTGTAGACTCCCTGCACGCGGCCGCTACCGTCAGCAGTCTCCTGGCGTGAGCTGGAACCGTCGGGGCCCTGAGCAGCGTAGCCGAAGTTGTACGGCTTCGGGCTGACGTCTTCGTAAGCTGCCCTGTAGCCCTGTATGGAAACAAGCACGAAAGAGGGGCGTGTCAGTTTTCTAATAGGCCAGGTGACGAGCGACACTTGTAGACGGCCTCGATATTTACTTTCCTTTGTGCCAATAATAACAAGTATTTCATGCCGGGCAAGTATAGCTACTTTTCGGTAGGGAAATTGTAGGCACGTAATATTACCACTTTCAAGCGAAAAACGCATACCCTGATTGAGAGAAGAGACATGAAGCTAGTAGTTTCAGAGGGCCTTAGGTTTTGTTTTCCAATACACGCACACCATTTCGTCCCGCTGGACATCACTTACTCCGCCGCCTCCGCCGCCTCCGTAGTATCCACGGCCAGCGCCGCCGCCACCACCTCCGAGGAAGCCGCCACCGACTCCTCCTCCGTGATGACCTCCGCCGAACCCACCGCCGAGTCCGCCTCCAAGTCCACCTCCGAGGCCTCCTCCTACGCCGCCAAGTCCGCCCCTGAAGCCACCACCACCGCCATGATGACCCCCGTGGTGGACTGTGAAGGTGCCTCCTTGTCTTCCGAAGCCGCCACCACCGAGTCCACCGCCGAGACCACCGCCAAGGCCGCCGCCGAGTCCACCACGAAGGCCACCGCCGAAACCGCCGCCACCATGGTGGCCACCTCCGAAGCCGCCGCCACCGTGGTGGCCACCACCGAAGCCACCGCCACCAAATCCACCGACGCCTCCTCCAATGTTACCAGCATTCGCCAAGATGGCGAAGCAGAGGGCGGAGACCGCAACCTGCATGGTAATTAGTCATCGCATCGTTATACTCAACGAAGAATGCTTTCTCATGCCGCATAGGCAGTAAATCCTCTAGCCTCTTTAAATTCATGACATTGAACTTGTGCATTATGATTCATTCACGAAGCTTTGCGGTGCGGACCAAGGTGGAGTGCCGGAAAAACGAGACCAGGAAAAGTTATCGTACCTAACTTTGCTGCGAGGTTCGACAAAGACATTTGTCTTCGGCGTGTGTACCTGAAATGGGCTTGTCTCTACCTCGTACCAGGCCGAACAAGACCGTCCTTTAAGAAACGTTATCGATGGACTCATGCGAAACCACTCTTACATCCCTGCTAGCTTACGGACTCGCATAAATTTGCAGCGGTAAAGCTGTTGAATGATGTGCGTTAAAGCCAGCTTCTAATAAACAATAACAAGCTACTGACTAGGACGCCAATGCCCGATTATAAAAAAGTCATGACTGCGTGAGATGCCGAGTCATCCGTATCAGTTACTTTAAATTGAAAACATTCATTCCTAACTGCAGGAACGGATGCTACAATATGGGTGTCGACTGCGCTACAATGAAGTCATTTTCTCTATCCGGCCCTCTGCGCGTCAGGCTTTTATAGGTGGGACGCAAATTTAGTCGGAGTCAGCTTATGCTGGAGTGCTGCCTACGCTGTCACAATCATGGTCCCAACACGAGGCCAGTCCCCACCACGGCGCCTTCCCAGCTTCCCTTCACCAGTATAACCGGATCACTGCGCGTTCACCGCAATGGCAGGCGAGGGCCCGTCCCTCGAAAAGCATCCGACGTAGTCCTGGGTTCTGCCGGTGGGGGGATGCTTTGAAGCACGGGCTGCCGCCGCCACATCGCGAATCCGTCGGATATCTGACGTGAACAAGCGCCCTGCGCTCACCTTCCACATGGCTCGTACGCTGTTTGCCTCCGCTTGCTTGTAGTACTCGTGCTCGTCCTGCCACTGCTGCTTCCGCTGCGGAGGTGAGATCGGTTGTGTCCAGACCGAGAGCCGACGGTCCCTTTTATACGGGCCGCTCGCCGATGTTCGCTCGCCTGGGCGCCAGTGGTCAGGCGATGCATGCAGAAAGGCGGGGACGATCCAGATGCAGTGATCACTCTCTCTGTTGTGTTTTTCCTCTCATTTCCGGCGGCAGCGGCGTGCCTTGTTCCCCTCCCCCTTGTGCTTTAGGCTGGCCCCCTTCTTCTCCACGGCGTGTCTTCCGCGTAACGGCACCGAGCCTCGCCGGCAAGGGCGCGCGAGTCAGTCAAGAGAGTCTCGCCGCCCCGGACTCGTTCATCAAACACACACTCACTGGTCATCGATGCCTTCAAGGCTGCGGCTTGCCTCCTTTCACCCGCGCCCAAAGGGAAGGCATGGCGATGGTTGCGAGTGGACGCCGGCGTCCAGAGGGGGAAGGAAGGGGAACAGCACTTCCCCCTCCGCATTTCTTTGGCGTGTCTTAACGCTCGCGCTTTTCACTCTCCATATTCCACTCGCGCTCTCGATCGACGACGGCGCGACGATGCTACAGCTCCTGCTAGAGCCCCTTCCTTATGCACTGCCGCTGCTTTGAGGGAGAGCGCAGCGGACGCCACCGCGTTGCGAAACTGTTAATTGTGAGCCACCGCCCGGCTCAGCTCGGAGGCTGAAGATGATGCTCGCGTGCGGAAGACCCGTGCGCGACGAACGTGCGCGGAATCCGAAAACCCGGAGTTCCGAGTGCGGGCGCTTACCGGGACAAAAGGATAAAGAAGCATCCACGTGCTCCGCTCGCGCTCCGTTGCTCGAAATGCATGCATGGCATGCCCACTTGGCAGTGTTTTGCTGGAGTACAAAATGTAGCCTTGGTTGGAATGTCTAGGCGATCATTTTTATTTCCCGACTCGTTAGTCGAACTGCCCTGTCTTCCTCGCTGCGGACAGGTGACGTAACACACGGAGAAGCTGTAAAGCGCAAGGTTTATAACGGTAGGAAGCTCCGGCTCGCCCGCGAAAGTTTTGGGAGCGAGAAGCTCGTAAAAGAGACACGTCCGCTAGCGCTCCTAACTTGCAGTGTGTTTCGAGAGGCACCACGGTACTTGTTCACCTAGAAGAGAGCCGTAAGATGTGCGTTCGAGTTTGTTGTGGCTGTTACATTTGGGAACGGCGCCACCCTCTCCTAAGGTAGTACTGCTGGAGCGGACGAGTTGAATTTTTCTTCTTTCTAGCGACTCTTAATGTCTCTCTCGTGTACATTTTCACGCGTTTAGCTTCCAAAATAGGGCAAATGTTGCAGCCCATTGCCTCAGCGTTGGATGCTTTTGCCAATAAAATCCATCTTAATTGCTGTCTACGAAAGTAAAGCATGCCGGCTTTCATTGGCTTCAGGTTATATAGCTGGTTATATCCAATAATGGAAAGCTACCTCTCTAAGAGGCTCATTACATACACCTAAGGAAAGCTAAGGGAGCTAATTTGATATTAAACAGTGACCTGGAATACAGGTGCAAATACTCATTAGCAGGAATCTAAGCAAACACCTACGGCTACAAATGAAAGGTATACAACTTCCACCGAACCTTTGTAGTTATACAAAAAAAGTAGTCTGGTTCGGCCCCGGGAACATTTGCGGTAGAGAAGGGTTCGGTCCGCGGACCGGGAAGAATTTTCATTGTAGCCCTATTGCTCCCCCATTAAAGAAACAATTCGCCTTGCGGAATTTCCCCAAACTTTAGTTACAAAGCCATCTTTTTAAATTAAATCGTATACTTATTAGCATGCACGAAAACGATTAATTATACGGACTCACTTTCAGTAAGGGAATCAGAATATCTTGGAAGCTCCGCATGTCGTCGGAGAGCGCAGTTTACTTGAGAGGCAAAAGAGGCATAAAAAGTTGCTCCACCCTTTGCTAAATTTCTACGGTTCACAACGAATCTCATTAAGAGCGCTAGAACCAACTATTCATAAGTAGCACGTTTAAGTACCATAGTGCGTACATATTGCAAGAATACATTCAACAGCTACAAGTTCCCCTGCCTTTATCTGAGGATTTTTGAGCGCCTGTCGGCATTAAGAGAAAAGCCGGATGATTAAAGCGGACGAAGCATTCCAACCGACGAAGTTGCTGGTTTCTCCTATAGCATATAGCTGCGAACTTATACAGGCTCTATAGAAGCTGCGCACTTCAGAATTAGTATGATGTCGCTGTCTCAGTAACCTTTCTTTCTAGAAATCTGGGTGGTGCGCATGAGATACGCGCTTAAATATAGCATCTTGTAGAATCCATCGCTTATATGGTTTCTGCTGTACTTCATGATGCTTCATGTGAGTTTATGATGACTTGGGCGCCCCGATGTTCTGTGCTATCTGGTGCGTTTCATTCAGCTTTGTGCTCTAGAAAATTGCAGTCTCTGAAAGGCGCAGAATGCGGCAGAAATCAGATTTAACCCAATATTTATCAAATTTGTTTGGGGTCGAAGAATAGAAAATAACCGGGTTTTACCCAAAAGCGAAAAAAAAAAAAATGCTCTGCGATGAGATGTATGTTGTGTTATATACTGTTCCCGTGTATATCGTGATTTGCGCTCTGATGACGCGTTGCATGAGACTATTTTTATCTGCTAGCATCTGCCCTACTGCAGTGATTTATGACACATAGTGTTGCACGCTACAGTCCATTAACATAGTTACACCAGTTGCTTACGCCACTAAGTATGCCGGGCGTACAAGACTACAGCCCTAAAGAGCTTACGTTATAGCACCCTTCATCCGCTTTTCCAGTTCTTGAAAAACAGACGTGAGTTGTGCTCCAACCTTGTTTTTCACTGGGACTGAGACTTTTCCCCATATGGATGGGACGTGCGTTACGTAACGGCTGCGGGTCACGCGGGCCCCGTCGACCCCGTAACGAGACCTATGTCGCCAGGGCGAGCCCTGCGCGCGCCTTGCGTGGGAGCAGCGTGCGTCGTGCGGTGAATTTCTAAGTTAGGGAGGACACTCGCATATCGCGCTGTGCACGGATGGCCAGGTCCCCTGAGGTCGCGTCGCTCCAACTAAACATACGTGCAGCGTCGTACGACCTGCACAGCAGGCATAAACTATTCGCGGGTGTTATTAAAGACGGTGTTAAGGTGGGCTAATTGGCATCGTCATTAGCTCAGGTGCGTACACAGCGCCACTGCAAGACAAAGGCATATTTTCTCTTTTTTACTCCCAATTAACTCCGTTCAGTGCCAGCTGCGACCATTCTACGCCCGCAAGTCACCTTATCTCGCCTGCCCACATGGCTCTATGCCGCCCTGTGCTGTGCGTACCTCCTTTGTGAATTGATTTCGTTTTCTCAAGAGACCATGAATGATCTATGCTCCTCATTAAATGTACATAATGAACAGATCCTATTCAGAATTGAATTTAAGTAGCTCCATTCGGGCAGGGTAGAGCGCATTACAGAACAGGTGTCGTGCTTCTTCCTCAGCTGATTTGCCACGTTTGCTTCGTACCGTTGACTTGCGCCGTGTCTGTGTCCCCCTCATCTGCCTCCAACCGCGATTCTTTCACAAATCAGTTTGCCAACGCCTCGTTGGCGTTCAGGTGCAGGTGAATCGAGATGGGCAATGCTGTGACAATTAGGGCTACCCAAAATTATCATCCGAAAAGTATCTTAACGTGGCTCCTGATTGGCTGGAGTTGTACAGCTTAGGTTTCACACCCGCTGCACGCTTATAATGAGACACGGCGTAATCCTCCAAGACGTGCTCGCGTGTGTACACAACTCTCGGCGCAGCGGGTGCACGCACGCCTGGCTGTCGTCACTTTGACTCATCGCAAGCGAGAATGCACGCATGGCCCCGGCTCAAGCATTCTCGGTCAAACAGAACACGCCTTCTTCCCGGCGCCAGCATCTGCCCCAGCGAAATTGCGAAGAATCTAGCCGTACGAACGCTTATGCCGACTCTGCCTGTCTGGATGCGCATCCTGCCGGAGTCACCTTAGTTTTGGAATTCGGGCGTTTCTTCGTAAAACAGCGAATTTCGCGCGATACACTTCCGTCGCTTTGTCCTGGCGTCTCAAGTAGTTAAGCCGTGACCCTGTCTCGCCCTTCGATGGCCCCACTAAGGTAACGCTCTGAGCAGTGTAGCCACTTGCATAAGGCAATCTTGTTTGATTTGGTTGGTTTGTAGGGTTTAACGTCCCAAAGCGACTCAGGCTATGAGACACGCCGTAGTGGAGGGCTCTGGAAATTTCGACCACCTGGGATTCTTTAACGTGCACTGACATCGCATAGCACGCAGGCGTCTTGCTTTTCGCCTCTATCGAAGATAGGCCGCCTCGGTCGGAATTCCAACCCAGTCTTGTCTAATTCTGAGTTCACTTGGAGCTCGGTAAGACTTCCGTTCAATATCCATTTAGAGCTTGCATATCGCAGCGTCTGCAACCCCAACCTGTCGGCAGGTGCATGTGACAAGGATAACTTAGGACTTACCATTTCTTTTGTTTTAGGAACTGGAGATGACCTTCGGCAGTCGCCTAATTCTTGTTGCTTTGGTAATTTATTTGAACGAAGCATAATTAGTCCTGTCACACTTATTGTGCTGTGTACAAGTTGCTACTGGACAATTTGCTCCTGTAACTTTGGTTTCCACCCGCCGCCGTGGCGCAGTGGTTAGGGCGCTCGACTACTGCGCCCAAGGATGTGAGATCGAATCCCGACTTCGGTGGCCGCTTTTCGATGGAGGCGAAAAGCAAGGCGCCCGTGTGCTGTGCGATGTCAGTGCACGTCAAAGAACCACAGGCGGTCGAAATTTCCGGAGCCTTGCACTACGTCGTCTCTAATAGCTGAGTAACTTTAGGATATTAAACCCCATAAACCATAAACCAAACTTTGGTTTCCTTGATTTATTTGAACCAGAAATTGGTGAGTAGCCAAAAAGGCATAGTGTTTGCTTCTCTTAATCAGGAGGCCAATTTGACCGGCCAATGATGCGTGCGTGTATTCCTAACACGAACACTTGCAGCCTTCCACCGTTCGGTTTTAAATATGTCGGTTCAAAATTCGGTCAGTCATTGTCAACGCGTTTTGTTCGCTTCTCAGCACAGCAAAGTCATGCCAGCTGCCGTGCACTTAACGTGAGGTTCAGGAGCCGCATATACCCTTGGACGAATGATACACGTTTTTGCCAAATTTGGGTGTCGAAAGCCATTCCGAAATATTCCCGACGGGCCCTACAAAGTACAAAGTTAATATTTTTGTGTGTCGAGTAGTATATGCCTCGTTACGTACGCTCGCGATTCAGATTCTATAACGCTGAGGGAGACTGCCGTTCCCATATTTACAAAAGTATTTACTTTCGAGGGCGCTACAAGAGTCTGCAGCTCATGGCTTGGGATCAAATTTATAGGGCTGTTTGCTTTGACAGAGGTTGTGCATTCATTCTTTTTCTGGGTTGAATGTAGTTAAAACTCGGTTGAACGAGGCTGAGGGGAGCCACAAAATATTTAGTTAAAACGGGAACATCAACAAACTGAGTGAGGCATTTCTCGATCACTTCGTTCGGTGCATTCGATTACGTGCGTAGTGGCATCCAGAAAGCCAGCGCGACTTCATATTGTCACATATTGGCAAGGCAAAGCGTAATTGAGCTAAAAATGAAAGAGTGGCCCGCGGAAACAACTGACACCATAAGCGCGTCTCAAAAGAAACAGCAAAAGTTGCCTCAACGACAAGAGCCCCGGGGGACTACAAATTTATCTTCCAGCAAAGAAGCCGATGCTCTTTGCTTGACTGCACTTCGTAATCAAATTGCGCGGTTTCATCATACGTTTCAAGTAGTTCCAGAACGTTTTTCTTCCCCTCCTGTGTTTCGGCAAATTGCCGCAACAGACAATGAGCACCCTATTGCCATCTGGTGAATCCGATCCAAAATTATAAATTTCGGTTTGCACGCCACAGTTCGGTAAAATAAGGCGCTCCGCAATGTTAAACCGCTGGCGCGCGCAATCAATAAATTTTGGATGCGTTCTCTACAAAACAAACAAAAATTATCACTTTTTCACCTGCAGTCTTCGAAACAGAGGTTCGTTAAATCAGGAGAGGTTACAAAATTGGTTTCGCTATTTCGAGTTAGTCAAAACATTGAATTTTTATGCGCCATGAGGGGTAACCAGGATATCTTCGTTAAATTGGGTTTCATCAGAAACGAGTTTTGACTGTATTATATTGTTTACGAATCATCACGGTGCCGTCAAGATCTTGTGTTGATCACCAGACAGGGGCGACCGCGGCCGCATTTATTTCGAGAGAAGCTGAAGAGGCGGCCGCGGCCGCGTCCTCCCAAGGCGAAGATCTCGAGCGTTCCCAAGCTCTCGTGCCGGCGCTGCTTCCTTCTCTTTTTCTAAGGCGCCAGCGCATATGGTTGTTCTGGCGCCTGTGGGATCCGCTTCGTCTTTCGGCGTGCGGCGGACGCATGCCACCCGAGTCATACAATCTCAATCAAACAATAACAGATAATTGCTTCACAGTGGCACACATCATATCAGCAAAATTTTGCTGCCCGGTTGCTCGAAGACAGAGAGAAAACTGTTGTGAATGCGGCTTACGTGAGATAAAAATTATCTAACGTTTACATTGAACGTCTGAACTACTAAATGCTGAGCAATACTTGTAGCTTTGTTCGTTAGTCCATATTACGTACGGCTCTAACTTTTCTTCATCGCCTTCTTTATTCAGTACACAGCGCTAGTCCAATCTCCTCTCTTCGTTGTACCTTATATAAAGGCTTTTGTTCATGCACATATGTTTATTTTGTCTGATTCTCGTTAGCAGCTACGCCTGTGTTTTCAAGTACGCATACAGAGTTTTGGGACATTGAGTGGACATCCCGTATGGATGTTCAGTTTTCGCATACATACATCATATAGCAACGCATGGTTGCCAGAATATCAATGAGAAGATCCTGCACCTGTCTTATGCTGTCTGTCTGCATAATCGTCATATTATAAGCTGTGAGCTTTTCCTTCATTTGGTGAATAAGGCTGTGATTTTGCTGTGATGTGAAGTGAAATGACTGTGACGTGATGTGACCTGACTTCACCCATCCCTCCCTTATCCATTACTTTTATATCCCCTCACCTCCTTCCCCCAGTGCAGGGTAGCAAACCAATTCCTTCTTGGTTAACTTCCCTGCCTTTCGTCTTCCTCCTCTTCTCCTCCTCCTCCTCCTTGCCACACCTCTTATGTTTTCCTACCCTTGAAATCCACACGGTCACTCTAACAGATTAACATTAAGTATGGCCGACTGAAGTTAGCCCTTGCAATGCCATACTTGTAAGGAAGCTTTCAAGCAAACGCTTGTTACGATGCTACGCGCAACTATTGCTTCTTCCAACTATCAACGCATATCGGTTGTCGCCTTCCCCGGACGTTCGGAGAACGTCACTGGAGTATACGAGCACGGTCCTCGACTCTCTTACAACCCCATACACTTGTCCCTGTCGTGAGGTACGGCTGCTTCCATACTTCACCGCACGCAAGCCGATATTACCTGCCGAGGCCATCTTGTCGGATGGCATTGTCGTTCATGCTCGGCGTACGGACGAACAGCGCGTAATGACACCGCGAGCGGCCGTCAGGAGTTCGCGCGTCGGAACCCTGCGAACCCGCTGCACCGCCGGCGGTGCCTGCTCTGGACGGTAGCGTACACACGCACGCACAGGCAATCACTCACGCATCCACGCTCACACGCATTGCTGGTCGTCACGAACAGATGCCCTCATACCACCCACTTGCCCGCACCGTCTTAGTTTCGCCGAGAGTGTCACGTGACACTTCGGTAGTCGTGGACGCGGGCTCGCGTGTCATGTGTCGACACAAGGGCGGCTGTAATGCTCCGAGAAGAACGCACAAGTGACGGGAGGGATTGTACAAAGCCGGCGAGAGAGAGAAAGAAAAAAAAAAAACGAGGACAATGCGTGGCGTCCTGAATTCTGTATGATGCATGTTTGCGAGCGTCGTAGATGCGATAGACAGAGACACACACACGCGCAGACAAACGCGCGGTGCTTGCCGAACAGCAACTCTCCGACTGGAGGTTTTGCATAGAAGATGCGCTAACGGAAGAACGGCCGTCCTACTGGGCATGCGGGAGCCCATCGCGAGCCGCGCACTTATTTATCGAACTAAATGACCTCCGAAACAAAGGACGCAGCTTGTACGGAGCGCCGGCGCTTCGAGCGAAGAAGGCCGCTTTCACGAACGAAGAACACTTGCTGGCCCCTGGCTTTTGGCAGGTTTTCGAGTGATTGAGAGACTTCTAACGGGCGGCGAAGACAAGAGCACGCTGAGTCTCCGGACAATCTTCCTGTACAATGCTTTAGAGATAACGAACGGTGGTAGGAGAAGACACATAAGGTATTGAGTAAACCTAACAATACAAGCCAACAGAGGAAGCGTGCGCTCCAACGTGTTTTAAATGCGGACCATTTGCACGGGTTTCGACCGACACTCTTACTCATGCTCTTCTACGGTAGCTACAAGTTCAAATGAGTCAAATGCATTGTCAGATCTATTGCCCTAAATGGGTAGGTAACAAAGGCAGTTTCATACTCTGCACTGAAAGACATGTCTTGGTTTCTAACGATTTATCAAAAATGTTAATCTGTTCTGGCCCTTCTGTCCCATACCAGTATTGTAAGATACTGCTATGAGCATATTTATGAGAGTGGTTCAACGTTCCGGTACGTAGAAAAATCTTTTTTAACGTTCCTGCTACGCTTGCGTCGAGTAGTTAAGACTGCCATAGAAAACGTTAGCGGTGCGAATTTTGTGCAATAAAAGTTTTAAATACAAGCATCCCGAGGTATGACCATCGCTATCTGATGATATGTAGAAAAAAAAAAAATGCGTTCCAATGCAATTCTCTGTGGAAACAATGCACTTGTCCACAGTTTTGGGTTATAAAAGAAACAAAACAAATTTGTCTTACGAAGTTGTAATTGTGTAGGCTAATCCGTTGCTTATAACTACTCCCCTGTGCGCAGAAATGTATGAATAAACACCACACTTCTTGCTCCTTGGCAGAAAAGGTGACACGATAACGTTATCTCCTGGCCCTCTCTTTCCGTAAAACGTGAACGGCAAATATGAAGTAAAATTTAGCGCAACATATAGGGCACATAAAGGGTGTTTTATACTTCAAAAGTGCTCGCAATAAAACGCGAGTAAATGTGCGTTGAAACGATCAGATATCTGTACTGTTTGGGGAACACTTATCGATAGCGATTGCGTTATGACGTGGCGCCTATTTGAGTAGACGTAGCGAATCCTAGGACTGTTTCTAATAATTCGGCGTCATAGCTCCCTTCTTTCAGTCCTATATATATGTAACAGCCTACATCGAAGCATATGAAATGTTCTACGCCATAACCTGTATACGTCACAGCATTACGTTATCGGGAAGCCGCAAGCAATGCCTGGAGATAAAATGAAATGCGAACTACACGAAGTGTTACAAAATGTGAGACCTAAGTTAACAGTTACAAAGGCTGTTACGATTCCGTCCGCACCGCAAGATATTCGTTTCGTTGCTCAATTCCTATGACGAATACTAGAATGTCGTTTAAGGATGATTGGGCGCTTCAATATCACGATGCACTACACGAGCTGTTCGGCCAGCTGTACAAGCAAGATAGTTTAAACCCTAAGCAGTCCGATTCGGATTGAAGGTGAGCCTTTTAAAACACGGTGTTCAAACATGTTCCTGTTCAGAACTTCATTTGTGTCATAACGACCCTGGTGTGTAAAATTTCCTGTGCACGACTTGAGTACGTGCGTAATTATCGCTACAATAACCCATTACTCATCCAGCGTCGTTAGCAGGACTCAGCGGATAAAAGTTGTGTGCGTCCCGAATTACAGCTCATATGTCAAAGGCAGTCACACATAGGCCTTTCTCACAGCAATTACGTTCTCTGCGTTTACCTTCGTCGGGTTCCCGCGTATTCGAAGTTACAAGCCGCCAATTACCGCTACAAGCAAACATAAACTCAGCTGGTCAAGCTGGCGCTTCCCCTCGTCTCATGAATGGACAAAGAAAACATGTCTACAGTACAACGGTGGTTCTGAGGTCACCTCACACACGCATTTCCATTGCATCGATGACATGATCGCATCGCGGGTCCTTTCCCGCCGCCCCGTTTGTCGTCGAGCAACGCCGAAAGGCCGTTCTTCTTCCTTTTGTAAACAAGGCTCGCGGAACAGCCCTCGACGGCGCAGGCGTCTTCCCTGCGCTGTCCGCCAACGCCGCGCGCGCCGTTTTCAGCAGCCCTCCCGGCCGCGCTTGGAAGTCGGAGAGCGATGGCTATACGCATTGTTTGAGCGGCGCGGGCGCCCTCGCGCGACCTTGTGCGGTCATTACGATAGCATCATCTCCGTTGGTCGCCGCCGCCCCGGGGCCAACAGCGCGGGCGGGGTGTACCGTACTAACGCAACAGTAGCGTATATGCACACTCTTCAAGCATTGCTTGCGCGAACAGCGGCGGTAGAAGGGCTTTGTTATAATACGGAGATGCCCAAGGGGTACGGAGGTCAATATCATTGGTCCGAGTAACCGCAATGCCGCCGGTTCTGTACAGGATCTTTTTGGGAAGCATCACTAGTGGGCTTTATCATAGCGGATACGTATATTTAGTCCAGCCTGCTCTTCTCAAATGAAATAAAAGAATTGAAGTTTGCATTGACATTGGCATATAACAGACTTCCTGTGCATGAATGTTGGTGTGCGCCACCTGATGGCTTCTTTAGGGAGCGGATGGGTGCCAGCAGCTAGCTGCCTTGCGGCAGCTCAGCAATGCAAAAATTACTATTTTAGGCTTATTACGCCAAAAATGTAAATGCTGGACACGTATTATCAGTTATTATGAGGGTTAAACGCGTAATACCTATTCGCCCAAACTGATATTTTGATAAAACTGCACTGCAACGCCTGGGCGGGCGTCCTTATGTTGAGAAATGTTTTAAAAGGCGTGGAAGCTTGCGCAAGACAGTGATTCATTAAGGACCATGGAAAATAACGTTACCGTGCGTCATTGCGTAAAAGCAGCACAGAGCGGTGTCAAACGCAGGTAAGGCGAAGCCTAACTCTTGTAGGAGTTGGGCTTTCACTCTGCAATAAAACGAAGTGCCAAAAAAAAAAAAGAAAAAAAAAAGGAACCCTAGTATTTGCTTAAGAGAGAGCTTGTCTCAAGAGCTCCCGCTCACGGACCCTTTCTCTGGTTCTGAAGCTTTCGTGCATAGTCGGATGAGTGCCGTTTGTGTACCGTCTTCACACAGTGCTGCATTATAATCGCGTAAGTGCGGCACCTCAGGCCAGCACGGCACCATCGGACCCGAAGGAAAAACAAGGCAGCATTGTGCGGCTCCTCGCTCGGCTGGTGCACTTGCAAAACGTGCGCCGTCCACTATGGGACTACAAAGAAGCCGCCGAACCTATGCGCTGGTCTTGTGGCTGGCCGAAGACTGAAAAGGAGGCGCTCATGGCCTTGCAGCCTGCACTAACCGCCTTAACCCCCCCCCCCCCCTCCCCCCCTCCTTCCCATCCGTTCTGCTCAAAAATTTGATTCTAATGCTTACACGGGATAGGTAGGGGCTTAGAGGGGAGGGCGTAGGGTTGCTGCAGATGGCGGTGCACTATCTCTTTTAATTGCGTCGCCCCCGTCACCTTGCCGGCTGGGCGTCTCACGAATCGGCCTCTCGACGGTTTGGATTCCTCGCGTTAACGATCTCACTCGCGGCCCTGCGTCTTCCACTGCATCGGCTTTGATGGCCTTCCTTATCTTTCGCTGAGCGAGAAGACCGTTCCAATATGCAGAAAAGACGTGGTGGGACCGACATTGCAGTAAGCATAACCACGCTCCAGATAGCGCCGCCTCCATCGACGGTGTGTCCAGTTGAAAGGTAAACAAATAAACAAATTTGAAGGAATAGAGAATTGAGCCCTGCCTGTCTGCACTCGAGGAATGCGTGTCATCCATTGTGACGGCGGCGGTTTACCGCGGCGTCTATTCATCCGTACGGCGGCGGCTCTCGCGACGGTTGCGCTTTAGAAAGTGAACGGATTAAAATGGCCTGCCGTCCTTGGCACATAGGCCGGACTATACGACGTCGGTGGCGGCTGCTTCCACGAAAGGAGTCGAGTGGAATAAGCATGGGAACCGCGGCGACAGCTTCTGTTTCATCACGATGCTCAGCTAACTTTAATACTGCTCCGACATACGACGGCCTTCATTATGACAACAGCTGTGAAGCGTGAACGCGATTCACTTTGGCCGCTTATATCCGCTTAGCATCCAGCATCTTGGCCCTAATTTGCAACGCCCGTTTCCTTCGTGTTCATTTCAATCTCTCCGCCTCAGTGTGAACGTGCAGGATTGTGAATTTGCCTTAATCTGCATTCACTGTCAGCTATGAGTGGACTTGTACAATGGTTGGAGGGTCCCGAGAAAAAAAGAAAAAGAGCGGGGGGGGGGGGGGGGGATTAAACTAGGCCGCTTAAGATGCGTTTATAAGCACGGAGTTGCCGCTGGCCCACTGTGGCGTTGTTGCTGTCTTTTATCAATATGCGGCGACCATGGCCTAGAATCGGATCTCGAGATGAAAGGTATAACCGCTGTGGCGCCTTGCACTGACAGCGTCATGTCGTCGACCCTTTTCTTTGTTGCATTTCACAGAGCAACAATGGACGAAACTCGTTGCTTTCACCACATCGCTTCTCGCTGCAACGGCAGTCATCCGCACTTCATTATCAACCGCGGAGTTTGAATCTTAAGGCACTGAAGAAACTCGCAGGCACGCGCAAGCTGAAGCACGGAAGTGTTTTCGCGCCAATCTGTGGCACTTCTGCGTTCTCGTGTGAAAAGGCAGCAAGGGTGGAGATGCGCGTGGAAAAGGAAAGGAGCTACAGAATGCTGGGCTCGTGAAGTTTGCTATATGCACAAGCTAGACAGTGAAGGTCTCTGCTAATAGGTCAGTTCAGCGCAGCCAAATTTAAATGGCTTCATTCTGCCTCTGACCCGAAAAAAAAAAAACAAACAAAAAATTAGCTGTGGCTTAGCTTTAGTTAAGCCTGGAAATTGCGAAAGCACGCTTGGCTACGCAAGGTGTTTCGCTTGTGGTGGTGCACATTGCTAATCTCCTGTGTACCCACGAAATGAAAGGCATATTTTTTAGACGTCTCCAAACTTTATTGTTCATTCGCAAAGTCTTCTTTCTGTAGCCCAATGAAGCGCAGCAAGGCCTACAAGCTCTTGCAACTTGTATGACGCCAATCGCTTGCCGCCGTTCGCAGGTGGTCGACCGGCCGTGGAGCGTAGCTGCGCCGCGCTGAAGAGCCGACTTGTCCCACGTCTCTCGCTCTGGTATGACGTCAGCTGTCACATGACCGACCACCGACCGTGAAGGGTAGGCTCCGGTACGGCGAAACGACGAAACCTGGCGTAGTATTTATTGCTTTCGCAATAAAGATGGTTGCTACTTTTTTTTGTAGCCCAGCACTTATGCGCACTTTTGACGATTCAGCTACAGTGAACTAGTTAACTGTAGTTCAGCCGCGTTGCCGTTGTTGTCGGTGTAACCGAGCGAAAGAGAGTCACAAGCCAAAGATAATTACTCAAAATAATAGAAAGAGCCGCCAGCTGTAGAGAATCTTTCAGAAGAAGAGCAAGAAGAGCCTCGAGCTCTGCACCGCTCGCTCGTCGCTCTCCTTTCTCTTCTTCTGAGAAATTCTCATCGTGAGAAAAATGACGAGTGCTTTGTAACTGCACACATAAACACATGCCCAGATCTCTCAAATGCTTTGCCTCAATGTAACGCAACAAAGCTTAAAAAACGGCTCAAATTTCGCATGGAGTATACCTTCCTTAGAATTTTTCTTTTTACAGGAATAGCTTTACATTAAGGTGTTTTCATAGGCATATAGTAGGGTGACCGAAAGCTTCCTACGTTTTCCGCATGACTTGCATATATGGTCACGCCAAATATATGGAATTTAAGAGGACTGTAAGAGCGACTTATATACAAAAAGCAGCCCATGCATGGGCCATATTGAGGACGCATCTGAGCAGGGTTCCGGTTGGATTTAGGCCATCTTTGATTTATCGGCTTGTGCTATACTGTCACCGAACAGTGCACGGCCTCTATTGTGTTTAGCCTGTATTTATACACGGCCAGCGCGGTCAGTACTAAACTCATCCTCATTGGACTGGCAGCCTAACGCCAAAGCCATGTATACGTATGAACGCCACTTGACGCCATGCTCATGGAAAGAAAACCGTATCAAAGGAAGACGGAAATCACACTCAAAACCTACGAAAAACGTGCACATCGCAGTATGTAGGTCCGTATCGTACGAACTACGTATTGCAATGATTTAGCATCCGTAACTGGTATGAGAACGTTTTAGCGGCGAGAATATCGTCCAGGTCAGCCAGGGAGTTGGTTTCTTTGATAATTTATCCTGTGTAGTCGTGATAAGCTGATGAACCTGGCCCATGAGGTTTTTTTTCTTTTATCATTTCCTTTCTTCTTTTTGATCTCGAGGGCGGGGGGGGGGGGGGGGGGTGAGCTGCCGGCACCGTCATCACTTATTCGCAGCGGCTTTAAGTTCATTAGCTTTCTTTTTTTCTACTTTCGTGCCTACATTTTCCACAACTTCTACCCCAACGCACGGCGAGGTCTTTGATGGGGGGGTCCTCGCATCGTTGTTTCACAATTTCAAGTGATACTCGCATCACACTCTGAACATCATTACCGAAGAAGATTTGGCTCGTAACGCTTTGAAACCCATGACCACAGACGAAGCGCGCGATTTCGTCGAGATGCGCTCACCCAAATTCCGCAGACCCGGACTAAACGCGCGCAGCAATAACAACGTGAGTGCGCACCTCGTACAAGCCCCATGTTTTCTCTCCGCCACGCATCCTCGGCTGTTGCGCACTCCTACGAACGTTAAAGCTTTCCTGAGGAGTCGAGGTGTGCTTGACCTTCGCTGGGAGCGGGTCAACAAGGTTTCGGGTTAAGGTCTTCCTCCGTGTAAGCCAGAGAGCGAAACCATTGTGCGCCACAGCCTCCCATGCCGCGGCGTGGTCCGCCGATGCCGGCCGCGCGCAGAGAACCCGTTTAACTCGCGTCCGGATTTCCGTTGTCCCGTGGCCGAGGCGTGAGTGGAGAAGGGATCCTACGAGCAATGAGCCGCGGCGTGCGTCACGCGATCCTTGGCAGCTTTCGCTTAACTACTGGAAGGACTGCTCCGAGCCACGCTTGCGGGATGGTTTTGTCGTCTTTTGTGTACGCGTCGAGGGCGTCGGTTACCGCCTCTTTCGAGAACGTTCGTTTCCCATCGACACAAGGCATAACGGGACACGAAAGCTATGCTTTGGAGGTCTCTTTGAATCGTTTGGGTTTCTGTGGGCCCACTATAAGCCGAAGCACACGCCTGCGTTATGATCGCAAGGTCGTGCTTTGAATAGGGCAGCCAATTCATCACAGTGACCTGTCCGATAAGTCATCTGGCGCATGCCGAAACAAGTGAGCCACTCTTTTCCCAAGAAAGCACGATGACCACGCTGTGTGATGTCCGCTGGAAAGAATGTACTTTCATTTGCACCTCAGATTGCGCGCGTGAGGCAAGGGTCGCGTTAGAAGCGCCACGTGTTTTGTGTGGGTCACTAGAGCAGCAACCGCAACGTTTTATTTACTGCTGTTCTTATTCCGCTCCTACGGATATTGCGTATACAGCAGCATCGAGAAAACAGATCGTTCCTTCTTCACAGGTCGTTAAGCACGCAGAGGCTGGGATGCGCACGCAATCGTTGCTCTCGCGCCAAGGCAGCAACGCAACATAGAGAGTGTGAGGAGGCGGGGATTAAAGCATTGATTTCTTGGTAAGCAAGTGTGTTTTTGAGATGATGGCGATTGCACCCACGGGGTATATAGGATAATAAGATACATTGTCGGGAATTTCGCGCTCGAAGAAGCTTTGGGACTGGCCGAAGGGATCGTTTGTATACTTACACCGTGCCCTGGGACGAGGCGACGATTGCCTCTTGCTCTGGTTCACCGTGCCGTTTTCTCTTTTTTTTTCTATTATATCTTGATTGCTTTTTTATTGATGGTTGTGAAAGCCTGGCACGGGCCCCTTAATAGCGGCTTCCATCATTGCCCGGTTGATTAGGCCTCATCGATCAATTCCGTATGTATGTAAATTAGAGGTGGCGCGGTAGCGCTCCGTGGAAGGGGATCTTCCGACTGCGCAACGCGAGGGAGCGACTTCACTGCAGCGAACGGGCCAGGAAGCAAGAAACGCCTCGACGCGTGGCTTATACGTGTGCATGTCATCCGCTGCTCGGTGTGGCAGCGGGTCACCGGAAAGGCTTTTACTGCCGCAGTCGCGGCTGTTGGTGTTACGGCGCCTAAGGCATGTTCAAAGCTGCGGCGCGTAGGCTCAGTTCAGGGACGCACTCTTGAGGCGCTTTCTTTTCACTGGCTTCGTCCCACTGGAGGGTGCGCGTGTTTCGAGTGTGGGCCACTGTTTCACGCAATGACACGCAAGTTGCGTGTCTGCGAGGATGTTGCGGCTTGACAGGCGTAATGCAACAAGATACGGTCGGAAAGTCTTCGCTGGAATAAGTAGTAGGCATGGCGACTGTGTATCATTTTCTTTTGCTGGATCCAAAGTGACATTTCGGGTTATTAGATATTTTACATGAACTCGACGGAATGTGAGTGTAGTCGTCCTTGAAGGGAAGAGAGTGGAGTGGGGGGTAGTTTATAGAAGAAAGCAGAGGGCCAGTTGCCCCTTTCCTTCTGAAAGGTACTTTTTCTGCTGTAATAATTGAGGCTTCCCGCACGCTTCTGAGCTCATTTGAGTGCCTGGCATGACGGTCTCTGCAGTGGATGGTATTCACAAACGTGGACTGAAGTCTCAGGAGATAGACATTTCTTTAGTGGGCCAGCACAAGGTCCCTCACTCCTAGATTTTTTCTGATCTTTGTCTGAAGATTCTATTCTCGTACAGGAGCGAGGCACATGGACACACTCGTGTCTTTGTTGAAGCAGAAGATTCGCTTCGGCCATTTCTCTGTTTTTTTTTTGTTGGCTTTCTTCGGCCACAGAAAAGTTAGATAAGAAAACTAGACAAGGCTTCACCCTGCGCTAGCACTGGAGCAGTGTGTGTGGAAGTATGGGCGAGTCGTGCCGTGCTTTGTCTTGAGGCGTAGCCGACGTGAGGCCGTTTGGGTTGTCTGAGGCGGAACGCCGGGCTGGACGAAACGAAGAAAAAGCGAAGAAGGTAACTGTAATATGAGTACCCTGAGTATGTGAATCAGATGAAGAAGAGCATAGAAAACAATAAACTACGAAAACGTACAGAAAGGAGGAAGGAAACTATTCAGCAAAGCGGAGGCAAATCCTTGCACAACCAGCAAATATGCAAGCTAACCAATACTTAAACAAAAAAAAAAAAAAAAAAAACGCGGCCAAAAATGCTACGCACCTAACTGACATTTAGTACATAGGCATGCTCTTACTTTTTGTCATTTTCTTTCTCTTTTTTTGTTTTGCATTTCGCCTGGTTGCAGAGGCCACCTCCAGGATTGAACCCGTATCCTTTACCAGCAGCCACCATGGTTGTTAAGGGTTGCAATGTGTGAAAGATAATGGTTCTCTTATACGCACACTCCAACCTTTTTGAGACGAGCATGCGCATGCGTGGAGCCGACGGTGATTTCAAGAGTAAGTAAAATGTTTGATCATTGTGAGAGGATGCTCCCATTGGGGCGGTTACAGCACACTCCCTCATAAATGACTGCACGTTCTGGAAGACGTAGATAAATAATTGCTTGTCTTTTAATTCATCTCCTCATAAATGCGGATGAAAGCGCACCGTGGATAAACTTCTAGCATTAGCCTTGAGTTTTGTCAGTTAAAAAAAAAAAAAAAACGGATTCAGGCTGCCATCAGCACAGATGAACACAAACAAGAAAATGTCGGAGTGCAAATAATTTAGAAATAATAATTTCATTGGTTTTCTGCGCAGAAACAAACGCTACATTCATATAGTAGTCCAGTTTCAATGAGGTGTAAATGAATTAAAAATATCGTAAAATGTTTTACTAGCCTGGAAATAGAAGAAATAACTACTGTGTAAAGAGTTCTAATATTTAATTAAATGGTTTTACTCAGAGAAAAAAATCGCTACGAAAATTAAATCCTTGGCGCAAAAGCCACCTTAACAGTCGTCTCATCCTGTTTGCCTTTAAGAATGCTTGGGACGTCAAATGAAACTTTTAGCTGAAGTCAGCTATAGTGTCACTGTTGCTCTCTCTCCTACGTCCCCGTGTCTGCGTTGCACTGTAAATACTCACTAAATTTCCGCTTGTCAACCTTTAAAGGACGCACGCATTTGAAGGGGTCAAATGGGAGACTATAAGGGACAGTTCAAGAGGAGACCTGAAGGACCGGAAAACGCGTCAACGGCCATCTACCGAAGCTGGGATCACTGCGACGACAACACAGCAGAGGAATCACGACGCCGTGCCATCTCTGTTGGGAAAGCGGTAAGTAGGGGCTTCGTCGTCACTTACAGGGCGGAGCCATGTCTGCATCCGTGCCGGGGCAGTGTGTCTCATGAGGACTATAGACCTATTGGCCACGTCCAGATAGGATTCCGCTCGATAAAGAGCGCGGCAAGTATGGTCCCAGCGGCCGTGGTTAGTAGAGCAATTGCTCTTTCGCGGCAGGATAGAGATTATTACTCTTCTTTCCCCCGGCATTGACTGGCTGACCGATATGCGCAATGAATGTCTTTGGACGACACCGTCAATTACGGTTCCACGCAGGGCCGCTATATACCAGGGGGGGAGAAAGAAAATATTGGCGTTATCGGGCACGACGCCGGGCCCGTCTATTGATGAGGGACAACGTGTTGGCGAATGCATTGCTCGCTGTTAAGAGCTGGCCCGTGCCGGCGGCGCGCCACTTAGGAGGTTCTGCATGGTCACGCGTCTACTGCAGCCTCCTTGAGGCTGGTTAGCTCGTAGGAGCTTTCAATGCAACTTAGCAGTGATAGTCATATAATAATGGTATAACGTGCAACCATGCTAGTGCGTAACAGTTGACGATGATTGGAATCGGAACATCTCTCTCGTTACGTCGTAAGCGGCGAAGGACGCCGCCACCTTGTCCCGAATCTAGATGTGAAGGGAAACATTTGGGGGCTTAGGTCCGCCTTTGAAGGTATGGCACGGCAGCTTTAATCACTCCAGCCTGTCGCTTCCCTCGTGGACGATCGTTCGCGTACATGCACTTTACTGTTTGCTTAATCAGTAATCCCTTAATCTCTGCCTGTCATAAGCTGTTATATAGTCATATAGTCGTAAGCTACCGTATTTTGCGAAAAGCCATCCAACGTGCATATAAGGGCCCGCTTTAACCAAGCCATAAAAATGTGACTGCGCTCTGCGAGCGCCTATGGGTTGCATGGGTTTCATTCCCATCTTCTGCCAACACCTGCCAACTCGGCCATGTCACGTGGTCTAGTGACGTCAACAACCCACCGACCAATCAGTGTCGGCCATGTCACCTGCCAACTACCACGTGTCAGAGACATGCTCGAGTTATTTTAGTCGCAAGTCCGACCGGATTTTCCGCTTATTATTAAAGCTGCCATGTTTAATATGCATAGGCTTCAGCTTGCTACAACTGTTTGTTCCTATCCTCAAGCTTTCATAACGGGCGCAAGGAAGGTCGATGGGGTGTGCTGAGATGATTTCGTGAGCTGCCTTGCTTCCGAGAATGAAGTCGTAAATTAATGGCTGGGCGTGGTATTGACCCGCACCTATAATTTCAGGAAGAGTGCATATTACGCCGCCAACCTGTGCGTGATGCAACTCGCTGCAAGCGCTTTGTCGTGCCTGAATGGTTGATGAGAGGACACAGGTCACTAGGCTCTGTATGCTTGCACACTGAGTCGCCAAATTTTGGAGGTTTGCCAACGCTGTCTAAGATTCGCTGGGAATAAACTGCCTGCTCGGGTGGTCTACAGTCATCAGGAGAGGAGACGACAGTGGGGGCACCTGAATTAGATTCTCGCCAAGCAAGGCTGGTGCCAACGGAGCTCTCATCTTTTATGCGATACCCTACGGAGCGCTGTGTGGCGTGTTCACGGTGCCGTTTTGTAGCGACACACACATGGTCGTTAGGTGTACAAAAGTAGGGCTAAATGTAGATTAATCACGGAATAAGAGTTGATAAGTAATGAATTGGAACGTCTAAGGACTACAACAACGATGGACGCCGTTATAGTTCAGACATTGCGCATCATTCAATTGTGCGTGTGTGATGGGGAGAGGGGGAAGGTGCTTCACACACACGCAATATTATATTTGCACCGGTGAAGTAGTTTCTGGCAAAGATTGTTACTCCCCAAATTGTCGCAGAAGTACAGGTTTGGTTGCGTTTGAATCCAGGTTATGTGTAGGGCAAAAGTGCTGTTTGAGTCAGCCACCAAGCGCGAGTCGGTATGTTGACCCGCAATTACATGGGTGTCAATGCGAGCGGATCAACCCCAAATGGCAAGCAATAGCCTATACGTCGTGTTCCTGAATTAAGACGTCACGAACTACTCTACATGATGCCACATCACCCATATAACCATGCAGAGAAGGCGGCGCGGTGCTGCACCTCTTCGATCGCACGTCGGGGTTGATCTTTTGGAGCTGCCCCAGATATATGTTGGGGAAGCACAGTTCCTTAGAGTGCTATGTCATAGAATCTTCGCACATAATAAGCGGTACCCATGATTTTTCGGGCTGTCGATGAGTGCCGGCCGCTCTGTGGAATGCGATAAAATATCCATGTCTTTCCAGCTAACGGTACTCTAAGTTTACGCTTGTAAAAAGTTTGACGTAGGACGTATTCATGTTGTGGAATGTTGAATTAGGATTAGTGCGAAAGCGCTATATGTCTCATCGCCAAAAAAGAAAAACATAAGAAATGAGGCGTCATCATGCAGGAAAAGCGGCAACTAGAAATCTCGGATTGATCAACCAGGACTGTGACGTCATTAAGGGGCCACTAAGAAGCCGCCGCTAATATTCCAAAGAAACTCTTGACCCCCCCCCCCCCCCCCCCCCCTTTTTCCCGAGCAATTTGGGCTGTAGCCCAGAATATGGAGTTCATCCCCGATATTTAGGGTTGGCCAAGGCCAACCCCAAAATTTGGTTGTGTAAACAGAAACGTTAAAAGTAGTATTTACAGCCCACCAAAAATTTGAGGGGTTGCCCTCCAAAATTCTGGCTGGCATGAGCCAACCAGGGGAAACATTTGGGGCACATCCGAACATTTTATGGGCCATCCCTGCAAAATCCAGTTGGCCCAGGCCAAGCCTCTTAAATGTTTGGGGCCCACGCGAAACGTATAAAGCCGAGGTCGGCCCACCTCTTAGTTTTGGTGTCCCCCCACTAGAAACCGCGGATTGGATGGAAACCTTCCTGCTATGATTTCGCATTAATCGTATATATAGGTATACTTTAAATGCCGTCAGTAATTTTTTTTCGTAAGGAGAAAGGGCTTAGAGGCAGCACAAATGTGCTTGTGGTGTAGGTGACACAACGTACTTAGAAAATGCTCTTTAGTGTCCAGCACGTCGCAGGTGTACAAAATCGAAGAGAGATTGAACACTTAAGGCACAAATTACTTTTATGCCTCTTGCGGTTCCTTCTTTGTTGGCTGGCTCGAGGGGCTATGCCCGTTCGGTCGTAACCTATAGCAAGGGGGGAGAAAAAGCGCTCAACGTTGCTTTTGCGTGTTTAGTGCTAGAATAATAACTTCGAGGTCATTTATAGCACAATGACACAAAGAATGCAAGATTGATGCATTTTAAAGAGACGTCTCTGTGTTCGACCAGCCTCAAAACTGAGCCGTCCACTCGGACGACCTTATATCCGTTCGACCGCTTACACGCTCTCTTGATGGAGCGCTTCCAAAGAACGGCGTTTCTGACGACGGTGAAATGGAAGCAAACGGCCAGCTTCCAATTCGCCTTCCCCTCGCTCTTAGAGTTCAGCTCGTATGAAGACAACAACTCCAAGACCGTGGCCGTCACAGGGACAGGTGCGCTAAAACAACGCCGATATCGAGAGAGAAAACATAACTCGAAGAAAGTTAGGTGTATCTCACAGTTTTCAGTGTGTTCAAAGGTTTATAAAGCGAATAAGACTTTCAAAACGTAGGACGGAACGCAACCCCACAAAGAAAAAAATTTTGACCGGATAAATAATTCATTGAAAAAGATAAAGAGATGCAAAAGAGCACTAGGAAGAAACAAAAATGGAAAGCGTGCAAATTCTTATAAATAATCGGCGAGAAGATGTGACAGTTAAAGCAGATATTCATATGCGAGCCCGGTGAGGCAGCTAGGTGGATGCTAACAAAGAAAAACATTACCTTGAAAAGTATCGGGTGAAATAAATAAGCAAATAAAAATATAGTAATTGTATGAAACCACGAAGCGCTTGAAGAAACAAAGTAGCATTGAGGAGTCACCTGAATTGTAAACGTTAATGAGGCACTATAAGCACAGGGTTCGTAGGCTGTCTGTATTTGGTTATGGCGCTGACCGCAATATAAAGACGCTAGGGGGCCTTGTTATGGTATGTGCCCAGCGAAGCTGGGAGAGGCGTCGTCACTGATACGGCAACGGCAGCGCTTGGAGGGGCCAGAAGTTGACGATTTGGAGCATCTCACACTGAACACCGAAGCACGCCTTCGTCCAGCCGCAGCTGTGTTTCAACACAAGTGTCTTGCTTATGTCAAGCAAGAGGAGATACTTTATTTGCATATACAACCCAAGCATTGCACGTCACGCATTATTTACATCCGCACACTCGCATCAGATAGAGAGCGGAGCTTGTACAAGCTCCGCTCTCTATACGGTTTTTCCAATTAATATATTGCAGCACAATTTGTTATGTCTGTACGTGCCTATGCCTGGCTTGTTCCTAATTGAGACTGTAACTCAACCTTCAGGACATTCAAAAACCACCATGTTCCTCAATACGACCGGTGCAGCCACTGGCTTCCGCAAAGCATTATAACATTTGTTGATAACACAGCGACAATTCCTCAGAACGCCTGGATGACTTCGGCCAGTAACATGTATAACATATTGCACGCATCATTAACCACCCCGGCGTAACTTAATCCCCCTACTTCAGTCATGCTTCAGTGGAAGAACCTTGCACGCAGCAGCCTTCGTATTCAACGTTCCCAGATACGAGAAGCACCTCACAAAAATAGTCCCTTAATCTCCTAGCCGCGGCATCTTCCACAGCTCATACTCATTGGTACTGTAGTGAAGGCATTTGAAACTGGAGCGAGCGAGGCTTAATCGTCTCACAGTGTAATCCTCCGCGCAGGAATTCCTCTTCGGCTCCAGCGTACGCCACCGACTTTCTTCCCGCGATCGCGTGCTTTCACAGCCGCCACGGGAGATTCGATCGGGCACGCCGAAGTGAATGCCTCTGCGTGTGTCTGCACCCCTCCCTTCTTCTTTCCATCTTTTAGAGCCACTACCCGCGGGGATAGAAGTGAGCGCGGGGTTATCGTAATCGTGCTGCAGACGTCGGCGGATGTTACAAGTGTCTATACGCTGGTCAGAAACAGGAAGTGACCGCCGCCGCCACAGCCTGACGAACGCGAAGCGGCTCAGTTTGCATAACCAGGCCGAAGCGCCCGGCAGAAACACACAGTGCGCGAGGCCTGCCGGACGCTCCGCTTTGGCCGGATGCTCCGTCGTCGTCCTCGCTTTCTTCAGCGCCGACCTACATCGCCTCCCGGAGGGCTCTCCCCCGTGCTCTCGCGAGCGATTACAGAAATAAAGAAGCACATTAGGGCTTGATGCACGAGCACCATTGCCGCCGCTCAACGGCGGTGCGTCCTTTGTTTCGGCCGCCTTTTGAAAGAGGGCGGTGGCTATAGCACGGTTGTAGTCCTCCTGTTGGCGATAGTGGTTCTTTCAAGCGGACCCTCCGAATACTTAGCATTCATTTGTTAGTTCTTGTCTTGTTCCCAATGAGGTTCAGCAGATGCTGTCGCGTGACAGCGAAGACGCCTGCCCCGGCCCCAGTAGCATCGGACGGTAGCCCAGATTGCCAATGAGCAGCGGGAGCAGAGCACCGATCGAGGTCGCTCATTACGCCAGAGTCACGTAACGAGACGTCCGCATCCGCTGCTGCAGCGACGCCAGTACAAACTACACCAGCTCGGTCAGCGGAGCAACTTCGCGCGTGTTGGGTTAGGGAAGAGTATTAAACAGTGTATAAAGAGTGCATAAAGAGTGTATAAAGGGTGCATAAAGCGAGCCTTAGCCATTAGCGGAGTTTTGTTAGTGCAATTTACAGCGTTGTGTGCAAGCGCCTCGGTCTGGTCGCGGGAATAAAACCGATCTTGAAATATGATACGGGATTCGCTAACTTTCGTGTGAGTTAAGGTTCAGCCGTTAAATAGTGTCCTGTTGGCGGGTGTTTCCTTGAGGTATACGATGTTACGCAAGTTGGAACAGTGCGTGCGTGACGCTGGCGAACACCCGAGGCTCTGTGTATGGCCAGCAATTTCCTTGCGGTCCTTTCGTGTTTTGACGGTATAAAGTTATTCGCTCTTCAGAAAACCCAGCGTTGGCGTTGTGAGCGATAAATCCCGCACATGAGGCAGAGGGTAGTTGGCACTGACATTGTCGTCGGGTAGTGACGTCACGAGACCACATGACATGACATGACATGACGTGCCAGATGTGGTCACGAGACCACACGACATGGTCGAGTTCGAAGACGCTGCCAACTCGGTCTTTGCTTTTAAGGTGGGGGATTGAGGGCAGAATCGAACCTTTTAAGACAATTGAAACTTGACTTAGACAAGCTGCCCCAAGCGCACACATGCCCATTTGCACGGCTTAGTTGAAGCGGGGCTTGTTTTGTATCTATGTCTGTTGGTATTTCACACAATATTGTAGATAACGACAGTATGCTGATGTGTATGTGTAAGATGATTAAGGCGCAAATGAAAAGATAAGGGGTTAAGGAAGTAAAGGCGGAGCTGGAGGATCCCTTTTTTTTTTCTTTTATGCATTTTGTCATCTATTTTGTTCTCTACATCAATAGAATACAGACGCCAACTACACAGCCTACTTCGGTATAATACACTATAAAAACAGTTCCAAATATGAATATAGAAATTGATTCACGTTCTCTCATGTTGTCAGCAATTGGCCCAAATATATTTTACGTGCGTTTCAGAAGGCACCTCAAGTTATTGAATTCCAGTCTCAGAAGTGCTATAGGACAGGAGACGTCTGTAAGTGGTGCTTAAGTTCCTCGAAGGCTTCCTCTTGCAAGCTTCCCATTTAAATGGCAATCTGCTTTTGTAAGCTGGGTCAAAAATTCGGCAATGCGGGAAAAATTCGCGACAAATCGTTGGTAATACGCGCACAGTCTAAGAAATCTGCGCATAGTTCTTCTTAGTCAGCGTGCTGTGGAAACTATATGCGATCACACGCGTCTGTTTTCCGTGCACCTGGGCGAACTCCATCCTTGCTTACGGTGTGACTCAGGAGCAACAGCTCTTCGCAGGCGAAGTGGCACTTTTCTGGTTTCAACATTAGCCCTTATGAGGCGATATCATTCAGCACAACCCCGCCGGGGTGGCGCAGTGGTTACGGCGCTCGACTACTGTTCCCAAGGACGCGGAATCGAATCCCGGCCTCGGCGGCCGCTTTTCGATGGAGGCGAAAAGCAAGACGCCCGTGTGCTGTGCGATGTCAGTGCACGTTAAAGAACCCCAGGTGGTCGAAATTTCCGGAGTCCTCCACTACGGCGTCTCTCATAGCCTTAGTCGCTTTGAGACGTTAAACTCCACAAACCATACCAAACCATTCAGCACAGTGGGAAGCCTTTCCAGGTAGTCTTAACAAGCACAATTACATTAAGTGATTAGAGGGGACAAGAAATCGTCAGTTATCTGTCTTGACATGTTTATTGCTCGAGTCGAAAAGGCTGATGAAGCATATACAGGATCCAGAGGCCGTAGTATGTTTAATTGTACAACCAAGTCAGTGAAGTGCGAACTTGATACTGAACTGCATATCCGCACTACATATTGAGACTCTCTTCGTGCTGAGAAGAAAGACACAATAGCATGCTGCCCGTTCCTTTCAGCGTACTACACATCGAGTAGCTGAGTAGCTAGGCGCGACGTTGCCGAATCAGCGCCGCGGACTTAAAAAGTAGTCTACGCGCAGCTTTTTCTCTAACCTGCTGTGGTGGCTCAGTGCTTAGGGCGCTCGTTGCTGTACCCAAGAAAGCGGGTCCACACCTGCTAGCTCTTGTGGATGGGTGCGAAAAGCGGGGCACCCGGGTACTGTACGACTGTAGTGCGCGTTAAGTCGGTCAAACTTCTCTCTGGAAATAGCCTGAGTCGCGTTGGGACATTGAACTCCATAAAGCAGACCAAACCAATTCAAAGCAGTTTTTCTCTGTATTCGCCTTCGCGCTCTTCAACAAGTTTCTCAACATCGTCCTAGACAGCGGTTAAACAAGAATCTCGGTAAAGTCACGCAGTGTGATTTCAAAGATTATCTAATTTTTTTTTTTTCTGTGAAGGTCATCCAGATATCCTAGTGCGCACGCAGATTATATTACCTCAAAAGCCACTGTGATGAAGCAGAATACTTATTTATTTATTTATTTATTTATTTATTTATTTATTTATTTATTTATTTATTTATTTATTTATTTATTTATTTATTTATTTATTTATTTATTTATTTATTTATTTATTTATTTTTCAAAATACCTTACATGCCCCAGTTGGAGCATAGATTAAAAGGCGTAAGAACTGTGAACTCATACAGTTAGAGTAAGTATGATATATGGTATGGTTCTGTTTGGTCTATAGGGTTTAACGAACCAAATCAACTCGGGCTATGAAGGACGCCGTGGGGAGGGCTCTAGACATTGCGACCACCTGGGCATCCTTAATGTGCACTGACCGCAGAGTGCACGACATCGGTTCTGACATCCCAAAGTGACCACAGCCATGAGCACGCAGAATAAGCAGAATAATATAAAGCAGAATAGCATGTGTACTTGAATACTTCAAAGCAAGGAGCTACATCTGTGCTAGTTGTCCCCGTCCTTTTTGCGCTATGTCTTCAAGAAACTGCTACTAACTAGCCCAAACCAAACATCTGTTAATGTGTGCTAGTTTCTCAGAGTCAGTATTATCCGGTTAGAACCCCCCCCCCCCCCCCCCCGCCCCTAAAAAAAAAAAAAAAAAAAAAAAGAAAACATTTATATATGCCCTTGTGTAGTTCCCACAAAGCCAAGACAGCAAAACGGGAACATTTCTGCGAGCCTCCACGTATGCAGTGCCGGTGGAGCGAGACCTAGAATTCTGCCTCAAACGAATATTTTATCAAGCATAATTAAGCAAGTTAGCAGTGCACTATGCACGGTTAAAAAGATCAGAGTAGTCGCATTTCTTTTATTCAAGGTAACTGTAAACTTAGGTTTCCAGTAATTTTCCGCGTTCTTTTTAGTGGCGATGCTTGGAGAAAACAGGAGCACCATTACAAGTTTCCTGGTTCGAAAAACTTGCTTCGCGTCGTCGACAGCATCGTCCTCCTCCGTGCATGTGCTGTACATATAACACTCGGGCCGGAAGTTGATAACTGCAGAAGATTAATTCCTCTACGACTCGCGCTTCCTCGATTCATAACGTAGTCTCCCGCTGTAGCCACGCTGCCGCTGCCAAAAACTATAAAGGTGGAGACAGAAGCTGACGCAGAGCTCCACCTGTTAGCTCCATCTGTCGAAACAGGCTCAAAAAGCGCGGAACCTCAAGCTATAAGCGAAAATACGCACGTTTCGAAACATTCGCACGCGCGAGTTACCTTTCTGGGTGAGGCTCTTGGCGCAGTGCGCCCGTGCGTGAGTTAGCAGCGAGCGTCTGCGAGATTCCGCGGGATTCCACTTGCCAGTCACCCTGTTGACGTCATGAGAAAAATAAAAAGCCTGTCTCCACCGAAAATCGAACCCCCTGCCGCGGATCCCCAGCAGAGAGCTTTAACCAACTGCGCCACGCCCGGGATTTTACTTTTCTGACATGGTATTTATTACACGTGGTTATGTACAGAAAGGGTTATGTACACAGACTATTTACAATGCACTCAGCCGTTGCTGAGAAGCACAACAGAAAACGTAAATAAAAGGCAGACAAAGATAGGCACCCTGTCACTAGCGGAAACCAATCAGGTCGAAAGTCATTTTCATCATAAATGTCCTTCAGATGCAGTATCATTCCGCTAAAATGGAGTCTAGGTGGAACAACAGGTTCAGCGTTGCGATCCAACATGCGTGTCTTCCACAAGCTATCGTGAAACGCAAATCATAATTCTCCTTGTCTACAGCGATGATGATAGCGGGTTTCCGCTAGTGGAAGATATTGCGCCTTTCCTTTCCTGTAAACTAATTATAGAACGCCTGTGAGCCCCGCCGGGGTGGTGCAGTGGTAAGACGCCCGACTACTGTGCCGGAGTTCCCGGGATCGAATCCCGGCCTCGGCGGCTGCGTTTCGATGGAGACGAAACGAAGTGGCGTCCGTGTGCTGTGCGATGTCAGCGCACGTTAAAGATCCCCAGGTGGTCGAAATTACTCCGTAGCCCTCCACTACGGCCCCCCTTTCTCTCTATCCACTTTCACTCCCACCTTCATCCCTTCTCTTACGGCGCGGTTCAGATGTCCACAGAGCAAGTGTGACAGTTACTGCGCCTTTCCTTTCCTATGAACCAACCAACCAAGAACGCCTGTGAACTTCGATGCGTTCAACAGAACGCTGGTTGTGTTCGACGAGGGGCGCGCGATGTCCCGGTTGCAGCAGCAACGCTCAGGCTTTCGCATTTCTCCACTGCAGATTCTGCAGTGCTCTCGGAATTTTTGCTTTTTGCCTACACCCCCGCGTTAGTGCAGGCTGCAGCGCCACCTTTGTTTACAGAATCGACGCTTGTTTATTATAGCGATTTACCTCCGAGTCGTTGTGGGTGGGCCATTTTCCTCGCATGTTTCGCAGTATCGAAGCCTTTGCGTCGTTCACTTAGGCGACAACCACAGCCGTGCTTGCTGTGAAGCGAAGCGTATCGTTTCCGTAACAAAGCTCACGTTGGCCCTGTACCCTGCACCCGTGAGATCAGCGCGCTAGATTGGAATTCTTTGCCTTCCGGAGGCATGGCCTGATTGATTTCCCACACTACTTCTTCACGGGAATCGGTGTACAATGCTTTTGCTTGCGTGATACGGATGACTGATTCACACGCTACTACTACTAGTGCGTAGAAGTGCTGCGCACAATGCCTTCTCGTGCGCGGCTGCGACAGGTGCCACCGCGCGTCCCTGAAAGGGCGACAAAAGATACGTGAGCTTTTGTGTTCCGGGAGACGCCAGTAACCCTTCTCCGTTCGCGTTTACCCTTATTTCCCCTGTATGTCGCGCTTGCAATGAGGCCGGTGACGCCATAAAAGCAGTCGCATAGCTACCTGCAGGACACATCCTAATTCCCGCAATAGAGACCAGTGTTACCTAAAGAGACATGTAATTGCCCTAATGTTAAGTTTTTTCGTGACAGTGACCCCAAGCAAGCACAGCACTTTCCGAAGCACTAAATAAAACTCCTCGCAAAAAAAAAAAAAAAGCTCATTCTGATATGTCTACACCTCCATAGGCTCTCTGCCTTTCTCCCTGATATCGGCCTACTTGCAGGACTTGTGACTTTTAGCAGAAAGCTGCAGGTCACGGGCGCTTTCAACGTACCCAAAGGAAGACTCGCGGCTGCTTAAGCGCAGCTAAATCTTGGAAATGAGCAAATTTGGTTAGCATAGCTCGAAGAAAGCTAGCCAAATTAGCTTCGTTCTTTAACTCCTTATCATTAAAATTCACCTTTAGTTTGATTCGCTAATGCAACAATTGTTTCCTAAGCTTCGAGGAAACTGCCAGTTGTTTGCAAATAAACTGCGGACCAATGAGAGCTGCGGAGAACCGAAAAACACTAGTTTCGCGAAATCCATTTTTACCTTTTTGATGCATATTAAGTAGTAATAACGCAAGCGCTAAAATAACTCGCACTCTTTCGCGCGATCGGAGTATTTCGGTGGAAGTCTCAAGGTTCAAACTCCTACTCGAGGTCCAGTGAACCTTCAAGAATGACAATGTTGTTAACCAGTGGTGGCTAAAGCCAACCTCTGTTTAACAAAGCTTCTACAGCTTCTTGACCGCGTTGGAGGTGGCCATGAAATTTAGCCGCATCCCGCCTACGTGATCCTATCACAAAGCATAAAGGGGAGCCGATTAAAGCGTTCCGGGCGGTTGGCCAGCCTTTTAGCGCGCACATAGACATCGGGTTCCTCCGTACCCTTAAGAGTGGTCGGCTGGTTTCGTAAGCAGCAAAAGCTAGCTAGCTCTGCGAGTGGGCTGGGGAATGGAGTGGAATGCCCGCAGCTCTCTTCTCCTCTTCCTTTCTCGGCGTGGGAAGCCTTCAAGGCAAGCGCGCCACCCCGTTCCGCGTGCGAGCTGCCGCCCGGGTCCTTTCCATGGCGCACACGAGTGAACAGCATTTATTTATTTTCTGTCTTACCTCAGGGCGGGCCCACAACAGCAGTCGGTGCCTCCATCGTGGTTCCCGCGCATCAGCTGACCGCGGAAGCGATTATTTGTTTCTGCCTTTGGATGTTAAGATGGCCTAAGTGGCCCCGTAATTCTCACTCTAAAAAAGAGTGTTAATGGTTAGGCAACCAAGAGTGGAGCACTCTGGAGCACTTAAGGAGCAAAAGGACTCCGTAAGAGTACTATCTCACTTGACCTCAAGAATGCGATAGCATTAGAAGCAGTATTGTGGCTGCAGGCTTCTTTCACTGCAGCCGCACATGCTCGTTGTGGCGTTTATTTTCAGTAGTGGTCGCATGACCCTCGTAGACTGTCACATGGCCTTCTCTTTCCGAAAGGAAACAGCATCGCTTTGCAGACAGGACAGCGAAGGTCACGTTGCACTTGTGGCATGGAGTGATGACGCGGGGGCGTTGCACAGAGGGCAGGTTGTTCGAAAGTGCGCGTCTTTTGACTTGAGATTGACTTGAGATTCGATCGACAGGGTCGAGGGCAGTTGCGTTTTCGAATTTTCAAAAACTATTGTGGCAATCACTGATAGCCGGCTTCAAATAGAAAATTGCATTCGGACTCCTAATTACAATACTTAAATGGTTAATAATAAGAAATTAGCTAGCCGGCTTATTATAGTTAACATTATTTCCCGGTTTTCTTATGTCCGCCAAAACTGGTACCATAGTGCCTAGAAGCCGTTTTCATATTTCAAAAAACCTATTTTTAAAATGGCTGCCGGGCTTCTTTGGAACCTCTATTATAAAAACATATGAAAGTATACAAATCAAAGCAAATTTACAACCTATTACGAGCACACTGTCATCACGTAATTATGATTAAACGCACCCTTTTTTTTTTTTTTTTAATGCCGAAATGTGAACGTCGCAAGGGATGGAGAAACCTAAACATATACGCTGCTTGCTTTTGGATTCGGTCGAATGAAGCTACCATGATGTTATATTCATACCGGCATCGACAATCACATTTTCTCTCCGTCCTTCATTCCCTCACTCATTCATTCGCTCACTTGTCCAGTCATTACTCTGATCCGCTCACTTGTCCACTCGTTCACTCATTCACTCATTCATCTACTCACTCAACCGCTCACCTGTCCAGTCACTCATCCACTGATTCTCTAGCTCGTCCACTCGTCCACTCACTCACTTAGCGAATAAGTGCACTCATTCATGCACTGCTCACTCGCACCGCAACTCACCTGCACACTACTCACTCACCTCTCACATATCCGGCCCACTCACTCACTCATCCACTTACTCGTCGCCTCACTCATTCATTCACTAAATCACTCACTCACTCACTCACTCACTCACTCACTCACTCACTCACTCACTCACTCACTCACTCACTCACTCACTCACTCACTCACTAAATCACTCACTCACTCACTAAATCACTCACTCACTCACTCACTCACTCACTCACTCACTCACTCACTCACTCACTCACTCACTCACTCACTCACTCACTCACTCACTCACTCACTCACTCACTCCAGCTCGCTCGTTCACGCATACATTCTCACTCATAAACGAAACAGGTGTGCATTTCCTCGTTCTGTAAAGGTGACGCCATTAACTACAGCTTAACCCTTTCAACGCACCATTTGAAATCGACCTTCATTTCTTCGTTTTCCACTTGACACGTGCAGCATATACTAATGAAGCGTGCCGCTAGCCGACACCCAATTCAACCCATGTTCGTATCCGGTTCACAGGTGTTCGTCCTGCGCTTTCGGGCACCTGCACAATCGAGTACCTCCATCGCCAATGGACAGCGAAAAGAGGGCAATTAAAAACCGGAAAGCGGCTGTCCTGAATGAATAACGCCGATGCCAGCGCGCGAAGCTCCATGCACCTCCCGCCTCGCCCAAAGACCTCAATGTGGGCCATTGTGCGCTACCGTGGCAATTACGAGAGGGCACGCCAGTCTGGCAAGCCCGCGTTGCATAATACCGGCGGCAGAGGCTGCGGCGGACGATACGCGTCTTCCCCGTATCCTTTGGGCGGCCTGTCGGCTGTACCTCTGCCGTATAGGCGCGTCACCTTGGAGCGCGTATGCGCGATTCTCTAATAGTGAGGATTTGCCCACTCGTGTCGACGTCGACAGCGAATTACTTCACGGTCAGAAGCGGCGATTCAGTGCTGACAAGCGCTTTGCGTAATAACTGGGTTCCTGAGCTCTTCGCTGTGTCGCGAAACTTCTTTTAATGAAGATGTGCATTTCATAGCTCGTACGCCAAGCCCGTTAACTTTTATTTCTATGCTAAAAAGTATTCGTAGATAAAAAAAAATCACGTCTATTGAAAACTCACTTATACGGCAATGGATTCCACCCATATAGTTATATACACGGTTACACAGGCGTACACTGCGAACATGACCACGTGGGCTAGAGGATCATGTTGCCTGTTTTATCGAGGTGAGCTCGGAAGAAGAAGATGATTATGATAGAATACGCAAGCGTCTATGGAAGCTCGGCCGGTGTGCATAGCAGCTGTCAGAATTTTGAGTAGTGGCCCGGTTATTCCTGAAAAAAAAAAAAAAAATCACCGCCGTCTTTGCACTCTTCCTGGAATGGCGTATTTGCACTCTGCCCGGAGGCACTATTTGCTGCCGTCTTTTAGAGTGCAGACCTGCGCTTATTACATCCTCTAACATCAGTAAAGCTATTTCCCTTTCGAAAAACGGCGTCACGTTCTGCCATTTGTCGCATTGCCATATACATTTTTGGGATCTCAGGAATAATGTATTTCCATAATATGCAAGAACCTGTTTGCAAAAATAAAAGAGCATAATTAGAAAAGAGAAGAGATATTTTTTCGTGCATATTGGTTTACGTGCAAAGTTACATTAATGTGATGAAGGGAAATGATAGACCATCGGCAAAAATAGGAAATTTCCTCGGCACTCGTTAATTTTTAGCAACTGCTATGTGGAAACTCTTTTTCCATATTAAAACTAAGTTCCGGATAAAACCGACATCGTCTTCTGTCTTGTGAAAGTCGGAGAGGCATGTTTCCTAAATGTAAACAGTACAGTCAAGGGGATTGTGCCATAAGAGGAAAATAGAATATCTGTGTGGATGTGACGACAGGTAAGGACACAATTAGCAGTCCTTAATACCTTGGCTTCTGTGCAGCAGATATAGTATTTGGTGATGATCTTTTCCACATATCCTTTCTAATTGGCCTGCACAGAATTTGGAAAAAGAGCATGATGGACCGAGACTAGAAATCTGCTGCTTCTACAAAAGACGTAATCATCTTACTGAAGTAGGGTGATTATTCATATAATCAAGTGTATGAACAGACTGAGTTCGAACCGGAGTGGCATTCACTTTCGTTAACTGCTTTGTACGGGCTATTTTGTAGTGTGCTCTTGCTTAGGTGTGTCGTTATCTACAATATGTTGATTTAACATTGATGTCCTCACAGTTTGTACGCTGTAAAAGCATAACAATTTTTAAGGAGTCAGAAGACTGGAGCCCAGTCGGAAGTACCTAAATTTTAATTTCATGTGTTTATGTATATTGAACATTTCTTCACTTCCATAAATACCATATTTAAAAAAAAAATGGAAATAGAGCTGCTGTGGAGCAGCCAGCTAGGGAGCTGCTTTTCAGCGCAAATGAATGAATGAATTAATTAATTAATGTTTATTCCGCTTTTGTCGTACAAAAAGCGCGGGTGACGAAAAAAAAAAAAGCAGTTCGCAATGACCGCTTGACCGGCTTCGCCACCCGTAAAGTCGACGATGAACAGCAACGGCAGTTTGTGCGATATAAAATGAACAATTCACGCGTTAAAAATGAGTCAGTGCTTTTAAACAGAAGAAAAATATACAATGACAAGAAAAATTTTAAAATATAAATGGTCAACAGACGCATTTCTTATCAGTACAACCCGATCAGTGAACATTTCTCGGGGGAAAGAAAAAGTCATGTTGTTCATGTTGCTATAAAGAAAAGTGTTCAAACACATTGGCAGTATATATTTCAACATAGCAAAACCATAGTTTGTTCTACACCTCGATGCCTCAAATATTTCAGGGTTTCTTGTAGCATAGGGCGTGTTGTGCGGCACCAGCTGTACAATGCGGGACAAAAATGGGTCATTTCGTGCGGTATGCTTTTTATAAAAACAGGCAAACCTACACTCGAGCAGCTTAAGGACTGGAATCATTTTGTATTTAATCCCTATGGGACGGGTTGGGGTGTCATAGGAGGAATTTGTTATAACGCGCAGCATTTTCTTCTGCAGAACAAAAAGCTTTTGCAAATTGGACATAGTGGTATTTCTCCATACCAAACAGCAGTATCCTAAGTGGGAGAAAAATAATGCATAGTAGAGGTTAAGTTTTGTTTTCGTTGGTAGAATATATTTATTACGAGAGATTATACCTATTACTTTAGAAAGCATAGTGCAGACCTTGTTTATCTGAGTATCCCATGACATTGTGGGCGTAAAATCTATGCCAAGTGATGTGAATGATTGGACATATTCGACTTTGATAGTACTTCGAATCCCGCTTTTACTTGTACTTTTTAAGCCGCCCTTTATTTTTAAATTTACATTCTATTTATTCATTACATTTATTCTTTTGGGTGTGTAGTCTTTATGGTTGAATTTTCAGACTCCTTTAAGCAACAATTACGCATTAAACCAACTAAATTTTTCCATATCGTTTTTCCTTTATTGCAAGCAAGAATTACCGATTATCAGTTGATATACAATTTTCCTTAGATGTTTACAACCTTTAATGTTAGTTTAGTTTAGAGGTTAGTTTAGAGCCAAAATCACTGTTTAAACTCTTCTACATGACTCAAAGTATTTGGTGTACTGACTTAATTATAGTTAGAAAATACGTGCTGAAGACACTCTAATCACGCAAAAATAATTGGTTTCATCCAAGGTTGAAGGGTTTTGATTTCATCTTGTTTGCAACAACGGCCAGAACAACGTGGTTTACGGTGCATATATTGAGGTGGATAACTGCTTTCGGCCCTGCGCAGCTGGGAACCGAGGACCGTTCGCCCTTTGCGGCGGAGGCTCCTTTGCCACCGGTGTTTTGTTATCTGTTGTGCATGCCGTCATTGCACTCGCCGCCGCTTCAGTGGTGGACGGCGGCTGTTGTGGCAAGCGTCTTCTTTTTATTGCGAAAGCAATACTACTCCCATTTTCAGCCCTTCGCGTAGCCCCGGCGTAGTCACGTGATGGCATACCAGCTGCAAGAGATGGGCTACCAAGTCAAGTCGTCGGGTGGTGGTGGCGGCGGTCGGTAGGCATGGCGCACTGCAGCTGGAGCCGCGCTGCTACCGAGTGGAGGCGCTGCTGTCCCCTCTTATCTCAAAGTTGAGGGGAATATGAGGAAAACAACACTGTAATGGACGGTTTGAACAGCGAAGACTTTTTGTCGACGCGTTCACGCAGCAGCCAAGAACGTTGCAATGCAACAAGGCGGCAACGACGCGTTCAGGAAACAGAAGGAGAACGGCAACAACGGCTTGAAAAGGAGCGTGTTGGTCGTGCTGCTCGACAAGTAAAGTATAACGAGACCCGGAGGAAACGGCGTGCAGAAGAGACGTCGCAAGAACGAGCTGTACATTTGAAAAAGAGACGGGAAGCGTCACTTGTGAAGGCTGGTTTCACTGTGTCAACGGGGGACTTGCAAGAGCAACGAAGTTCAGAGTATGCGAGAAGAGTTAGTGAATTTGACTCAGCTACGCGTAAATTTCATAGACGATTCACGAATAACCCCTTCGAAAGTGTGTGCTCGGTGTGTGATCACCTATGCCATAAAGACTGCTTGACTCCGGTAAGCGAGCTCATGTGTCCTGCTCTCCACCTAGCTTATCCAGAATGGGACGAGGAGACTATGAGATGTGCTGTGGTGTGTAGAACGTGTCGAGCTAACCTTAAAGGCCAGAAGGTCCCCCTCTACAGTCTGATGGCTATGTGATTACTCGTGCTGAGACAAAGTCTCACTACGTCAGTGATCACCGAAGTGTCTTCATAGGTATAAACAATAAAGTTACACAATACTAAACTCCAATCTGTGTTCTGTGCTAATCGTACGGTGAACATGACACACCACAATTGGCCACACTACGAGCTGAACAATAGCGTAGCCATGTTATTATTGCTTTCGCAACCTACCAGGCTTAACTAAAGTTAAGCCCCATCTAATTTCTTTCTTTCTGCATTCCTTTATATCTTTCATTTATACTCTGTCTACACGATGGCAACAGTGGCGGCTCAACTTTAGTCAGGCCCGTGCATTTAACGCAATAGTTAAAAAGGCCCCGTTCACCAGAAAATCCGGTGTCGGCGGCCGTCCGCCGGCGTTGACGTTGTGAACGAAAAATCACGAGCATAACGCTAGAAGGCGCGGTAGCTGGCAGATGACTTGGCCTAACACTAACTAGACGTAGGGCTGCTTGACATTACGTTTGGCTGGAGCTGCCAACTCGGGCCTCTCCTTTCACATGGTATAGGGTGATATCAGAATCAGCTTACCAAGAACCTTGCATTCACGTTACGCAGACCTGTTCATACTGATTGGTTAAAGCGGGGCTTTATATGTGGGCTGGTAGCTCATGCTGTCTCGTCATACCCTTAAAGGCGGAGCTCCTTAAGTGCCCCCTCCCCCCCCCCCCCTCCCCCCATAATTTTTTCTTTTATTGCTTCCTACAGTCGCAACAACAACAACAACAGCAGCAACAACATTCCAGCTACAGTAGCAGTACATAGCTTTTACTGCATTTGGGCTTCTGGTAAGATTTACAGATAAGGTTCCAGAACCCACTTCACACTCAATGCGATATAATTTCTTTCTCCTGTTTGAAAAAGCCTCTGCCATAATTCTTTCTACCTGCGTTGCGTGACTTATCCATTATCTATGACTGCGATGAAATTCAATGCAATGCACATAATTGTTTATTTCTTTCAGTAATAAGGCTATGACAGAACAGTATAATGGACCACACTTTGGGCAGTGCGGAGGAAAGAAATAAGAAAACATTCATATAAATGGGTCTCAAACCATGAACTTCGATGTCGATCATCAAACGAAGCATTAGCATCTTTTGGCTTAGTTGTTGTGAAAGCGCTTTTACTTTCGTTCGTCGTCTTGTCTCAACTCCGGTTTGCGCAAGCGTGTCCAGCTAGTGCATCCAAGTGGGTCGCATAGCTGCAAGTTTAAAGCCCACTCGTGGCGGGCGACGATATACAACAATGAGAATCTGCCTCCCCCCCCGCTGCCCCCTCCCCCTCTTCCGAGCGCGAGAAAACAATCGGCGTGCATACGTAATGCGGCAGGGGAAAGAATATCGATGAGTATTGCAAGTAAGCTAGTCTCAGTCCAGTCCACTGCCATGCGCAGGCGTGTATACCTACAGAGGGATGGCGCGTCAAAGTGCACCGGTTGAGTTCTGAACGATTGCATTACAAAAGTCGTCCGTGGTTTTGCGAATCGCACACACACGAAATAGCCCCCTGCTGCTTCATATGGCGGCGCACTGTAGAGAAAATTCACAAGATTCGAAAAATGGGTTTCTGAATATGATTGCAAGAACCATGCCGAGAAGCTCCCCTCTTCCGTCCCCTCTTGCAAGGCTTTCGCGTGTCAGTGATTTCAAAACCGCAGAATAGGATTTCCTTGCACTGAACTCATCTCTAGATATGACAGTAGCGGCGGGGCAACAATGCGCTTCACTTTGTTGCAAAGACACGAGGCTAAGCCTTTTCTGATCCTTTGAAACTTTGACTATGTGGTCATGCAACTCAGCCTAATCGCCAAGTAGGGACTGAAAGTACGAGTGGTTTGGGGCGGTAGTGTGTACGTCTAAGGTTATTTCTGGATGTATTTGTAATACAGTCTGCCGTTCTTGACATTGTAAGTGTGCTTTCGAACAAAATGCACTGCAGGTTAAGAGCAGAGTGGCGAATTCCCCTCGCCGGAGGCGTCACAAGCAACAGCGCTGATCTCATGTGCTGGCATTGTGCGCGTTCGTCCGCATTGCGCATTGCTCACTCGTAGGCTGTTAGTAGAACAAAACCTCCCTTATGGGAGTAAATGGCTCGCGTCCGTCTAAAACGATGTTTTATTTGCTAAAGATAGAAGGTCAACGATGTCAGGAAGAGGTTGAGGCGATCAGGAAGTTGAAAAAAAAAATCATATCGTACGGACACCGGGTCGCCCGACTACTGTGCCGGAGAACCCGGGTTCGATCCCGACCGCCGGCGGCTGTGTTTCGACGGAGGCGAAAAGAAGTGGTGTCCGTGTGCTGACATTGCACGTTAAAGATCCCCATGTGGTCCAAATTACTCCGGAGCCCTCCACTACGTCACTACGGCTGACCTTTCTCTCCTTCTGCTTTCACTTCCACTTTCCTCCATTCCCTTAGGCGGGGTTCAGGTGTCCACAAACAAGTATGACAGATACTGCGCCTTTCCCTTCCCGTGAACCAATTTTTATTACTATTATTATTATTATTATTATTATTATTATTATTATTATTATTATTATTATTATTATTATTATTATTATTATTATTATTATTATTATTATTATTATTATTATTATTATTATTATTATTACGGACACCGGGACATAGTGGCCCGAATGCGGGAAGTGAAACCGCGCACACGACAGCAGCGGAAGCGGATGGGCTTGCTGCCACGCAGTAGTGCGCTAAATTAAGTTTATTAAGCTGTAGCTGGTTGGCATAGTAGCTGATTCTTATGGGTGCAAACTACAGCCGTTGGGTTGCCAATGCAACAGTTGACCCACCTCGGTATCCAGTGGTTAGGCATATCCGGGTTGGACTTCGTAGAGCTTATTTCGTTGAGACAAAAGGGCATTGAAAGAAACACACAGAAATCTCCATTTAAGCAGGAAAAAAAAAAAAAAAGAACTTCTTTTGGCTGCGAAGGACAGATCGAATACATGCTTTAATATCGCTTTTTGCGAGTGAACCAAGTCAGTGGCACTTCAAAAAAAAAAAAAAAGTAAGTGTTTAAAAGATAAGCCAAAAGACAAACCCACATTACATGCGCGAACCACGACCTCCATATCTACATTGCCATGTGGTTTCAATCGATCAGCACTGAGGGTTAGCGTCGCCTTACGGATATTCACCTATCCCCAGATGTACTTTACAGCCTTGGGTCAGAATCTCCACTGACAATCGTTTCTTATTTAGTAGTCCAACGTTACTTAACAACGCTTCGTTGCAACGAATTGAAGTTCGGGGATTTTCTTTGAAACCTATGCGACGTTCGCTTGTACTGCCGCAGCGCTATACTGTAGTAACAGATATAACGAAGTGTCCATGGTTTTCTCCTTGATTCGTTACAGCAAGGTGGTTTCACTGTACCGACTGCCGGGGATTTAGCGTTGCGCCACAAATTGTTAGGAACGTTCGGCCAACGTAGGCGGTCGGCCGACAGGCCCTAATTGGAGCACCTCCAGACAACTATGAGCGAAAGGCATACTGTTATGATTGCGCCATAGACAAGCAACGCTTTCTTGTGGGACGGGAGTCCTGTAGCAATACTCATCAGGTGGTTAACTGTTTGCTTCTAGATCCTGGAATGCAGAAATGTTTTGTGTGATGAACGCTCTGTCGCGTACTCGCGCACATAGTGGTAATTATACTGGTCCTCGCAAGGAAACTTGGGAAATATACCGTTCTTGACAGATTACAATGATGCCTCTATGTTCGTTCAAGGAATAAAGTTGAGTTGTTGAGTTGGGGTCTTTGGGTTATTCTTGGGGGGGATACCGGACACGGGTTATGCCGGCCTTAATTTGCGGCGGCACTCTTGGTGTCCGGGGGAAGAGGAGATGGGATGTTGGGAGGGGGAGGGGGGGTCATCATCGTCGTCGTGGAGTCGCTCTCGTCGTCCTTGTCGTCGGCTCCGTCGCCAGCGCTGTGGCCAGCAGGTCAGCAGGCCCGGTGGAGGGCTACAGTCTTGCAGCCAGGCCGGACTCCTCCAGGAATTCCAGCAGGAGCCGGTGGGCTGCCAGGGGGTTCCTGGCCGGGAAGAGCAGGTGCTCCTCGGTGGCAGCAGGAAGTCCGAGGGCCCGGTAGCCTGCCACCATCTTGCGACGGTGGTGGGCATGTGCCGGGCACACACAGAGGAGGTGCCCCAGCGTTCCTGCATCACCGCAGGAGGGGCATGCTGGGGTGGGGGCCCGGCCACGGACATACATCTCCGTGGGCGTCCAGGAACCTCCGGTGCGGAGGCGTAGGAGGAGAGCTCGTTCCCTGCGGGCGAGCTTGTCGGACAGGCGGTGGAAAGTCCTCCCCTCGGCGATCCGCCGATCGGGGTGCAGGGCCCTCACGGCCTTCTTGAGGGGGAGCCTGGAAAAGTCAAAGGCAGATACATGATCAGTCATACTTACCTGGTCGGAGTGGGCCGCTTTGGCAAGTGCGTCGGCCTCATCGTTGCCCTGGATGCCCGCATGGCCCGGGATCCAGTGCAGTAAGATGACGAAGCCGGCATCCTCCAGGGCCTGGAGTCGCGCTCGTAGGTGGCAAGCCGATAGCTGGAAGCAGGACGGCTTGCGCAGGAGCTGCAGTGCCGGCCTCGAGTCGCACAGGATGGTGTAGAAGCCTGGGGGCTGACCAGTCTCCAGGAAGTCCGCTGCCAGATGGAGGCCCGCCAGCTCGGCTGCAGTAGAGCTACCTGGAAAGGAGAGCCTGCAAGAGCTGGACACCCCCACCTGAGGAGCCGTCATAGCCGCTGCAGCCTGGCCTGTGGAAGGCAGGACCGAGCCATCAGTGAAGAGGAGGGTGCTCCCTTTGCACTCTTCAATCAGGGCTGCGGCAGCCTGGCCCAGGGCAGCAACTGGGGAGCGGCGCTTGCTGACCCCCTCCAGGTCAAGGATGACCTGTAAAGGAGGACGTGTTGGTGGAGGAGGGAGGATGGAATACCCTGGGGCATCTCCGATAAAGTCCTTGTATACAGCCGTCAGTTGCCCCATCCGTGAATGGGGGGCGCTGCACAGTCGTGACAGGAGGGAAGCTCCATCCGGGGCATGGTGAAGGCGGTCCACGTGAGTGAGGCCTCTCTGGAGGAGCTGCAGGGTCAGGGGGTAGACACCGGCTTCCGCCAGTGTTGCCGCAATCCTAGAGCACTGCGTTGCTCCCAGCAGGCGTCGGATCCATTTCCTGCGTGCTCCGTCCAGGATGTTCACTCTGGTGGGCCTGAGGGAAACAAAAGGGAGGGCATAAAGTATTGAAGAGGTGGCGGCCGCCTCAAACAGCCGGATTGCCCATGATGTGGAGCAGCCGTTGCCCCCTGCAAGAAGACGTTGGGCTGCTCGGCCAACCCGGTTCAGATGACCCAGGTAGGCCTTGTCTGCAGGGATCCATGTGAGGCGGTGATCGATCACCAGCCCCAGGTACTTGACCTGGCGTCTCCAGGGCAGGCTGGTGCCGTCGATCATCAGGGTGGTTGCATGAGCTGACGCTCGTGCTCCCAAAGGGTGCACCATGAGGGCCTCAGACTTTGCGGCAGAGAGCTTGAGCCCCCTGTCGCGAAGGAACTGCTGCACGGAGTCGAGGGCTCGTTGAAGGGCTTTCCTGGCAGAGATCATCCTCCTCCTTGGGGCCCGGACCCAGAGCGCCACGTCATCAGCGTAGATCGAGGTCAGCACTCTGTGGTCCCCATCCTGTTTGATGGCGCTAGGGAGACCGGCCAGCACCAGGTTGAACAGGAAGGGGCTGAGAACAGACCCCTGGGGCACTCCGGTGTTGATGGGGCGAGGCGAGCTCAGGGTCTTTCCAACCCGGACCTGCAGGGTACGATTGGAAAGAAAGGCTGTGATGAAACGCCGCAGGTTACCTGTGACTCCCAGGTCATCCAGAGCCTGTTGGATGGCCTGGTGTGGTAGGTGGTCGAAGGCAGACTCGACGTCCAGAAGGGCGAGAAAGGCGACGTCGCCCATGTACTGTGCCTCTTCCAGGGTGGACACTACATCCGCGATGGAGTCCGCTGTGCACCGTCCTTTCCACGTCGCAGTCGCAAGGTGCGGTCAAAACTGCGTAAATGGCGACGTTTTGTATTTAATCGCTTCATTCTCGTGAATAGTTATATGCTATTTATATAAAGATCTGAAAGAAGTAACAAAAATGTGAGAGTAAGTAATAAACACTAGAACCGTGCTAAGCTCCCCTTGCGGGCTCTTTTTCGCGTATAGGCGCGAAACTCCTTAAAGTTATTTAGGCACGGTATAGGCCCTTTGCTGCTCCCTAAAATTATTTACTTCGTAATTTGTGAATCTGTTAACAAACGTATACTCGTTAACGTACAGTCGTAAACTACAAAGTTATGTGCAAGGCCCCCAGACATACATGTAAAGCCCCGCTTTAAGTCGTACGATCGTGCCTGCGTGGTCTAGGGGTAGCAGGTCTGACTTCAAGATCCAAGTGCCCCAAGTGGTTCGAATCCCATTTCAAACGTGCTGTACAGGTTTTGGCAGTTCCTGTGTATCTATGACAAGCATTCCCGTGACGTCACATAAGCCGACGACTAATCAGTGCTGGGCCATGTCTCGTGCCAACTACCACCTGCTAGATGTACGATCGTGAGGAAAGAAAGGACATTAGCCAAAAGCTGAAGTGACGCACATATTGCTAGCGCACGGCAAACACTGTGTGGGACAGTTAAGCTCCGACTTTAAGACTATTACGCGGCACCGTTAATGATTGCCTTTGCAGATCGTCATGCAGGTCAGTGCCCACTGCAATGCACAGTGGGTCAATGCCCTCCTCCCTCCCAGACTTTACGCGAAGCGTGTACAGCTCGTTCGGTCGAAAAGCCATCGGCGTAGCAGTAGTTGTTGTCGGTACCAGCGTGTCGGAAATATTCGTGCGGAAAAATCCTGATTGGTCGATAGAGTTAGGACGTCACAACCACTTGACCTCGGGCGGGAATTTCAAACACCCCGCATTAAGAATAAAGCTATGAAATATATTCAGTAAATAAATCTGCAGCCACTAACGTTCGAGCCCAGGTCCTTTGCACGCCAGACGGGCACGCAAAGGACAGGCCACGAAAGTTCGTCGGTACGTTGTGTGTTAGAACTTAGAGGCGTGCCTGGTGAACGCTTTGCGGTGCGTATGACTTACTAACGTGTGTTTGGGCTGTTTCCTTTGGTAGTTCTTGAACAGAAAGAAGAAGCGAGCCATTTTTATGATGTGGGAAGAAAACGTAATTTTACTCAATTAGCACCTTTTACACAGAGCAGGTCAAATCAAAATAAGGTTTGAAAAGATAAGGAATAATTATTGAACAACTCCTGTGGCCATGGTATATTGCTTTTTTATTTTGGTGTGCTGTTATTTCATTATTCAATCATTACTGACTTATTAGTAGTCCATATCGTGGAACCATATTAGTTCCAGAAATGCACGACAAAGAATAAGTCAGTAACCATAATTTGTTCGACAAATTTCGTTTTAGAACCGTGAAATCAAATCACATTTTATTTTCCAGCTTGAAACTGGATGGCCACCAAACTGTACAGTCAGCTTGACGAAGGCCCAAGAAACCATTATATATCTTGGCAGCGGTAAACAGAACAAAATAACAATCTATGAGCAATACAGATGTAGACATCAATAAAGAATTTATACAAAGCATACATCAGGATACACAACCAAAACAGATGGGTTTCAAAAACTTCGATAATGAATGAGGCGACAGATTGAGAATACAGATTACAATTCCACAAAGTAAGCTCTCAGTTCTTGTGGTCTACATCCGGCAGTGCTTTCATGTTACGAAAAAATTGAAGATTATTACTAAGGGATTGTAACTTGTAATCGGTTCTAAATCGGGATAGGGACTAAGTGTCAGCACATCGAGTGTTGATGACAGTATTACGGTATTTAAGAGATGCAAGTTGTGTCAAGAAATTACTCATACCTGTGGAAGAAAAGTATGTTATTTGTAACGAACGAAATTAATAGACATTATCCACACCGATATTGAGCGATGCTATTGTGGGATTAATACTCGATGTTGGTTCAGCGTTTACTATGAGACGAATAATTTTCCTTTGTACGACAAGAAGCTTGTTCATATTTGATTTGCCCCGCCGGGGTGGCGCAGTGGTTACGGCGCTCGACTACTGTTCCCAAGGACGCGGGATCGAATCCCGGCCTCGGCGGCCGCTTTTCGATGGAGGCGAAAAGCAAGGCGCCCGTGTGCTGTGCGATGTCAGTGCACGTTAAAGAACCCCAGGGGGTCGAAATTTCCGGAGTCCTCCACTACGGCGTCTCTCATAGCCTGAGTCGCTTTGGGACGTTAAACCCCACAAACCAAACCAAACCAAACCAAACCATATTTGATTTAGTTGTTGTTGCCCATACCAGAGTACAGTAGTTTATGTGAGAGAGAAAAACAGCGTAATATATTTGTACTTTACCTCTTACGGGAAGAAGTGTGCGGCACCGTGAGATTACGCCAGTAACAGCAGAGAGCTTTTAAGAGATGTAGAATATATGAGCATCCCAATTAAGGTGGGAAGGAAAGTATACTCCGAGAACCTTATGTTCATTAACTATTTCTATTCGCTGGTCTTGAAACATGAGTGAAAGCAGCGGATGAACTACTTTACTCTTAGCACGAAAAATAACGGCTTTGGATTTGATTGGATTTACCTTGATTTCATTTACTCTAGTCCATGTTGATAGTTTGCTAAGGATAATGTTGCATCTTAACAATAGTTGGCTGACATCACTCCCAGAAATAAGTAAGGTAATATCGTCAGCATAGATTACGAATCTAAATGAGGTGTTGATTCCATCTTTTTGCTCCAAAACACTTCCCTCAAACTCAACATACAAGGATCGGAGGTAGAGCTTCAACAGACCTAAAAACCGGTCAGTGCTCATTCCACTTTCATTCTGAAACTTTACAGCACCATAGACATCTATTGCTTCTTCGACAGCGAGGATGGCCAAATGCTGTGGAATGTTGTAATACAGATCTTTCGCGTCAACAGAGGAGAAACACTTGATAGGTGCAGCCTGTGGAAGGCTGATAGGACCTCTTTTTAATCACATGAAGGAAGTTGGAGTTGCTAAGGCATTTTTCGATATGTCGATGATTTTTGTGGTTTGCCTGCCGTATGTAGGATACACAGAGAGCAAGGTTGATAGCATTGTGGCACTATATTCTCTAAAGCCCATCCGGGGCTTGAGCTCACCTTTGAGCAACCAGAAAGACCAACCACGAAGACCACACGTGTTGGTTTTATAGGACACGAGGGGCAAAATGCCTTCTTCCATACGACTCCGGTCATACTAAGTTGATCAAGCGGGGGCTAGCTGTCTCTTGTTTACAGCAGGCGCTGATCAAATCTTGTCCGCACTTGATGGGCGACAGTGTCAACCTACAGATTGAGAGGTTGAAACGAAGCGGATATCCGAGGAGCATGCTGATATCTGCGGCTGAAAGCTGTTTGAAGAATATGCGACCCCGAACAAGAGACCGCAAACAGAGTGAAAAGAGAAGACAGGTTGTTGTCCTGCCCTACGTACATGGCATATCACACAGTCTTAAGAAGATAGCCAGCTGATTTGAAATTAGGGTCGTGCTTTCTGCACCGAACAAGTTAAAAAGTATGTGCAGGAAGGTGAATGGAATGAGCGAGACTGAGGAAGGATGCGGAGTACTGCACAGGGAACGCTTTGTCAAATGCCGCACGGGTGTCGTGTACAAGATTCCCTTGACATGTGGGAAGGCCCATGTGGGAAGGCCCATGTGGGGCAAACAGGCCGATGCCTTAATGAAAGGCTAAGAAAACGTAGAAATTCGTGTGCCGCATTGTCGGCTCCAGGAAACCTGGCGACCCATATCTCTCGTTGTAAAACGGAAGACGATCAACAGGACTTGAGGGGTACCTATTGTGTACCAAGGTACACCGAAACCAAGGTGCTGGCAAGCGCAAAAGACACTTTGAAAAGACAGATTATCGAAGCATTCAAGATGATTTCGGGGGAAGAAGGGAAATGCGCGAGTGTTCCGTCGGTGGCGCTCAACAGGAAGGAGGGGATACTGCTTCGTTCGGCCAATGTGACAAGAAGTTAGAAGCAATTTGTCATTTTTTTTTTCGTTTAATCTTTCCTTCTGAATTTCTTCGCATTTTTTTCTGAATCTTTTTGTTTTTTCTTCTTCTTATTGTAACCCTACGTTTTTTGTGATGCATTCTTCTTTTTGATATCACAAATAACAGGCAGTTGGTAGTGAGCACATCATCGGTGTGAACGTCTTGGTTTAATTTTCTTGTGTGTGTGTGTTGTGTTTGTGTGTAACCATGCAGCGCCAGAGGTCTTCGCAGTCGTATAGCCAACTATCCCGCTAGCAAGCACTACTTAGCAAGGCGACCTCAGTCGATCGACCCTTCCTAAAACCATATTCAGAGTATATAATACTTTTCTTATCATAAAAATTATGAATATGAGTAAGAATAAGCTTTTCTAATCCCTTAGAAAAAACTGGGAGCACGGAAATGATTCGGTTGTGATCACCACCTTTATATAACGCAGATGTCCTTGCACATTTCATGGAAGTTGGAAATAAACCTGTCTCAAGAAACAGATAAAAACAGGAACAAGGACAGACGTTAACAATTATAATACATATTTTACAGGCTTTGTTTGAATGTCGTCAGTATCCAATGGCCTACTGTTATTGACTCATGAATGTGCTGTATATTTATTTTTTATCTGTAAGAGTAAGAAATATGCTTTCAACATTGTTATAAGCTAGGACAACTGTATCTGAGGGAGCACTAACCGATTTTGCAGCATTTACAAAGTACTATATCAAGTATTCAGCTATTTCGCGATGTTCGATTCACAGCCAGGTTATTTTTATCGGAATTGAGCGGGAGCTATCATGTCCAATGACGCTATTTATAATTTTCCACGCAGCACCAGGACGTTGCCTATTTACGTTTCCGAACAGTTTTTCGTAATAAGCGGTTTTTGCCCGCTTGAGTTCTGCATTTACTTGATTCCTTTTTTTGTTTTGGTGTTGTATTATTTTTCGTGTTTTTTCGCTGTGTGAATCAAGAAAAACATGATAAAGGCGGCTCTTCTTTTTGATCACTTTTAAACGTTCCCAGTTTATCCACGGTTTTCTCGTTTTCATTGAATGCTTAAGTGTTATGAACGGAAAATGTTTTGCATATGGTTTCACAAAGATTTTAATAAATGCACCGCATGCATAATTTGAATTTGCTTGTTCAGGATTGTTGCCCAGTCACAAGTCGCCGTGTCTGGTTTGAACAATTCCAGACTTGCGTGATGGATTGAACTATAATGGCTGCCTTGCATTCCATTGTTTCGGTGCAATTAGTTTGATAGGTCCTGTGTACAGGGCAATAATCACTTATGTCAGAAGTAGGAGTACCATATGTATGAACTTTCGTAATAATATTTGTGAAAATAAGGTGTAGTGCGGATTGAGTAGTGACTGTAACTCGCGCAGATGATGTTATTAGGTTCAGAAAACCAGAAAAATGTAACACAGTGTTAAATTCTCGAGTAGTGTTGGTATCATCAAGCATCAGGTATGTCGCGACCTCACCGAAAGTACACCTTAGAATCGTGAAAACGCCGAACATTTGGCTTCCACCCCCTTAATCCCGGATGTGTTTTGCACCAAGTTCCCGCATCCATATATCAATTCTTTCCTCTTTCCCAATGCACGAGTCAAGCCCACACAGGCGCGTGCCCAACCCCCTCGCTGTTGGCGTCTGGTGTGGTTACAACGCCGCCAACGTAAACCGTCTTGCCTGCTCGGCCGCTTGCGTAACCAGAACAGTGGCAGCGAATGCCGGCAGAAAAGCGCTCGCATCGCGCGCGCTCATCTGCTGGGCGGAACAACGCAGCACGCGGATCTGACAGGCAGGCGTGTAGTGCGGGGGGCACGCAACTTGTTCGCTGCCGCTTCCCTCGTTTTGCTTTTTCCGCATGGTTGCGGCTGGTTAGCGTGATGGACGATTTATGGATGCGGTCGAGATACTCATGAGATGGTTGGCACTTAGCTGCTTCCATTGTCTCGATCGCACCAGGTGCGTGGGATGGAAATTTCGTTACGAGATTCTGTTACAGCCCTACATTTTCACTTTTCCTCGCCAACACATTCTTTCTGTACACCCGTCCGTCAAACTGTCCAAGCCCAGCTTACTGACCCTAAAGAGCACTCACGCTTTAAGGAACATATCTTCTTCCTAATTGCCCCCTCCCTAATTCCTAATTGCGAGAATCGACTTAGAATCTCATCTTTAGTTAGCGCTCATTTCACTAGGAGGAGGAAGATGAGGAGGAAAGTCAGGGAGGTTAACCCGTAAAAGAAACCGATTTGCTGCCCTGAACTGGGGGAAAGGGGTGAGTGGATATACAAGTTGTAAGTGAAGGATGGGTGAAGTTAGTACACTCACATCACAGACATGTCAGTTTATACTTTGTTCAATCCGCCCTTTTTCATAGAAGCATGATCACTTCGATGCGCGTCATTTCCTACAGAACATCGCCTTTTATAACTGTCCCGAGTTTATGATTGTTTTTACCTTTCATTGCCCGTCGAGAACGGTGATTAAAGCAATGTGCGTCAAGAGACGAGGAGGGGTTCTTTCGTTTTGTCTCGATTACAACCCATGCTGCACAAGAAATTCCTACTTATCCGAAGCGCGCCTCATGTGGGTTCCTTTTTTGTTGCTGTTTTTTGGTGAAAGCTCAATTTTAATTTCTTTTAACTTCTGCAACGATTGCCCTGTGGCATTTTTCTTTTTTTTTTCAATTAAGTCGGTTCATTGTCCTACACTAAGGACTGCTCCGAAGATTTTGATGATAATTGTGCTGAGTAGAGAAGGGAGGAACTCCAGCGTTCACCAGATGACAAAAACATTTAGGGGGAGACTTAAGCTCCAGCTTTAGAGATACGACTCGACAGCGTTAATCCCTCCCGTTTACGCTTCCTTTGTGGATCCTCTTTCGTGTAAATGCGCTTCGCTTCTCGCTTAATCCCTAATCTCTTAATCTGCGCTTCTCTTATCTAACATGCACTCATTTGAATACACTCGTAAGCTACCACATTTCGTAAAAGACAACCCGACATGAATTGATATAAAGCTGCACTTTAACCTAGCCTCATGAATGTGCATGCATGAACTAGGGGTTTCGGGTATGACAGAGGATCAAAGAGTCCCGATGGGTCTGATTCCCCTTTTACCCTCCCATCTCAAGAAAGAGGCGGATCGGGTAGCTCGAGGATATGTACGGTGCCGAGCTCCCGGACCATCCGATCTCGAGGAACCTACGCCGGTGTCTTGCAAGTACTCGGCGATACTTGCATATTATAGGGGGGCGAGATGTAGATACGCGCCACCATATAAAGATCTCAACAAAGAAGAGGCGGGTATATAGCGAAAACTACAGTCAGGGACGTTCTCGAATCTGTACGTATGAAACATTATTAACCCCAAGGCATATCCGCCCTTATGCCCGTGGTGTGGTGAAAAACCCGCGATGTATCATATAACATGGACGTGCCAAAATATTTACGTGGTAAACGTCATACAAGACCCTAGTGCGGAGCAATGGGATGCTGGCCAGCGACCGCTGTGAAGACCAACGAGGTCTGATACAGCGTGCTCTACGGGCGGCGGAAGCAAGTGGAGTCCCGGAATAAGGACACCAACCAGTGCTGAAGGTTCTACAAAAGGAGCAACCGCGAAGAATACCCTGATCAAATAAAGTTATTTAATCAATCGAAAAAATCCCAAAGTTGGCAGATCCTGCCAGTTAACTGGGCCATTTCATGCAGTCAAGTGACCTCCACAACCCGTGGGCCAATCAGCGCGTAGCTATCTCAACTGCCGACTACAACATTTCAGAGGCAGGCCCGTAATGTTTAGCTCACAACGCCAATGCTGAAAACATCGATGCCTGATTTTTGTTCTGTTTTCGGAGAAAGCGGCCTTTAAAGCTGTCGCGTTAAAAAAGCTAACGGTTGCTTCGCTTTTTGATATATTTTTGAGCCTTCACTAGTTTGCTCGCTTGCTACTGGCTAGCTTTACGTTCGATGTCCTAGACAGCGAATGATTTCCTTTCCGGCTGTCATTGATGACGTCACAAATCGAAGGGACCAGTGCTAGCTTCCTATGGCGCTAGGGGGTCTTATGATAATTGGAATGGCGCTCTCCACTATCTGCACTCTGTGGTTGCTTGAACCGGGGGGTCGTCCCCTGTACAGACCCGTTAACAGCGGATGTCGAGGGTCGCGAATCGTGAGAATTTTCCTGTCACATTTTGATCTCTTTGATTTTTTTTTTAACTTTAACTGCAAAACAGTTCCTTACTGAAGTAAAATGCCCCGCCATGATGATACAGTGGTAAGGCGGCCGACTACTGTACTGTTCCCGGATTATATCCCGACCGTCGGCGGCTGCGTTTCGATGAAGGCGAAACGAAGAAGCGTTCGTGTGCTGTGCGATGTCAGTGCACGTTAAAGATTCCTAGGTGGTAGAAATTACTCCGTAGCCCTCCTCTGAGGCTTCTCTTTCTCTTTTTTCCACTTTTATTCCCACCTTCCTCCCTTCCTCAACGGCGCGGTTCAGACGTCCACAGTACAATTGTAACAGAAGCTCTGCATTTCCTTTCATGTGAACCAAATATAATATAAGTAATAGGAAACATTCGAATTAAGAATGACTGCTGAAATGATGGCAGTGTCAATAAGCAACAAAAAAAAAATGAAGTGAAGCGTGCGTAGTTGAAAAAAAGCTCGGCGTCATTCAGGTGCATCACATTACCCTTCCTTTCAGATGTCGAAATAATTAATTAATTAATTAAAAATTCATTTGATTTTGGAATAATTGTGTACAGTGGACGATATACAAGCCCGCAACGGCTTGCGTGTTCTGAAGCAACCAACGGAGTAGCAAATACCGAAAACCGTAGTGCCGATATTTCTGCTGATATTACGGTCTAACTGCACACAAGGTAATGCTTGAAACCTCAAACTTTGGATTTTCTTGCCAAAACAGCCATTATCGTCGCAAGGACTAAAAACGTCTTATCCTGACCTATCTATATTCTAACATAACAATGCTTTTCAGATTAATACCGTTTTTATTTTGTTTATGAAATATATTGTAGCTTCCACAATATGATCAGGTGAAAAGGATGACAGGAAAATGTCTATACAACGGTTGTCGCTTAAATGTGCGGAATAAAGGGCAGCGTGCACATGTGACTTGGGCCACGAATAAAAATTATAACCTCCATTGGAATGCATGACTGTTGTACTGATGTGCAATGAGTTGTCAATTAAAATAATGCAAATATGCAGGACCCCGATTTCCAATAAAGTGGGTCAGACAAGTTTGTCAGTTTGCTAACTGCGTACAGAAAACACAACTGCTTTGAATCCGTAAAATAACTATTACATAAGCGAGACACCTGACTAATGGGGCAATTTGAGTCTCAGTGAGAACCCGAACGTCTTAATGTCGACAAAATGACGAAAGTTTGAAGAAGCGCAAGAATAATGTGACTGAGTGATTTAGTATTCTTTCAGCAGCTTTCAACGGATCACAAAAATGTGTTACATACCTAAGTATTTGTGGCATGAAATCATTATGAATGTGGGATGCTCTGGCAAGGCGTATGCGCATGACTTCACGGGAGGCGCCTGAATGTTCGCAGCACGTGCTAGGTTTTATTTCTTGATTAGACGAAAATGAAAAATAAAAATACAGTAAAGGCCACGGTGTAGAATGCATACCATTAGCTGACGAATATCTCAATAGAAGGATTTGTGACGATCTGTATATTTTCGATTGACGTCGAGAGGCATCTTATTCAAAGCTGAAGGATTGTCCGAAGCATTTTCGAGCAAATTGTACGTGCGTTTGTTTCTCCTATGCAACCCACACAAGGAAGAAACATGGTGCGAAATTCGCACTCCCTAAATCGCTGTGGGTCATACCGCGCGATGGAACACATCTGTATTCCCGCTGGTTATATTGGTGACCTTGAGAGTGAAGTCGCTCTTCGCAGAGTGCATGCGGTCTGCGCATGACGTCAATCATTGTCCTCCCCTTTCACCCCCACCCCTGATCTGGCCAAGACGTTTCTCTCGGTCGTCAATGCTGTTTCGGTTCACCGCCACGCTATGCATGGAGCCTCCCAGACGTATACCTTTCTTCTACGTTCCTTCTTCCGGTCTCGCGGGCATTATAATGGACGATCTTGGGACGAGCGTTTCGTGTTCCAACGCGCCGGCGATACCGCGGGGCTGAATGTAGGAAGAAGGAGGTGGCCGGCACGTCGGCCACTTAGGCGTCATTTGTGTCATGCGAGTTTCGCCGCCGACGCTGCTCGATGTATCTTGCGCGCGTGCGTGCTATCGTGTGCCTGTGCCGCGTCCCTCGGACCGTTTTCTATCGCGAAGCGCCGCATCGCTCACGTTAGTCGCAGCCCGCAGGTCGGCCGGTTTCTTCCTTTCTAGGTTTCGAAGAGCGAAATGCTTTTGTTGCTACTCCAGCCCTGCAGAGGGCCCTTTCGTTTCGAAGACAGAGCACCCAATCGGTCGCCTTGGCTGCACGTGAAAGTGCAGCTCGCTTTCTTTGCTGAGACTGAAACCGTGTAAACATTGGAAAGTGAAATGTGCGTTACCTCATGACCGGACTGAGTCCACGAAAGATGCGATGTAAGATAACTGTCGACACAACGCTTGACCTAACTACGTTCACTAGCATAAATAGCAATCACTGAACATTCGATTTTCCAGTCCCAGACTACTTGCTGACAGGATCTCAGCTTCCGCTCTGACAGGAAGCAGCGTGATGGTCACATGACCTTGCAAGCTCCCTCCATCGTTTGCGTTTAGCAGACGATGCCAATCATCAGTCACCACGACGCAGTTGGTTGTTTCCTAGTGACGCCGCGCGCACGTTTACATTTTGGCGCGCGTGTAATACTAAAGATAATACTAAAGACAGATACACGAATCAATCAGTGCTTATCGCGAGCAGAGCGTGACATGCCTAAATGCGAAGCATTTTACAGAGCTCAGTTTGGCGGGGCTTGCTTGCCGTTGTTGCTCTGAAGTTCTTCCAAGGGCTCAGTTCAATTCGCTCGAAAGCAGATGAAAGCGTTCGCAAAAACATTTACAATGAGCGTTAGTTGCCCCAGCAATCTGTGACGCTTTCAGACCTGCGCGCTGAAAAGGCCGTGCAACAGGTGAACTTCTGGACAGCGAAGATGCCAAGCTGGAGCTTTTGTCTGTTTAGCGCACGATATCTTCTGCAGGAACACGAAAAGTACTCAGAATGGGCATAGAGTCTAATTCAATATGGCCGCTGGTCCGGGAAATCTGCTGGTGGGCGGAGCTTCTGAGTTGCCCGAGGAAACATGAACGCTGGACACTTGCCAGCAAGTAAACCGGGACTGTCTAGGATCTAAAATGGAATCTACCCACTGGCTGCTGACAGACATTTGCTGCGTGCATACGAATCCGCCTCCACTTCGGCTTCTGATTGTACGTCCCAGCTTTTCTAGTTTCCACAAAGCTGCACCTTTGTCTCTGGTATATATTACGTCTGTATACACAGATGGCAGCGGTGGCGTAGCGGTAGAACCTCCGCCTCGCATGCAAGAGGACCGGGGTTCAAATCCCGGTGCCGCGCAATTCTCCACCGGATGAAAAAAAAAAAAAAATCCGCGTGTCGATGTAATTGCATAAACAGGTTTGGGGTGCGACCTGATGCCGGTGAACACCTCCAGCAACGCACTCCCTCACCAGAACAGGAGTTGGCCACCCTGGTGCAGTAATTGGCCACAACCTCCTATGATAAGCTCCATAAAACCCCGGCCCTCAGTCACCAGCGGCTGCGGAACAACTGACCACGGCGGCGGTCAGACCTGTGACGCAGCAGGGGGTGTTAAGAAAGCCTGGCTCCGCTGGACAGGCCGCCATTGGAAACTGACCCTGGCAACGTTTAATGCTAGAACCCTAGCTAGTGAAGCTAGCTTAGCAGTGCTGTTAGAGGAACTAGAGGGCATGAAATGGGATGTCATAGGGCTTAGTGAGGTTAGGAGGCCGAATGAGGCATATACTGTACTGAAGGATGGGCATGTACTGTGTTATCGAGGCTTACCAGAGAGGCGACAACTAGGAGTAGGTTTCCTTGTCAATAAGTATATAGCGGGTAATATAGATGAATTCTATAGTATTAATGAGAGGGTTGCAGGCATCGCAATTAGGCTTAATAAGCGGTATAAACTGAAGGTTGTGCAGGCCTATGCACCTACATGTAGTTATGATGACCAGGCAGTTGAAAGCTTCTATGAAGATGTAGAATCGGCAATGCGAAAGGTAAAGACGCAGTATACGGTATATGGGCGATTTCAATGCCAAGGTAGGGAAAAAACAGGCAGGAGACAAGGCAGTAGGTGACTATGGCATTGGTTCCAGGAATAGCAGGGGGGAGTTACTAGTTGAGTTTGCAGAGCGCAATAACTTACGAATCATGAATACCTTCTTCAACAAACGGAAGAACCGTAAATGGACATGGAAAAGTCCTAACGGAGAGACTAAAAATGAAATCGACTTCATAATGTGTTCAACCCCCGCCATTATGCAAGATGTAGAGGTAATCGGGAAAGTGCGATGCAGTGACCACAGGATGGTGAGGTCCCGAATTAGCCTAAATCTGAAGAAGGAACGCAACAGATTAGTAAGAAAGAAACCCATCAATGAATTAGCGGTGAGGGGGAGGGCAGAAGAGTTCAGGATCTCGCTACAGAATAGGTTTTCAGCTCTAACTGAGGATGGCGACATTACCCTAGAGGCAAGGAACAATAATTTCAGAGATATCATTACTGAGTGCGCGGTAGAACTAGGCGGTAGGATAGTTAGAGAGGATACCGGCAAGCTGTCTAAGGAGACGAAAGATTTGATTAAGAAACGCCAGAGTATGAAAGCTTCCAATCCAACAGACCAGATCGAATTGGCCGAGATATCAAAGCTAATCAATAAGCGCAAGGTGGCCGATATAAGGAAGTATAACATGGAGAAAATTGAGCATGCTGTAAAGAGCGGGGGAAGCCTTAAAGCGGTAAAGAAGAAATTGGGCATAGGCAAAAACCAGATGTATGCAATAAGGGACAAGGCGGGCAACGTCATCACTAATATGGAAAAGATAGTGAAAGTAGCCGAGGAGTTCTATACAGATCTCTACAGTAGCCAAAGTAGTCAGGACCGTAATGAGATTGGCGGTAGGGAAAAACAGTCAGACGTTCCCCCAGTGACGAAGGACGAGGTCAAGAAAGCACTAGAAACTATGAAAAGGGGGAAATCAGCTGGAGAGGATCAGATAACTACAGATTTGCTGAAGGACGGGGGGGATATCGTGCTAGAAAAACTGGCCACCCTGTATACGCAGTGCCTGGTATCGTCGACGGTACCGGAACCATGGAAGAATGCAAACATTATCCTCATTCACAAGAAAGGGGACTCTAAGGACCTAAAAAATTACAGACCAATCAGCTTACTGTCTGTTACGTATAAGGTATTTACTAAGGTAATCGCTAATAGAATCAGGACAACCTTAGACTGCAATCAAGCAAAGGATCAAGCAGGGTTTCGGAAACGGTACTCTACTATCGATCATATCCATACCATCAATCAGGTGATAGAAAAATGCGCGGAATATAACCAGCCCTTATACATAGCATTCATTGATTACGAAAAAGCATTTGACTCAGTTGAAACCTCGGCGGTGATGCAGGCATTGCGAAATCAGGGGGTAGACGAGCCGTACGTGAAAGTGCTGGAAGATATATATAGTGGCTGCACAGCAACCATAGTTCTGCATAAAGAAAGTAACAAAATTCCCATAAAGAAAGGTGTTAGGCAAGGAGACACAATCTCCCCAGTACTATTCACAGCTTGTTTAGAGGAAGTATTCAGAGACTTGGAATGGGAGCAGTTAGGGATAAGGGTAGATGGAGAATACCTCAGTAATCTGCGATTTGCTGATGACATTGCCTTGCTAAGCAACTCGGGGGATGAACTGCAAATAATGATTGATGACCTAGACAGGAAAAGTAAAAAGGTAGGCTTGAAAATCAATATGCAGAAGACTAAGGTAATGTTCAACAGCCTCGGGAAGGAACAGCAGTTTACATTAGGTAGCGAAATACTGGAAGTAGTAGGCGAATATGTCTACTTAGGACAGGTAGTAACCGCAGATCCGGACCACGAAAAGGAAATAACAAGAAGAATACGATTGGGATGGAGCGCATTTGGCAAGCACTCGCAGATTATGACTAGCAGCTTACCGGTATCGCTCAAGAGGAAAGTATACAACAGTTGCATCTTGCCTGTACTCACCTATGGGGCTGAAACATGGAGGCTAACCAAGAGAGTCCTACTTAAGTTGAGGACAACCCAGAGGGCTATGGAACGAAAAATGGTAGGGGTAACATTAAGAGATAGAAAGCGTGCAGAGTGGGTCAGAGAAATAACTCAAGTTACCGACATTCTAGTAGAAATTAAGAAGAAGAAATGGACATGGGCAGGACATGTAGTGCGAAGAGAGGATAACCGATGGTCGCTGAGGGTAACAAACTGGATTCCAAGGGAAGGAAATCGTAGCAGGGGGCGGCAGAAAGTTAGGTGGGCGGATGAGATTAAGAAGTTCGCAGGGGTCAAGTGGATGCAGCTAGCACAGAACAGGGTTAAGTGGAGAAATATGGGAGAGGCCTTCGCCCTGCAGTGGGTATAATCAGGCTGATGATGATGATGATGATGATACACAGCCATCAAACGAGTTCATAGTGTATACATACAAAAAAAAAAAAAAAAACGATACGCAGTAACCACAAGTCTAAACAGAATAATGTCAGTCCAACGTCCACATTTCCCGCGCGAAATTCGCCGTTCTCAATCGATGCCGCTGATAGGCGCGACGGTGGAGGAATGCCAGGGCCAGCATTTCCCTATACATGGCTGAAGCTGCGTTTGAACTAGCACCATATCAGCAGCTGTGAAGGAATAAGCCTATACACACAAAATCGCCCCTCAATAGCAGCTTCAAGATGGAAGTTTACTGTTTCTAACACGCATATAGAGAATGAAGGAGGAGCCCTCTCCGCTTTTCTTTCCGCTCTGAGAAGAGCCACTGTTGCCCGTTCCTCCGTTTAGATTCCGATCCAATGCGTTGTGGTTGGCGATGAACGCAAAGGAGTTTGTGCAGAGTGACACTTTAATTACGAAATGACCTTCAGAAAATAGGCGACCCTCGTGGGAGGGCTGGAAGGTAGGGCAAAGCGGAACCAAACCACCCACGTTTCTCGCTTGTCACCCAGGACAATGACAACAAAGGATGTCTTCTAAGATTACTGAAATAGAGATTGATAAAACTTTCATTTTCGACCTTCGGCTTTCGCAAGCCAAAATATAAGCGCTTGACTGACTAACGTTACTACAAAGTGTGGTACCTTGGGCCGCTCGGCTTCCAGCGCCTCGCAGCTAAAAATGGCGTTAAACGTTAACCTCTGGCTCAGTGCCATCGGCATTGTTGCTTCAAATGGTTGAACGTATGGACAAATCGCTACCGCGAAGGTCACAGAAGCGTACAAAAATACCTCACAGGCACTTCAAGGCTCAATCGATGATGCGAGACCGCAAAATTAGCTGCTCAGGAATTAGATAATATAAGCTGCGCTCGCCAAAAGTTTTTTGCTGGAAACGGCTCATGAGCAGACGTAACCTAAGGCGCTTAATTTGCGATATCGATAGTTACGATAATGCTCAGCCTGTTGCTCAGTTCTGTGTTGGCGCAAGTCAGTTCAATATATATTTTTAATTCCACCCCGGCCGGTTCTAATGTCCATGGCTGGAATACGGATGTCAGGAATTTCATTAATTTTTTTATTCATTTTTTTTTGCCATGCCTTTCTTATGTTCAGGAGGCTTCCCTGATATTTTTTAACTTAAAGACGTTCCTCCGGAGTACGTCAACCATGTACCTTTAGAGATATTTTCTGGTCTACATTGAATGCCAGAGATTTTATTGACATGTTAGTATTCTCATGCATGAACAACATGCCATGCTCTCTGCATTCCGAGACGATCATCAGCGGTGGTACTGACTGTCGTGTTTCTTTTATCCGCTTATTTTACATAGCTGAAGCTGCTGAAGACATTAATGCCGGAGGGTTCACGGGGAAGGGAAAGAGGACACAAGGAGAAAGGAATTGGTCATGAAACAACATAACGATATAAAGAAGAAAAAGAAAAGAAAAAATACAGGTCATAACTAAGCGAGCACTATACAGGACAACGGCACGCGTTTACAATCAGATAAGAGAGTACAGAACATTGCTTCTGACACTTGGCAATTTGACGATGCAGGCGATTCCAGTCATGGATGGCGAAGGGGAAAAAAAGTCTTGTTAAGTGTTAGTTCTGCATTTAATTTCCCAAATTGTTTATCCACGATCAAGTCTGATCGACTTGAAATAGGATGAAAGCAAATAAAGTTATTTGTTGTTTTTATTTTCGCATGGTAAATTTCATAAGGCACCTCTTTCTAAAGTTATTTTGATGTGTAAACGAGAGAGCTCATTTCAGTATTAATTGCAGTGTGAGTCACATATTGTATGTGCTATAATATCGAAATACCAAGCGAGCAGCATTTTTCTTTTCACAGTTGAAGGGTGCCAAAAAAGGTGTTTGCGTGTAAGGGAAATAATCTCATGCATTTAAAAACAGCTTCCACCCCCTTCCCCTCCCCCTAAACACCTCTTCTATTGTGGAATAAAATTAAATCGCGCTTCAAATGACTGGAATCGGCTGAAAACATTACATTATAGTATATAAAATAGTCATATGCGTATAAACGTATGTTTTACATGATATAATTTTCACAGTACCGTTAATATACACCAGGAACAACAGAGTCCCTAAAATGGATCCCTGCAGTACCCCCGAAAAGACAGCACCTTAATCAGGCTAGGACCCATTAATCAGTACGCATCATTGACGTCCTTGTCGATAACAATGAATATAGTTAACAAGATTAGTAGGCTCGTTAAGTAGAGATGGTTTATACGTGAGCAAGACATGTGATACCAAATCAAAGGCCTTTCTGACATCTAAGAGAATGCAGTCCATTTGTACACGTAGGTCGAATGACGAGATCAAATAATTACTAAATTCTGAGAGCTGGCGGATAGACGAGAAAACTGCTCTGAAACCATTGAGCTTGCCAAGATTTGATTTTATTCTAAATGCTTCATCACTGCGCTATTACGTGCTCAATAGCTTAATTTGCAACTTGCACTTGCAAGCGAAATTGGTCTGTAATTAGCAATCATATTTTTGGGTCCAGTGCTATGAAGAGACACATTTTAAAGTTTCTCTATTCTGAGTTTTGTATTATTCTTGTTTCCACCAACTTAGAGTATAGTATAACAAAGTATTGAGCAATTATTTCAGCAAAGCCTTATGTGACAAGGCAAGGAACGTCATCGGGTGCATTGACGGCGAGACCTTTATGCTATTAGGAAGTTTAAGACATCGTTGGACGTAATATTCAAGTCTGACATAACTCTTCGCACGTGGTCCCCTATATCTGCAAGTTCATGATGCAAATTTGCTGACGGCTACGACAGCCACTTTTCGATGGAGGCTAAAATCAAGGCACTCGTGTGCTGTGCGATGCCCGTGCAAGTTAAAGAACCCCAGGAATCAAAATTTCCGGAACCATCTACTACGGCGTTTCTTTTAGCTTGAGTCGCTGTTGGATGTTAAGCTCCATAAGCCAAACCAAACCGAATTGCCGAGAAAGCCGATTTGAAATGCTGACTGAAACATCATGAGTTGCTTTAATTAGTTACATGTTCAGAGTCATTATTTAATGTCGGAATGTCAAACGACTCACGGCTATCGATCATTGATATAAGAGCTTTCCACAGTTCCTCTGCAGTTCAGGACCTAGCGCATCTGGTATACCTTTCTTTCGTAGGCTTGTTTTTTTACTTCTATATCTGCACCAAGCCTTCGTACCCTTTCAAATATTTTCGGTTCTCGGTATTTTCTGTACGTGTCGAAGAGACGACATCTTTTATTAATCAAAATATTAGTTTACCGATTCACCCATGGCTTGCTTTTGCGCCCCTTTGGTAATATGAACTGAGACTGATTTATCGATTAGCTGTTCAAGTTTCAGCTCAAGTATATCCTATGACGGTCCATAAGCTACTGAGAAAAATTTACCTGGCAGACCTCTCACTAGCATGTTTCCGAATTTAATGTATGCTTATTTATAAGCAAGAGACAACTGAAAGCCATTATAATTTAATTCGCTCTGCTTACAAGCTAAACTATTTTTCACACAGTAGCATTTTTATACGCGGACGCGATTACAATCATAAACGTATCCAGGAGGAAGGGGGAAGTGCTATCTATTAATACTAACAACAAGAAATTAGCGTAAGCCCCTCAGATTCCAAGCACCGTGTAGTGCTTACACGATGCGGGAAAGAAGATTGTTTAGCGACTATTTTGTTTTTAAAAGCATCTAACGCTCCTACTTCTCACGTTTTGGCGCTTTCGCGTCGGTTTGTCAGGGTCTGTCACGTGACCACCAATGGCTTGAATTATAAGTCCGAAGCAGTGTTCAACATATGGTGGGTTGCCATTCTGGCGATGACGGCCACCCTTAGGCCCACCCTAGGGCACGTTATGCCACTCAAAATGGCGGCCACCCTAAGCCCGTCTCGACGAGATCTATGCGAAGTGATGTTGCGATGGACGATAGCTCCGATAGATTGGGTAGTGGCGAAATCCAGGCTCTTCCGATGCCCCCTAGATGGCGCTTTACTCGATGCGTGTTGAAAGTGATGTTGCAGTGTTTGAAGAAAATGGTGCTATCGTGCGTTTAAGATTTGATGTCAAATAGATGAATAAAAAATGACATACGTACACAAAGTCAAGGTTCAAATCATGCTGTAATCTCAAATGCTGTAATCGTTAAAAAAAGATAACCCCATGAGCTAACGTTCTCGCTTTTTAACGTCTATGAGACGGTGGTGGCAATTTTTTCCCCCCGTTATTTTCAACTGGTGTTAAGCGTGTCCTTAAGCGCCGCAGTGCCCGCTCATGCGTTAAATTCTGCGAAATCGTTGCGTGTGTGTAACGGTCACCTTTAGGTAGCGGTGATAAAGAGCGGCGAAAACTTTAATACAAGGGCCCTCGCATTAATGCAAATCTAAGGCCGCACCTTATAAGGAGGTGGGTCGAAACTTAATTGACACACAAGTGTTTTCCACTATAACGCTCACACCCCTTTCGCCTTGCCTTAATCCGATGGCCCTGTTAGGAGGCCTGGTGGGATCCGGGGCTGACATTTGCAGGTTTCACGCTATGGTACATTAGATTTATTGTGGAATGGCGGCGACACTTCATACACGAGGCTGTAATTATACAAGTTCAGTTGAGCGTTGTTATAATACTAAAACCTTGCTTTAAGTATGTTTTTTTTTTAATTGCTGATTCCCGAGAGATAATGCGATTGAAGGCGATCTGGGTTTCTTGCGAAGTAGCCGAAGGTGCGAGGCTTGCTAACGAGCTGCGTATAGACTGCGTTTAGTTGTATATTAAATATGAGATGGCAAGGAAGCGTCCTAGAATGGCCTCTCCAACTGCACAGGTGAAGGAAATAATGAGGATTTTGCAGCTAGAAAAAAATTCATATACTTTGTGGAGTGCACATAGAAGGTAACAATCAAAATATTTTCATTCGCACTCGCAACAAAATTGCCGTCAACTCTTATGCCCTCGTAATGAGGACTAGTAATTCGCATAGCGTCAAATACACAATTAACACTCTTCCTTAAAAATGTACAGTGTTAGCGGCAAGCTTCATAAACAGTCGAAATCAGTTACATGACTAAAGATGGAAGGGTTTGGGAAGTGTCCTGCCATTATTCGAATTCCTAGTGCTCTTTAAGTTGATTTTGTCACTTTTCATTGTGCAGAATATGCACTCACGTGAGCCTTCAGTAACCCGTACATACTTCTCGTTAAAAAAGAAAAGAAAACAAGCAAAAAACAAAATGGCTACCGATTTATCTGGCTAAACTATACGCGACTTTGGTGCGCTGGCCTGTTTCACCCGTGTTTAGCTCTGTTTACCGTGGTCCGGTTTAACTACGGTTTTGCTACGCAGCGCACGTCGAACTATTCAAGAGAGCCAGCCTAAGCGTTTGAGATATATACCAGCTGCAGTTCCCACGATGCAGAGTTTCTATCCACAGTATGCAATCACCCGATATACTTATAAAGCCTGCAGCTTCAGCCAAGCTGTAGGAGCATGCTTGCGTAGCCTGCGGATTGCGTGTCTGATTCTAGATCAGGGGTATCGGGCACGGTTCCCGTCCCATCCTCCCATTTCAATGGATCTAGGAGCGAAGCGAACTGGCAGCTTCTGGCAGCTAGGTCATGTGGCCTTGTCACGTGACGTCATACAACCAGCCGACAAACCAGTGCCCGACCATGTCACATGTCAAATACCACCTGTCAGAACATGCTCATGATTTTTCACTTACAAAGTCGACAAGGCAGAGGACTCCGGATTTTCTGACGAATGGGGCCCTTACGCTACCACGTTAAGAATCACTTAACCCTATTCCTGTTTCAGTTTTACCCAATTGCAGACTCTCTGCCTGCCAAAGGCTTTGGTAAAGGCATGTGACCGTACTTCCCCACTTATACACCTGCGCGCAAAGGAAGACATCAAAGCCTCGCCAGTCAGTCAGCAGCAGCCGGAAACAATGGACGGCAGCCGCAATTAAATCCGAAGCTAAACTGCGCTCTATTACGCCAACATCCGCCAATAAACATGTCCATCCTTTGTTTACATTCAATGGCCGTTAGGTGGCGGCACGAGCGCATCAGTACGCTTTGCTCTTGCGCAAACAGTTCGCATCTTGTGATCGTTGTTGCGAGGGCGGTGAATCAGCATGCCACTGTACAAGGTGCGCGAGCGCACATTTTTTGGCTCGTGCCATCCGATTGTGTAAGACGGGGACGCAAGAGTTTGCGCGAGGGCTGCGAATGATAGTGGGAGGGAGGATTGATTCGTCCAGCGCGGCGTTTAGGGGCCACTCGCTTTCTTATTCTTCATTGTATAAAGATGCAAAAGAAAAGAACGAAGAGCGAAAGGACAGAAGGCCCCGCGGTAGAGGCCACCGGCAGGTTGCTCATCCGTACGGGAGCATCGGACCCGGCATGCATTCAAGTGCAGTGACGACGGGGCACCACCACCGCGACGTAGGCAGCAGCGGCTATCGGTCGCCCGTGGCGGGCTCCCGCTAATGATGCACCGCATAATCATGCCAGCGGCGTCCTGACGGACCCGGCGGCGGCCGGTGGTTCCGCTCCGCTGACCTTCGCCATTTAATTTGCCTGGGCGGGGAAAAGGAGAAGCGCGCCGACGATGCTGGTCTCTCTCCGAGATGTCTCTGATGAGGAAGCAAAGCGTGCAGGTGCGCGGCCGGAATTGGAACAAGGACGGAGCTGTTGCCGCGCTCGGGGCACGCCGGCTGGACCGCTGGAGCTTCGCGGGTCCCCCGCTCCTCGCTGCCTCCCAAGGGCGTTCGGGGGTGCGCTCGAGGGATCGGAGAATGTACGGCCGCGAAGTCTCGCTACCCTCTGCTACACCTTTGCTCGTCGTGCAGCTCTCCTCAACTGCCGCGGCCAATCGACAAGGAAATGATTCGGGTGTGCAAGGGTGACGACGAATCTGTAGCAAGCGCGGAATGCTCCATTAACTTGCAGTTTTATTTTTTTCTCTATGGAGTGCTTAGTTGGATTTGGGATCGAATTTCTTGATAAGCAATCACTAAAAATGACAAATATTTTCATTTGCGCTGTGTTCCGCTGTGCATGTTTGATTCAAGAACATTTTACGCGGCAGTGTTATAGGCTCCGTTCTGTACCAAATCCATCTTCGGCATTGTCAGCGTGAGCGAAAAATCCCGAGTATGTCTTTGCTAGTTGACAAGGCCGGCAATGATTGGTCGGCAGGTTGTATGACGTCATGAGACCATACAACATGGCTGAGTTGGCAGGCGATATGAATCGATCCCGGAACCTTGCTGGCGACGCGAGCAGACGATCAGGGGGTAGCGTTACGTCATCAAAACGACGAGTCAAGCAGACGACTCAACAATCGGCAAGGCGCTCTGTGTGCAGGCGCCTACTCATGCACGTTTCTTTTCTGCAGTCCTGCATAGTACGCTGTATGACCGTGTGGCCTATACACGGAGATATTATTAAATAATTAGAGGGCTGTACGCTGACCGGCGAGTTGGTGACTTAACTGGGTGAGTTAACGGCTTGTTTGCATGCTGTTCTTGCTTCCATTTAATTGTACTACGTTCCTACGAAAAAAAAAAAGTAAGAAAGAAATGACTACCGCCTCTGGGCTGTCGAGTTGGTTCGAGGTCTTTGAGTGCGGTCATTAACAAAAATTGGCTTGTCTAAGCACAAAATGTACACAAATACTGAATGCTTCCAATTGGTAGTATAATGATATTTCAAATCTTAACGCCGCCAAATGAGTACAGTTCTTCACCATTCATCTTTATCTATTTAGATCAGTTCTGCGATAAGGCTATTCAACGAGAATATTAGGCAATATTTATGAGCAATAATACTCAATTTTCATTAACAGCCCCGCTGGGGTTGCGCAGTGGTTACGGCGCGCGATTACTGTTCCCAAGGATACGGGATCGAATCCCGGCCTCGGCGGCTGCTTTTCAGTGGCGGCGAAAAGCAAGGCGCCCGTGTGCTGTTCGATGTCAGTCGATGTTAAAGAACCCCAGTTGGTGGAAATTTCCGGAGTCCTTCACTACGGCGTCTCTCATAGCCTGAGTCGCTTTGGGGCGTTAAACCCCACAAACCAAACTAACGCACCAGCGGTATATTATTTCGTTGTTTGTTTGAATGTCTCTGTATTTTCAATTTGCGATTTTGTCGTGATTGTGAGGTACTTTGTTCTGTACGTAGAAAAGCAAATGCTGTAGGAATTTTGTGCGCATTTCAGTAGCCATCTTGTTATGATATAGATTTAGGTCACACTTTTTAAATGTTGCCTGCTTACAAAAGTGAAATAGCAAGAAGACTTTTCCGGCATTGTCTTGCCGAAACTAGGTACTGTATGAGGCCTTTGTAAGGCAAGCAAGCCGTTCGCCTCCGCTGCTCCTCCGCTGCTTTTTTCCTTGAAAAGAAAAATAATTAATTGAATTCAGAATTTCTGAGCATGAACTAGCGTAGTAAGACAGTCTAAGTTTTTTCGCCCTCACTTTTATAGTTCATAATTTAGGCATTGAATGTGTATACTGTCCATTTTCTAGCTACAGCCTCTATGAAGTGAAAACAAGCAAGCATTTCGCTGCCGCTGCCCTTTTCCTTGAAAAGGAAAATAAATAATCAAATTTAATTGAATATGTGTGCATGAACTAGCGTAGTAGGACAGCCAACGTTTTGCTTTACTTTTATAGTTCATAATTTAGGCACTGAATGTGTATACCGTCCATTTTCTACCCCTACGAAGCGAAAACAAGCAAGAATTTCGCCTCCGCTGCCCTTTGTCTTGAAAAGAAAAATAAATATACGAATTTAATTGAATATGTGTGCATGAACTAGCGTAATAGGACAGTCAACGTTTTATTTTTTTTTTTCGCTTTTAATACTTCATAATTTAGGCACTGAAAGTGTATACTGTTCATTTTCTAGCTACGGCTGCTATGAAGTGAATACCTTTAAGCGCTTTGAAACAATATAATAAAAAAGCGCGTATTTCATTAGAAAAAGCATTGTCTCCTACTGCGACGACAGAGTCACGGTATTTTCGTGACGTAGCAAGAACGAAGGAGGTCTATACATCACAAATCACCATTTAAAAACGGGAAAAGTAAGCTGCTCATGACGACATGTGCAGTTTGGAATGTCAATGTGTGTGCTGTAATTCATATACCACCTTAATGTTCAATGACCGCACAGCAGGATTAATATGTGAATTGAAAATTACATCACAAATAATTATTTACAACGGAAAAAATAAGCTGCTCGTGATGACGCATACAAAGTGGAATGTCAATGAGTGTGTTGTGTTGAAAAATTAGCGTCATGGCTTTCATACAGGACAGAATGTGTTAAGAAAAAGTTTATTGGACATTAGACATTCACATGAGCTGCGACAAATGACCAAAACAGGAAATACACATGATTAATAAAGAAAGGAAAGTAATTCCTAGGACAAAGAGAATTTATTGTGTACATATATACATATGCTTACAGACCAATAGCACTATACAAAACACTATAGGGTACTTACAATATAATAAACTCGAATACATGATTCCCCAGAGAGGGGGCAACAATAGAGGTTGGGGGGGGGGGGGTTCTAATAAAGAACGACAAGCATTTCTAATCTGCTCCCCCGTACAACATAGCGCGTGTTACAAATAAAATGTTGAAATGTTAAACGAGGAAGAAAATATGAATTGACGTCATGCTGAATAACCTACTAAATTGTACCAGAAGTAAGGATTAATACTCTTTCCCAGTTTCAAAACAGTCATAGCTGCTTTATTTACAACCACTCATACAATGCTGTTTATTACAGCACACATGGCTGTTATGTTTACGAAAAAGATTAGCAATCGAAAAAAAAAAACAAAAACAGTTGAACTTTGTTGCGTTCAACTGAACGCTGGCTGTGTTCGACATGTGGCGCGCGATGTGCCGTGTGCAGTAGCAGCGCTCAGGCTTTCGCATTTTTAAGGCGAAAGTCTTTAATGGCTCATACTGTCGTAGACAAAGTGTGTCCCGCTATTGCGGCGGCTCTGATTGGCCAAGGCGGGATGACGTCATAGAGGTCTCGACCAATCCCAGAGCACCACTACAGTATGCGCGAATGCGTGCCTTATATGGCCATATGCCAATCAATGATCAGACACTAATTACGGACGAATTAATTTTACGACTAATTAGTTCGTTTCTTATTTAACGAATTAAGAATTAGTTAATCAACATAATTGTTGGCTAGTTAGTTAATTAATGTAATTGCTACTTAGTGACAGTTGTATAGCAGAATGCGACGCTGAGGTTGGTTGGTTGGTTCATAGGAAGGGAAAGGCGCAGTATCTGTCACACTTGCTCTGTGGACACCTGAACCGCGCCGTAAGGGAAGGGATGAAGGTGTGGGTGAAAGTGGATAGAGAGAAAGGGGGCCGTAGTGGAGGGCTACGGAGTAATTTCGACCACCTGGGGATCTTTAACGTGCGCTGACATCGCACAGCACACGGACGCCGCTTCGTTTCGCCTCCATTAGGGTGCATCGAGGCACCCTACCTCCATCGAAACGCAGCCGCCGAGGCCGGGATCCGATCCCGGGAACTCCGGCACAGTAGTCGGGCGTCTTACCACTGCACCACCCCGGCGGGGCCTGAGGCTTCCGCCTTTCGCTACTTTAGTCGCTAAAGTCCCTCGCAATTTTTTAAAATTGACACGTTAAAGATCCCATGGTGGTCGAAATTACTACGTAGCCCTCCACGTAGCCCTCCGTAGCCCTCCTTCTATCTTTCCACGTTCACTCCCACCTCCCTTCCTTCTTTTGCGGCGCGGTTCAGGTGTCCCACGAACATGGTGCAATACCCGAGTTCGAACCCGACCTCGGCGGCTGCGTTTCGATGGAGGCAAAGCGAAGAGGCGTTCGTGTGCTGTGCGATGTCAGCGCACGTTAAAGATCCCCAGGTGGTTGAAATTACTCCGCAACCCTCCACTACGGCTTCTCTTTCTACTTTCACTCCCACCTTCCTCCCTTCCCTTACGGCGCGGTTGAGGTGTCCACAGAAAGCAAGTGAGACAGTTACCGCGCCTTTCCCTTCCTATTAATCAATCAACACGGTGCAAGAACCGTGCCCACGAACGTGTGTGGCAGATACTGCGCCTTTCCTTTCCTGAATAATGGCTGCGTATGGGTGCGTTGGTTAGGCATATGTTACACCTGAAAAGCGTCTTTTGCTGTTATCCGTATGTTATTATGCTCTGTTCAACATTTCCTTTCCTGCGAATCAATTATATTATTATTATTATTATTATTATTATTATTATTATTATTATTATTATTATTCACAGGAAGGGAAAGGCGTACTATATGTCACACTTGTTTTTGTGGACAGCTGAACCGCACCGTAAGGGGGGGAAAGCTGATGATTTATAGGAAGGGAAAAGCGCGCAACTGTCTCACTTGTTTTCTGCGGACACCTCAACCGCGCCGTAAGGGAAGAGAGGATTGTGGGAGTGAAAGTGGAAAGGGAGAAAGAGGAGTCGTAGTGGAGGACTACGGAGTAATTTCTACCACCTGGGGATCTTTAACGTGCGTTGACATCGCACAGCACACGGACGCCTCTTCGTTTCGCCTCCATCGAAACGCAGCCACCGAGGTCGCGTTCGAACCCGGGTACTTCAGCACAGTAGTCGGGCGTCTTACCACTGCACCCCCACGGCGGGGCGCGCCGTAAGGGAAGGGAGGAATGTGGTAGTGAAAGTGGAAAGAGAAATTAGACGGTCTCTTCGATGTCTCTTAAGAGGAGAATGCGAAAGCCTACCCTTCCTCTCCTATCATTTGCCTCGCACTGTTTGATTGTTATCGGCGTTCATTGCAGTGCTACATATAATTATAATTGGTTTACAGGGAAGGAAAGGCGCAGTATCCGTCACACTCTCCGGCAAGTGTATTTGGACGATACATCATCGCTGCTGTCGCGTGGCGCTCCTTGGCGTGCGTTAAAGTGTGGGATTGGAGATGCCAGGAACGCTATGAGTGAGTGAGTGAGTGAGTGAGTAATTCAACTTTATTGTCCGACAGAAAAGGCTCTTTTCTATCCCAGGTCCTCCCCTCACGAGAAGGTGGCGGTGACAAACTTTATTAAAGTGAGCCTTAGTTGTAGAGGAGAGGCGCCTTGGGGCAGATGAGAATCCGCTTCAGATGCTGGCCAAAATCCCCTGGATGTCGGCGGCCTCTTCAGCCAGTCGGATCGCTAGCTGCTGTTCCGGGGTTGGGCTTTCCAGCAAAGCCTCCGAGGCCTCTCATCTATCAATGTTATTTGCCCTGCCTGGGGAATCGAAACACTCCCATATTATACGGTTCAGGGTGCCCCTCTGCCCGCAAATCCTGCAGCTCTCATCTTCAAAATCTGGGAATATATATATTTATTTAACACCGGATTTGGATAAACATCTGCTTGCTGACGCCTCCATGCCGTCGTTTCCCATCTAGAGTCTTGTCTGGTGGGGGTAGTTTCAAACGCTGCCTTCTATAATACTGCGTCACCTAATACGACAGCAGACGCCCTTATCTGCTGTAGCCTTCCTAAGATTGCTCATTCCGACCTGCTCGGAAGTTGAGATCTCGAGCCAGGTTGTGAGCAGCCTCGTTGCCACTAACAGATTCGTGTGCTGGGTTGGTTGGTTGGTTGGTTCATAGGAAGGGAAAGGCGCAGTATCTGCCACACTTGCTCTGTGGACACCTGAACCGCGCCGTAAGGGAAGGGAGGAGGGTGGGAGTGAAAGTGGATAGAGAGAAAGGGGGGCCGTAGTGGAGGGCTACGGAGTAATTTCGACCACCTGGGGATCTTTAACGTGCGCTGACATCGCACAGCACACGGACGCCACTTCGTTTCGCCTCCATCGAAACGCAGCCGCCGAGGCCGGGATTCGATCCCGGGAACTCCGGCACAGTAGTCGGGCGTCTTACCACTGCACCACCCCGGCGGGGCCAAATCAGATTAATTGTCCTATCTAATTCTTTTTGTCTTAGAATTTTGAGTGCCATGGGAGGATATCTGCCGCGGCACTCAAAATTCTAAGACAAATAGAATTGGATAGGACAAGAAGAAATCTCGCGCAATCTCGCGGAATATGACAGATCTCGCGCACGGGATTTCGTTCCATGAGTCTAATAGAAATAATATGTCTTGATTGGCTTGGTTGATTGGTTCACAGGAAGGGAAAGGCGCAGTATCTGTCATACTTGTAGCTGTGGACACCTGAACCGCGCCGTTAGGGAAGGGAGGGAGGTGGGAGAGAAAGTGTATAGAGTGAAATAGGAGCCGTAGTGGAGGGCTACGGAGTAATTTGGACCACCTGGGGATCTTTAACGTGCGCTGACATCGCACAGCACACGGACACCTCTTCGTTTCACCTCCATCGAAACGCAGCCGCCGAAGTCGGGTTCGAACCCGGGTACTCCGGCACAGTAGTCGGGCGTCTACCACTGCACCACCCCGGCGGGCCTGAAACATTTTAATAGCCGTGCATTAGTGCCTCTGCTCTCTCTTGCTGGAGCTCTACAGGCTCAATTCAATCCGGTTAGCACGCTTAAAAAAAACTGATTTATTTATAGGAAAGGAAAGGCGCGGTAACTGTCTCACTTGATTTCTGTGGACTGATTTATTTATAGGAAGGGAAAGACGCGGTAACTGTCTCACTTGTTTTCTGTGGACACCGCAACCGCGACGCGTAAGGTAAAAGAGGAAGGTGAGAGTGAAAGTGGAGAGAAAGAGGAGCCGTAGTGAAGGGCTACGGAGTAATTTCGACCACCTGGGGATCTTTAACGTGCGCTGACATCGCACAGCACACGGACGCCTCTTCGTTTCGCCTCCATCGAAACGCAGCCGCCGAGGTCGGATTCGAACCCGGGTACTCCGGCACAGTAGTCGGGCGAATTTCTGTGGACACCGCAACCGCGCCGTAAGGGAAGGGAGGAAGATGGGAGTGAAAGTGGAAAGAGAGAAAGAGGAGCCGTAGTGGAGGGCCACGGAGTAATTTCGACCACCTGGGGATCTTTAACGTGCGCTGACATCGCACAGCACACGACGCCTCTTCGTTTCGCCTTCATCGAAACGCGGTTAGCACGCTTATTGTACAATTCTATAAAGAAAGAAAGAAAGAAAGAAAGAAAGAAAGAAAGAAAGAAAGAAAGAAAGAAAGAAAGAAAGAAAGAAAGAAAGAAAGAAAGAAAGAAAGAAAGAAAGAAAGAAAGAAAGAAAGGAGACATTTGAAGGAGGAATTCCAATTCCAGTAAAATGCCTCCGCTGGGGGTGGCGCAGTGGTTACGGCGCCCGACTACTGTTCCCAAGGATGCGGGATCGAATCCCGGCTTCGGCGGCAGCTTTTCGATGGAGGCGAAAAGCAAGGCGCCCGTGTGCTGTGCGATGTCAGTGCACGTTAAAGAACCCCAGGTGGTCGAAATTTCCGGAGTCCTCCACTACGGCGTCTCTCATAGCCTGAGTCGCCTTGGGGCGTTAAACCGCACAAACCAACCAACCATCTGGTAAAATGCGTTGCGGGGCTAGTTGGTTAACAACAGAGACACCACAAGCGCCCTGTCCTGTCTCTCTTGTCTGATTGTGGTGTCTCTGTTGCGCTTTACATAAGTTTACAAAATTGAAGGAGGAACAAAAGAATGGAAGAGGAAGAAAGAAAGAAAGAAAGGAAGAAAGAACGGAAGGAAGGAAGAAGGAAAGAAAACAGGGAAGAAGAAAAATGAAATAAAGAGAAGGGAGAGAGAAAGAAAAAAGGGGGAGAGCCCGCGCGCATTTATGATTACGCGGCCATCGATAGGCGTTAAAAAGGCCGCGCTTCATAGACTGGAAACGAACCGTGCCAGACGACGCGTCGACAGTTGGGACATCGACAGGCGAGTCGCGAACGATCTCGATGCTTGCGCTGGGCCCAACATTGCTGCTGGCGGCAACGACACGTTCGCTCGGCCTTCGTCCGATCCGGCTTCCGGAGACACCTGTCTTTTTCCGCGGACGCTTTCGATAGTGGTTTTTGAGCAGGAAGAGCAATGCAGTTTTGGCAGGTCTGCATCCCAGCTTGTGGCATCAAGGCTCGAAGGGCCACGTCGATTGAATGGCCGAGACCGGTTTTTAACGTGTCGGCTTATGCCCGTAAAGTTTTTGACCCGGCCTTGTCACTGTGCTCAGTTCGGGGGAGGGGGGGGGGGGGGGGGGGGGGGCAAGTTGATAGTGTCAGTGCTCATTAACTCCTAAAGTTTTTATTATACGCTAGTCGAGGCAACTGGAAGCGTAGGCTCGACCACGGAGCAGGCTGTCAAACGAAGACGGGTTGGGCGCAGCTACAGTGTTTCCGATGATATAGAAGTTTGTCTCTAGAAAATAATAAAAAGAGCAGGTAATGAATCTTAACGTCCATTTTTTAAATCTAATGAAGTAGCTGTTGGAGCCAAGGGGCTACCAGCCTGGCATTGGATGACACCCGTCCGCATTACAGAGTGGAACGAATGCATTGAAAAGTCGAAAGAGTCATCAAAGATTTACGTTTATCGCAGCACATTTTGTAGACCGATTTTCGTTCGTTATTCCCAGGTGAGTATGGGCCGCAAGCTTCAAACCTAAATAGCTAGTTAAAGACAAGCTAGTTGTAGTGATCATGTTTGAGGGAATTACGCTTATATACGGTATATGAGCTTTCTTTTGTTAGAGGTGTGCGCATATTCGAAAATTTTCAATAGCGAATCGAATATCCTCTTAATCGATTATCCGAAAGAACCAAATAGTACGTTAAAAACTATTGGAAATAAATCTAATATTCTCTTAACTTATCGAATACTTTTTGAACAATTAGCTCAAGGTTCGAATAAGGCTTAATGTAATTTCCTTCGACGAGTGTTCCAAACATAGGTCACACACACCGACTCCGCATACTGACCTGCCGAGATCATAATGTTCGGGATGATGGGTGCCGCGACGTGGCCCAGTAACGTGGCGGTTTTCATAATGCTCACACTTGGCCTCAAAGTTAAGACGATGAGGAAGCTAAGACTCAAGCAAGTTCAGCGAGCGCTACCATGATGTTTAATATCGGTGGCTCCGGCTAAAACGTAGCTGACACCCGTCGCATGTTGGAAGGTGTGGGTCTAGCATACTCGCTGCCGTCATCGATAACAAAAGTGGAATTTTGTATACGTAAAATTTGACGGTCATGCGGCAAATCTTACTTCGTGTTCTGACTCCATTATGAATATTAACATCAAATCGTTTATCAGCTGTAGCTATAACCAAAAAAGTAGAGCCTACTCCCCCCATTTTTTTTTTTCTCTGCGTATCAAAAGGTTTATCGAAATGGTTTGGTTTATGAACTTCAACGTTCCAGAGCGACTCAGGCTATGAGAGACGCCGTAGTGGAGGGCTCTAGGAATTTCAACCACCCGGGGTCCTTTAATCTGCACCGATTTCGCACAGCACGCACGGGCACCTAGCTTTTCGCTTCCATTGAAAAGCGGCGCCGTGGCCGAGATTCCACCCCGCGTCCTTGCTTCAGCAGTAGAGCGGCCTAATCACTGAGCCAATTCAGTGGGGCATTTAAAAAAAAACGATTCTTTCCTTTCCTACACTTATTTGTTTGGAAACTGCGAAGAGAGAACGAATAAAGTGGAAAAAGGAAAGAGAAATAATCTGGAAGTCGCTTATAGAAAAGCTCTCTGTGATATCGGAAACTAGGCACAGCCAACGAGATCCGCCGTAACAATTCCTCTCTCGTCGTTTCTTGAACAGCCGCGCCAGATGAAGGGGATATGAGCGTGGTCGATATGGCCGAGCACAAGAGGTGTCAGAGGTCCTCTTCACGCCATCACCGAGCTTTCGACACCATGCGAGCCCTGGAAGGCGAGAGAAAACGCACTTCGTGTATGTGCAGGGAGGGGGATTCGGATGCGCTGACCGCATAGCTTGGCGGGGAGGACACCTGCGAACTGCGAGGGGGGGGTGACTTCAACGACGGCGACAGACGCGCGGTGTCTCCTGACCTTCCCCTTTGTGGCGCCTCGCCGGTCTCGTTAGGGGCGACTTCGCTGCGCCGTAGGGCCGTAGTGCGCTCCCTTGACGCAATGGGGCCGCCTTTACCGACTCATTAGACCGCAGCGCCCGCATTGCGACGCCGGGCACCTTTTGAGCGGCGCTAACCAGGAGGCAGTGGCGTTGGCTCACTCCCCAACCCCGGGGTCCACCGTCCACATGAATGGAGGAAGCGTTCGTTCCACTCCCCTCCTCGCACATGTCCAGTGCCTTACCCCAGCTTCGGACCCATGGTGGCTGCGACCCCTTATATAAAAGGGCCGGGACCGTCTTTCACTGGGGTCTCTTCACTTGGTTGCTTCGTTAGACGGGTGTGCGGTGGGTTCTGCGCGTGCTCTGCAACGTCCTCCGTACACGAGCAGGATTCACGATCGGCTTTTTCCACCTCTGCGTGACGGCATCAGGGACAGACATGAAGGTTTGTGCAGTCAGTTGATTTCGCTTTCTCCAATCGACGTTGAGGTGATTGTGCGAGCAATTTATCAGCACGCCTTTCACAATCAAGTGGCCCGCCTGAGATAAGTGAGAAGCTCGCTTCAGATTCAACGCAGTTGAATCGTACATACGGCCATCGCAGAGTACCACGCGGCCTTCGTGGATTACATTTTGCCAGTCGAATGCGCATCACCCTCTTACAGCCCTTTTTAGGGTCCCAGAGCCAGAGCGTAGTCCCAGAGCTTGTCCCAGAGCCAGAGCATAGTCTCCTGTTGGTCGCTCTGAGTACTTTTCATTCACGCTCAAGTTTCCTAACCGATGTTTTAAAGAACAAAACTGGACAAACGACAGGAGAGAGGCAAGGAGAAAACATCTGTCGTTTCTGCGGTTTTATTTCTAATGATGTCCCACCAACCATCTGGCCTAAAATCACGCTCTCTCTTAACACATTCCTAACCAAGTTCACGATCATGAAAATGCTCTGCGTACGTATGCTGTTTCATCTTGCCGTACCAGGTCGCATTACTTTCAGTCCTATGTTTTATTCTGCGGCACTAAGTAAATGTAAGAAAATAAAAAAAGCTATTATCAAACATTCTCAGGATATGTCGTTTATGGATTTCAAAGATTTCGTATAAGGCGTGAAGACTTTTCATTACTAGACTTGGCAAAATGTATATGGGCCTGATTAGTAAGGTTCGACCCAATAGATCGCTATTTTATCTGAAGGCTTCGGCTGAACTACCTTTCGTTAATGCGCGGAAATCACAAAATGGCAGCTTTGTTTACACCAAGAAGGACAGCTCGAAGAGAAAAAATGTGATCTTCAAAATGATCCGCTACACAACGTCAAGAACAACACAAGGCAGGACCAAGTTGAAGTACAGTCAACGACAAAAGGCCGCGGGATGCAGATTGTCGAAAGAAAAAAAAAGAATGTTGCCTCACTCCTCAGTTGACGCCCTTCTGGAAGATGTAGCATGCTTGTTCCCTTATGCTTTAATGCTTTTTGTTGACCTCCTTTCTTGAATCGCATACAATATTTTTTTATCGCGAACACGCATGCCGCAAACTTCACTCTACCTCTGTACGGGCTAAACCTTCACTCATTTCCACTCTTCTCGTTAATCGCTAGTTCAGCATGGCGAGGGCTTCTACCCTTTCTTAGAGAATGCGAACGACCGGCCATTCGTTTATTGCAATGGAGAACGTTCTCGACCGGGACGCTTCGCACCACCTTTCCACCTGCAGGGCGCGCACAATCGCACGTCCTCAACGCGCTGGATGCTATAACGTCGGATTATTCTAACCGCTTCACAATGTGTAGTCGAGCTGACAGGTCTCCGCATAAATTTGGCGCGCAAAGCGAAAAGCCAATGGCAGCGCGATGACGCTCGTAAACACCGAGTCTCTGGATGTCTGTGCGCGCGTGCATGCGTTCGCGTTTGCATCCCGCCGCGTACGCAGTGAGCAGCCAACGCAGTCGAAGGTCTGTTGCATATGTCATCCTCCAGACAAGCGAGGGGAAGACAGGTACGGAGCGCAGAGATGTTGGATGGCGACTGAGGGCGGGCGGGTACAGCAGAGCGTCTTTAGGAGCAGACGGCATTAGCATGCATAGGACGGGTGGGAAAGCGGGCGAGGTTTCGGTAACTGGGAGCAAAGACAACGGTGAGACAAAAAAACGAAAGGTCTCAGTGCCGTTGTCTCGGCAGAGAAAGCATGCATGGTGGCGGCGGTTGGTGGTGGGGGCACGCGATCGCCGTCGCCGCTGTGTCTTGGGGTGGGTGCAGACATAGTGAAGGAACGCTTGCTGCCTCCGCCCGCGTCGCAGCGTCGGGTTCAGCGTGCGAGCCGCGCAAATGGATGATTCACCGGTGGCGAACGCTGCGGCAGGTTCTTCGTGTTTCGGGCAGCTGCGATACGTGGGTCCCTGTTTCCTCCTGGCGATGTTGTCTCTCTTGTCTGTCGCTGCGTGGTCTAACCTCGTTTTGCTCTTCTGTCTATGCCGAGACTATACGCGGAGGCCATGGGTTGTTCGACTGATAGCGTTTCGAGACCTAGTTATTCGGTGACGACCTTTGCGAGGCTGGTAAATATCACTTGAAGGCATAAGACACACGACCGACCCACCCGATAACTGCGCATTGGCCGGCTGGTGAGACCTAGGAGGGTGCCCCGTGTGAAACATGTGTGCACCAAGAGGAACGAAGGCGAGGGCAGGCGACGGCAAATAATAATGAACAGAGAGGGTACTAGTGCCTATCTAGGCCCGGTGAGGAAACATTACGGGCTGGTGCAGTCACCCGAATTCTTCGTCAGGCCAATAGAGTGTACGGCACTTTAAACGGGGCAATCACTCCCAGTTATGATTCGTGTAACTCCTCTGAACCACCAAATAAATGACACGACGTCAGTAAAACGCCTCCTGATAGCTCCTACACCTTATATGTGTTCATAGATGGCCGACGGGCAATCGACAGTAGCATGTATACCACCGTCACAACCTGCCATTATCAAAGACACTACTGGAAGACTCAGTGGCAGCGGGGAAGTTGTTTCCTCTAGAAAAACAAGAACAACAAAAAAAAAAAACAGCATTATATCGGATATATCATGACGCTTAAAACAGAACAGTTTAGAGTAGTGTGATAATAACCATCGAACTCTTGAAAGAGAAGAAGCTGGAATTCGTAATCATCGGAAATTCCTTCACATGCTGTGCCAGAAAAGGTGAAAAGAAAAAAAAAGATAGGGGGTGTGTCCCGTTACAGCGTAGATGATATAGGCAGGCTGTTGCGAGTAGAAGCTTGGGGAGGAACTGGTGACAAAGAATAGTAGACCCCTACGACGGCAATGTGTATTTAGAGCATCCATGAAACCATTGCTTTGCTATTTCTGTAAAACAAACAGCAAAATCGAGGTTGAGGGCAAGGGGCAATGTCGAGATTCTCATTCGCGCATCAGTATCCTCAGTTGTTTTGCCTCTGATTCGTACCCACATTTCTTAAGTAGCGCAAAGCTACAAGGCCTTGAAAATACTCGAGCAACTAACAGGGGTCCTAGCGTTGGCGCCTTCACCGCGATTTCGAAACTACGCCTCACACTCGGAGGCTTTCTCCCGTATTTGCGGTGAGGAACGCATTTAGACGAGCGCATTCGCTTTGCTGTCCACCCAGAACAGGGCGTGTACGTGGGTGACAGGAAAAGAAGGGGACCTTGCCGGTGTGAAAATGGTGCACTGTGGAGAAGCGTCGCGACGTGGGTGAGCCGGAAGTCGTGGAGGCGTTTGAGCGAGGCGCATTAGTTCACAGACACCGTCGGCTGACGTGCTTGCATTGTGCGCTCCTGTTTTACGGCCTTCTTCCGAGTGAAGGTCGTGCGCGCCGCCCCACTTTGGTCACCGTTCGAAGCTCGTTGGGTTGTTCGCCCGTCAGGCGCAGGAAAGGCAAGGCGGTGGCTAATTGAATTGCGCTGCAGAGGGAGCATGCGCAGATTTACGGGCGTCAACCGTGTGGCCGTAGTCAACTTTAAGGCCTGTCAATGGTTAAAAGATAATCTTGTCGACCGTGCCAAGACCGTGCGGCATGCTCGCCGATGAAAAAAATAAAAATGCTGTTTACGGGCGACGCTTGCAGAATGCTTGAGGCATCATAAGTAGGTCATGGTAAACGGAGCTTCTTAGTGGATGAACGTTAGTATAGGCGGCCGATTTTAACAGCTTACTTTTGTTTTGTTCACTTACATCTATCGAGCAAAAATCAGTTTACTTCTGAATTTTACTCTATTATAGAGTACCTTGTAATTCCGCAGCATTATCAGGTAAAGTACTGCCCTGTACACTCCCCTCACTCTTTTCATTGTGTAGTTTCTGACTGGTTTGTGTTGACACAAATGAGAGAGGGGGGGGGGGGGCTATTTCAAGGGCCAAGCTGAGCGCTCCAGTAGTGTATCTACCGCGTCTCTTCCCGGACATGATTTAGGCGCATGTGTATTCTTAGAAATAATAGCAGTACACAATTTTTTTAAAGGTTCTTTCTTGCTCTGGTAATTATGCTTTGTCAAGCGAAATGGCACTGGTCTTGAAAGAAATTCCGGGGAGAGGTGACTATAAGTGGTCTTGTGAAGGGGGCAATCAAGCCTCATGCATGTGCTGAAGAAATTCCTTCTTTCGGAACGACCAGCGGTCTCGCAAACCACTTGCCGATTTGGCCCTATAGCGCTACGAGCTATATTACCACAAACTGTATGCAGTGAACGACTGTATGTGTAAACAGCATTAGTGCTTCTTTTATTATCTACCCATCCCTTGCCTATTTAATGGTGTGGATCGGAGGACGTCTAACTAGTGTTTTCATTTTATTCAAATCGTTATCAGAAACAAACTCGTTCGTCCATTAAGTCAGGATAACATGTTCGTTTGGCCAAGCAATACGTTATCGGACGCGTTTCTCTCGTGCAGGCGGGCGCATTCGCAACGACAGCGGCTCTGCTGGGCCTAATATGCAGCAACCTCGCGTTTCCCGGAGCAGTGGAGCTGGCGGCTCACATGGACGAGATACTTCCACCGGAACAGATTCAAGATGCTCAGGTGAGCAGCTGTATGATTTCGTTGTCCGTTACCTCACCATATAGCACACCCCACGCCATGCTAAGGAGTCACTGTGTTGGTTAGACTTTGAGCCTTCATTACCATGACCACGGTCATTGCGCTCAATTATATACGTGCCGTCGCCGAGGCCAGTGTGTTGTATGTCATCGACCGAATGTCAGTGCCAGGTAACAATATAATTATTAGGACACTACCTACCGCATTTGTGAAACGCAGCCGCGTACATGTTATATAGTCACCACTTTATTACATCGTGTTGTGTTCGCCGGACTTTTCTCTGACAACCAAGTTGCTGGGCTATATGGTATAGATGCGCTACTCGAATACTTGACGCAAACTTTCCACAAACCTAACTTGGTGGTAATTTTAGAAGAAGTTTATAGTATGTAACCTCTAATGTCACCCTTTCCTTTCCCTCATGCGGCCACTGAAAATCAATAAAGAAACTCTAAAATTGGGTTAATGCTGTATTAGTATGAAACATTTAATCAGACACTGTTTTTCCAACCCCTGTACGATCGTAAAATATGCATACTTAAGCCCCTGTTAGGAACTGTGCATGGACATATATGAGAACGCTTGTGTACTGGGCTAGAGCAGTGTGCGGCTAAACAAAAAATGTAAAATTTTGTTGCAGTGATGTTTGCGGACCTATACAGTTCTACATTTATCACTCATGTGGCTATGCGGCAGCATTTCAACGCAAGCTATAGCCTGTGAAAACCGCTATCGGCGTGAAATGTCTCATCATTTACCCCTCCGGCTAAAGGTCGAGTGCTATGAAAAATCCTGCTTACGTCTTTACTTACAGTCAGGCATTACTATAAAAAATTCTGTCGATGTTCCATGTATCGATACTCTGTGCACTGCAAACTGAGCTATTCCTGCCGATATTTTGCATTGCAAGAGGTGATGGCCTCACACCGATTTGGAGGCGCAAGTCTCGATCATGTGCAGTGGGAAGGGCGGTACGGCAGTGATTGGTCTCCCGGCATGTTTTGAACCTCGTATCGTGTAGGGAAGAAAGCGGCATAATTACTGAGCCTTGGTTTATACATTGTAGTGTCGCCACAGTCACTTCTGAAGCAGAAGGCGTCAGTCAACAACCGCACTGGCGAAGCGGAACTATGCCAAAACCTTTCCTCTCTCCGTGCACGATGAAGTTATATAGAGGGCTGAATTCAGTGCCTTCTGTTTCCCCAGAAAGTGATCTAGTGGGCCTCTATACAGGCCAAGCATCTCGCTCCGTTGTTCTTTGCCCGTGCTTACGAAATCGTTGTCGGTTTATAAGAAGTCACGTTTCTGCTGAAGAATCTTTTGCAACGAGTGCGATGAGGAGCAGATCGGTAGATGGTGGAAATATCCGTGAGGAGCGAATATTGTATGATGACAATCGGCCATCGCAGCACTTCAAGAGCAAATGCAGTGAGCAGGTACTGCAGCGTTCAAACTGTAGTGAAATACGACCTGCCTGGAGCCACTATTGGACGTCTGAATGGACGTTATGATTAACTGCCTATCCAGGATTTCCGATATACGCCTAGCGCTGAAAAACGTTTGCACGCGAGGCATCAAATGCAAAGGCACAGCATTCAGAAGGACTTAAGCTGCTGCAGGTGCTTCTTCCTTTGCGGATAACGGAAGACTGTGGATGATAACTCACATTCCTTGACGCTCGTCAAGGCTTTCTGCAGATGCAACTTTTCAGTGCGAAAGACTATATAGGCAGCGGTTTTCCAAAGGGGTCGACTGAGCCGCGCAGCAGTTTATTGTGTGAACAGGGCCCAGACTTTCAAGTCGTCTTCGCTTTCATCGTCAACCACGGTTTTATGAAACTTGTATGTCTTCGACTCACTATACCACTTTGTGGCAAAGGATGTCATCACGGAGACCTCGGAGAGCCGTTGCTCAACATATCGGACGATTTGGGACCTCTGGTCATAATGCCCAGAATGTCAGTACCCGGAAGTATGGCCACATTAATCAGGATGTCAATCAACCGTTTTTTCCGAACACTCGTAACAGTGGTGACTACGCCCACGGGGGGCGGAGGGCCATGAGAGCCTCTTCTGTGGTGCGCAGCAATTTCAGAAGGCCAGTGCTTGCCCAAAGCGCCACTGACCATCGAATGGAATTTTCTCCTGGCACCCAACCATCGACCTCTGCTGTGTCGCATGTCTCCAACACTACTCCCGCTTGCGACCAGCAGAATACCCAGAAGGGGCTTCTGATGCTCGTAACACCCAGACCAGGACAGGATTTCGGGCCTTTCACGACATGTGGGTTCTACAAGGCTGTTCGCTCCGTGGTCGGGACCAAAATGCTCCTTAATTCCCGCACGACAGTGCGAGGAGGCCTCATAGTTGAAGTCGGTTCCGCCGACGCCGCCAGGAAGCTGCTAAGAGCAGACAAGCTTTGCGGAGTCGCCGTCGATGTTGTGATTCCAAGGGACGACTTACAGAAGGTAGGCCTGATACGCAACGTCACCAAGTGGTACACGGACGAAGAAATCACCGATCAGCTCAGCTGTCAAGGCGTCGTCCACGCGCGGCGATTGAAGACCCGCATTCGAGAAGCCGATCAGGATTCTACCTCCGAGTTGCATACGAAGGCAACCGATAAAGTAATGTTGGTGTTCATGCCCAACGAGGAGCGGCCCCGGAGTGTCAGGCTAGGCCCGGTCGACCACGAAGTGGAGGAGTATGTGCAGCAAGTTCCACAATGCTTTCACTGTCAGAGGATGGGGCACGTATCTAAGCACTGCCAGTTCAACACACGCTGCGCCCGCTGCAGTGGACCGCACCCTACAGCGGACTGTCAGGCGTCTGACCCAGTGCGCTGTGCCAATTGTGGGCAAGGACACTTTGCCACCTGGAAGAACTGTCCTGCGCGCCAGAAAGGAGCTGCTCCGGAACGCTAGCGGTTCCGTGTCGAGCGGACCAGTAGCCCCGTGTGTGAGTCTGTCAGCAGTATGAAGGAAGTCCGGAGCAACCCAGATGAGCAGTTCTGTGTAACACTCCAAGACGAAGACCAGAACATTATGAACGACGTTACTGGATTTCGACGGTCAGTGCTGGTTGTGTTCTAGCCAGTGACGTCTTTTTCATCGAACCAATGGTTCGGCGCAGGGGCCGTGTAATACACAATCATGTGAACGATTTCTGTGCAAGGACGAAATCATATGCGAAGAGGTCTGTCGTGAACACCTTCAAAGAAGAATTAATTTAAAGCTGTTATACGAATAACAAGCACAAAAATGTATTGTTCGGTTTAGCTAGCATACCAGCTTCGTTTCGAGGTTCAAGGTCATCGCTGTATGGGGACATATTTAAAAAGCTTGCATGCTACTGAAGTGCTTTAACAGCCGCTTTTTGTGCAAGCGCGCTGGAAATTACATCGACTGAAACCATCAAGTGCACTAAAGCCGGATGTCTGGAGGGCATAACCCGCATAACCCGCCATACCCATCCCCTTTCTCTTATACCATATTTTGCTAGGACAAACTTATTCAAATTTTCGCTCTTTCCCCGGACTGTTCATGACTGGAATGATTTACCTGCGCATTGCCTTCACTCGCTTGACTCCATTGACAGTGTGCTGCAATCAAATGATTGATATTATCCTTATGTATTTTGCTTTTGTAGCACCGCATCAATTCATCAATTTGTTTGTTTGTTTTTGCTTTTTTGTGTGCCCTGATCACGTACCATTGCTTCAGTTTATGTATCTTATGCTTGTATTTCATTGTTCTCTACATCTTGTATGCCCCTCCTGCCTGGGCCTTTCGCCTGCAGTATCATATAAATAAATAAATAAATAAATAAATAAATAAATAAATAAATAAATAAATAAATAAATAAATAAATAAATAAATAAATAAATAAATAAATAAATAAATAAATAAATAAATAAATAAATAAATAAATAAATAAATAAATAAATAAATAAATAAATAAATAAATAAATAAATAAATAAATAAATAAATAAATAAATAAAATGGATTTCTATCAATAAGTTTTTGTTCATGCAGCAAGCCGCATCACCATGAGCGGGAAGGGCATCGATATAATGCATGTTGGCACATATCACGCGACTCATCACACGGGCGGTAAAAAATTGTGCACGCTGATGTATCTTTATATGTTTTTTTTTTCGATATCATTGCTGAATGGGCATTATGCTTTGTTGTCATAGTAAATGATATTATTTAGTAGTGCTATTCGGTAGTATTAATTAATCCTGTAAAAACCGGAATATAAGTCAATATTTTCTCCTGAAAAAAAAAAAATCAAGCTAAGGTCGTTCCTCGTCTTATATAGCGTTCGCAACGTGTGGCGTGCCTGCTTGCGAACAGAACAGCAAAGCCTCGTCGGCATCCTGCAGCTACTTACATTTTTCTTTTTCAATTCCGGACTTATCTGCTTATTGTCTTAATGTGTGATTGCAAAACATTTATTTCGTCAGAATAAGCAGAATGCAGATTGTGTGAGCCGGGCTCTGCAAGATGCAATTATACCGTTCACGCTTATCGTACACTTCATTGACTGAAGTGCATTGAAATTACCGTGAAGATTAAAGAACGAGGAAAGAAGAAGTGATGGTAACCTAGAGGATTACTTGGAAGGAGAAATACCTAACAGCACAGCTTGGCGTTGAAATTCTTCAAGAACGAGCGAGAAATCATGCTAATATGGGCGCATGTTAAGGGCAATTTCAGTAATGCTGTAAATGCAGCCGCACATGCTCACATGCCGTAAGTGTACTCCAAAACCAGGTGTTGTCTGCAAATGTACGTGTGCAGTCTAGAGCGCTTAGCTCTGGCTCTGGACAAGTGATGAGCCCTGTTTTCGAATAATAGGCGATTGACCAGGTTTTACTGATAAGTGGGTAAACACTTTCGACCCCTCCCCGTATTTTTTCTTTTTTTTTTTAAATTTTTATTTGGGAGTGTGAGCTCCACGTGAACATCTCCCCTGCGCCTTCCAGGAAGAGACTCCAGTGGCCGTGGCTGCACCTCGGCGGCCGTACTCCTTCAGTTACACGGCGACCGACCCGCGGGACGGCTCCTCGCACGGCCGCTCCGAGACGGCCGACGTGACCGGCCGCGTCACTGGATTCTACACGCTGCGCACCGCTGACGGCCGCAGCCGCCGCGTTAACTATGTGGCCGACGAGCGCGGCTTCCGCGCCGAGGTGCTCACAAACGAGCCCGGCACGGCCAGCCTAAACCCCGCCAACGTCGTCTTCAGGTAATGTGGATAGTGCTTGACCTCCCAATCCCCCCACCCTCTCCCTTTTCCTACCTCCTTCTTTCCATACCCCCTTTCCCGAATCGAATGTTATTAGCTTTCAGTTCGAAACAGCATTACCGCTTTGCTATTTTCTTCACTACGTTGATGGTTGCCTTGAGGGATAAAAGTAATTGTATATGTAAACTTGTCGATTGAGTAAGAGATAGAGGTAGTAACACTTTAACGCTCAGAAACCGGGACTTTAGTCGGTGCTTAAAGTCGCAGTCACGTTACTGCGTGCAAGGAAGGGAACTAGGGAGAGAAATACGGATGGAGAGAGGAATAAAAACGGTAAAGCAAAGGAATGGAGAAGGATATTAAGCGCGACCATTGAATGCGCGCTAAAATGCGTCGACGACTAATGCTAGAACGTAATACATGGTGAAGTACAATGCCCTGCATAAGGAGCGACAAAGCTCACTGCGTTAAGAGCGCATAATCATGATATGCAAGGAGGTTTTAGAGTGTGTCTTCCAGAATAAAGTTATCTAAATGAGCAAATAAAAAGTTCGTTGCGCGCCTCTACAAGATCGAGGAATGAAGCTCGAACGAAACTGTTGATGGGGTCCCTGTACATGTCCATACAAAAAAACCACGCTTCTCTGCCAAACGACAGACACGTTGCTTTCAGGTACAGGATGCTGACTGTTTCAGTACTTGGCGGATTCGCATTCAGCGCATGGTGCAGGTCCGGCACTATGCTGAGACATAAATACAGAGAACATTCATAATCACTATGGCTTCTTACGATTGAAGAGCACACCGGCACTTAGCCAACAGCTATGGCCGTTGTGTTACTGTAATTGACCTCAAAACATAAAGACGTCATGTCTATATGTTGTGCGGATGTTTTCTTTTTTTACGTTGTCCATAATCTGTGTTTTACGAAAAAAAAGTAACTTTTAAAGGAAGGAAAGGTGCAACCCGATATACACCCCACTAAGCCATATCGAACAAAGATCATGGCGTCTTGCCCTATCAAGTCCTGGAGCATCAATAGACAAGAAGTGGAAGCTGTGACAGATTTTCTCTTCTTGGGCTCCAAGATTACCTCGGAAGGAGACTGCAGCCATGAAATTAGGAGACGCCTGCTTCTGGGAAAGAGAGCAATGGTTGGCCTTGACCGCCTAGTAAAGAGCAGATACATTAGTCTGCCAACCAAGATCCGTATAACTCGTGCTATGGTCTTTCCAGTTGTGGTGTATGGATGCGAGAGTTGGACTGTGAAAAAAACTGACCGCCGAAGAATTGACGCGTTTGAATTGTGGTGCTGGCGAAGACTCTTGAGAGTTCCTTGGACTGCCAGAAGATCAAATCAGTCAATATTGTCGACCATAAACCCTGACTGCTCATTGGAGGGTCAAATTCTAAAGTTAAAGCTCAGCTACTTTGGTCATCTGATGAGAAGAGAGGAGTCGCTGGAGAAAGATTTGATGTTGGGAAAGGTTGAGGGTTGCCGGAGAAGGGGTAGGCAGCAAACGCGATGGTTAGATGGCATCCTCGAGGCACTGCAGATGAAGTTATGTGATGTTAGGAAGATAGTGAGAGACCGGAAAGCGTGGCGTGACATGGTCAATAGGGTCACGAAGAGTCGGACACGACTGAACGACTGAACTGAACTGAAGCCATATCGAAGGTTGGCTGAGGGAAGGAGTGAACTAAGGAAGACAAGAAAAGACAGCCTAGTGGCGGGTTCTGGAGTAATTCCAACCAATCGAGATCTTTAAAGAGTTCAACTTAGAAGGAACATTACTTCTAGAACTTCAAACTAGACTTGTGGTCAGGCTGCAATTCGTATTGTCATTAGAACCTGTACATAGCGTGCTGCACCTTGTGTCCACTATGCTTGTCTATCTGGCTAGAAAATAAAGAGAGCAAATAACTTGCATGAGAGTAAGTGTCTAGATGCCACATTTGGACACCTGCTTTGAAATCTAACGCCCACAGATCATAGTAGGATCGACAGCCTAATCAGCAACCTCAGCAATGATAGTATTACACATGTCAAAGTAAAGCTGCTTTCATTGAACTGGGGAAAAATAAAAAAGCGATAATCCTTCGACAAGTGAAACAGTTCAACCTCACGATGCAGTTCACTGAACGAGACACAGTATTTAAAAAGAAAGTTTTGTCAGCGCATATTCGGGACCTATAAACCAACCAGCCGAATTAGGTGCCTTCAACTTTATCTTTTTCTTGTGGAATGAGTCCTGTACTAGTGTGCGTCCCGTTATCTCTCCTCCCCTGGGTGACTTTTGTGTGTATGTGTGTGCGTGTGTGTGTGTGTTGGATTTCTGGATAATATGTCTGGATACAGAAACCAACTAGCCCAACTAATAGCCTTGATATGAACTCTAAGATTTAAAAGGGCCTTCCCTGAAAACTTGATCACGCGTCTCGTGACTGCTAGAGGAGCAATCACGAACGGAGCCAAAGTCGATTGCTTATACGGCAATCTTGACTATCCCACATGTAGGACGCAATGCTAACGCGAAATACAGTCACGGAAGTGATCCGTCTTATTATGCAGCATTCTTTGGCCGAGTGGTGCGTATGCTAGCGTCCAATCAAGTGAGATTTCCGGCTTTAAACCAGAACATTCCTCCCCCCCCCCCCCCACACACACACACACACCTCTGCTCACTCCTCCAGCCTAGCTACAATCGTTGGTACTCAGTTAACCAGCTCACACGTGATGACACCACTCCTTACGAGAATGGGGACGACTTGTGGCGTGAAAAAAAAAAAAAATAAATAAATAAAAAATAACAAAGAAATAAATAAACGCAACTCATTTCCGCCTAACTTTGCAGCTAAATAATAATTGCGGTCGACTTCTTTCGCTTGCGTGCAACAAGCAGTTGACCTCTGTCCCGGCTTCATCAGTATTGCTAATTACAGGGCTTTTGAAGCGTAATTGACCAGGATGCGCAATTAATGTCCCGGGATAGCGGCCAAATTTCCGCGTTATAATGGAGAAAGAGACTTTGTTTTCATTCAACTAGGCGCTGGGAGCCCGAGAGATGAGCGTTAGACACCCCGGCACGAGATCGCGGATACATACCAGCCGCTCTTTCGCCGGCGGCTCGCAAGTTGTTTGCTCTGAGATTTAAGCGCAACACACAAGGCCCAAGGCAATGGAAATTATTTAGCAACCCTACTGACACATGACACTCGTGGCCTTTGCTCTTGCTTTAGTGCGGGAATGTGCGGACATTCTATGTTCTTTTCATTAAAGTCGATGACACGAGAGGTTAATACCGGGCTCAGCTATGCTTTTCTTTCTGTGATGCACACACGGCTACAAACTAGTATTTGAAGAGTGATGAATGCACTTACTTCTTCTTGCATGTAATACAAATTTTCCAGAAACGCTCCTCAACCACCCGTGTCAAATTAACCGATTTGAAATAGTTTGCAAGTGTCCGCAAATGTGATGTTAAGGGCATGCTGGTGAAGAGTTGTTTACGTATACCAGATCGCGAGTAACTCGAACAATTCGCAAATAATGCGGTGTAATTTTTTTCGAGCTGTTGGAGCTCTTGATGTATTCGAGCTTGTTGCCTTAACAAGAAGACTTAGCTCGAAAGCTGCTAGAGGACAGAGCAGCGCTACAGAGGCGCCATCTCACGGAACGGAAGCAGCTCCCGTCTCTCGAGCGTACTGGCTTTGGAAGCTTGTGTAAAACACTCAGGCGCTCGTTTTTTTTTTTTTTTTTTTTTTTTTTTCACTTTGTAATCGTACTCGAGACATCGGACAGGAGACATTTAGCGCACTGACAAAGGCCGGCATTGCAAGTTGTGCCCAAAGGGCATCGGAAATGGGGTCAGAGATCAGGAAAAGTCCAAGTGTACACAAAACAACAACAAAAGCGGCAAGGAATAGCTACACAAAAGGGGAGCGCTTCTCTGCGGTGACCTCATCGATGTTGGACTGTCGCTATCGCACTGCAACCCTACTCACAGCATAGACTGTAACCCGGAAGCGGACACTAGGCAGTGTGCACGCGGTGACTTCAGTGGGACACACCGCCGCCTTGTTCCATATTTCTATTATCGCTGTTGTTATTTGCCTTCTTGCGGGACGCTCGTTGTCCCTCGCACGCACAACCCGAGGAGCGACCGCCTACCCGTATCGTACGGTATGCGCTTCGGGAGCGCGTCACAAACAGCACCCGTGTACCGACATCCGGCGTGTACGCGACGAGGGACCGACAGACCGGCGGCATTCTTTGACGGCCGAACTGGCCGAACCGCACACGTCGATCCACGTCTGCGGTGATGGCTCGCGGCATTGCTCGCCTACACACGGGGGCAGCCGAGAAAGAAAATAGCGGCAAAAGGGACGAGAGAAGAAACGAAGCAAAAAATAAATAAAGAACGGGGTCGTTCTAATGCGGCGGTTCCGCTGAGGTGCGAGCTGGGTGAGCTAGAGCGGCATAAATTAGCATCGCTGTCCAGCCCTGTACGTGCAGGGTGTCGGTTGCGGTGTGAGCGCGCGTGTGAAAGGGAGGCGTCATTGCTCCGGACGCGGTGGATGATGTTCGCACTTTAACAGTTGCGTGCAGCAGGGGACCACAGAGGCCGCACCGGCGCCGCGCTGCCGAACGCCTCTTCCTGCTTTGAACTTTTGTAGCTTGCGCGTCTTTTGGAGGAGAGGTTGTCGGGGGCAACGCAATTTGGCGACAAATTGGATCACATGTGCCAACGTGTGGATACCTTGCACGAAACAGAGTAAAATCATAGATCATCAGCACAATGAAAATGGGAGCCTTGAAGTAAGAAGTACATGCTACCGCAAAGAGGCAGAACTAGATGAAATGCGTTGAGAAAAGGGGAAGAATAGAGAGATAATGATAAATTCTAATGCTCGTGAAACGAAGGTACACTGTTAAAGCAATTAATATTCTGAAACATCGCAAGCTTCAAGCCATGTTCAGCATCACGTCGCTCGTAGCAAAAAGTGCAATCTATGCCCCTCCACTCGCCTAAAGTTTTGGGCTATCGGGTGGTTTTTACATCAAATAATGTTATCCGGAAACGTTTGTTGAGATATTAGAACTTCGCGGTGTAATTTTGTTAACGTTCTCACGTCCCCACAGTGTTTATCTTTTTTTGTGTTGATGCTTTCTTTTATGCCTGTGGAGGTCAGAGGCTGAGAAACCTAATTTGTACAGACAGTTGTACAAAATTTATGCACCTATACCTATATCTGCAGATAAAAGCACGTGTAGGGCGTGCACAGTGCTTTGCACAAAGCTGCGCAGAGCACATATGAACCACCGCCTTGGGAACTCTCTGTTTGAAAATACCATTCTAAACAACCATGGTGCACCAACTTAACCTGGAAGTTAAAAACGTAATGCGGATTAGCATGACGCCGCTGGGTGAACGTCCAAGTGAAGAAATTTAGGAAGAAGAAAGAGAAAAGGAAAAGAGGGAAGAACTAGTCAATGAAAACAGAAATTGTTTTTAGCGTAATGTGCCCGGGAAGTTCCTCCAGATGAGGATAATAAACCGAGAATAGGCGCGCGCGCACGCACGCACGCACGCACACGCACACGCGCACACACACACACACACACACACACACACACACACACACACACACACACACACACACACACACACACACACACACACACACACACACACACACACACACACACACACACACACACACACACACACACACACACACACACACACACACACACGCACACGCACACGCACGCACACACACACACGCGCACACACACACACACACACACACACACACACACACACACACACACACACACACACACACACACACACACACACACACACACACACACACACACACACACACACACACACACACACACACACACACACACACACACACACACACACACACACACACACACACACAGAGAGAGAAACAGCTGTAGATTTCTACGCATGTATGATTGTCCGCAGTATAAATAAATAAATAAATAAATAAATAAATAAATAAATAAATAAATAAATAAATAAATAAATATAAACCAGCTCATATAATAGCTTAATGGCATGAAACAAACAGGCCACGCTGCCTTAAGCTCCAAGAAAGTAAACCATATTGAGACTACAGTTATCATGTCCCTCTACATGAGTGTATAGTCTCCCATATGAGGACTAAAAAGAAAGGGTAAATACTTCAGTTTCGAGGTTCTGGCGAACAAATACCTGCTACTGGGCATATATGGATCCGCTATTGTTCTGTTGCCTAGTTCCACCCTCCCCCCAACCCCTCATCAATATTTTTCTTGTTATTATTTATTTCGATATACTTCAGGCCAATGTTTTCGACAAAGCAGGAGGGGCATACAAATGTAATCATATAAAAAATAGAACTCGCGACGACACACATGAGAACGCACCTCGTGTATGATAAGAATGCGAAATTGGATGACAATCGTTTTGCGACGAAACAGGGTACACAAAACACGCAAAAAAGATGGGAATCTATTTTACAAATTTATTGCTTTAGAATGTTACTCGCCGAAGAATTTCATTCTATGACTGTGCGAGAAAGAAAAAAATCTATATTTAAATGTATTAGAGCGAGCGAAAACTGGGCCTAAATAATGCTCATGATTGTGTCGCGTTTTCCTTGTACTTCGTTAACAGATTGTGGAATGGTTAATTTGATCTTTCCAGAAATACTTTTATAGAGAAACGTAAGACGGATAACTTTCCTCGCGACTTCTAACGTATCCGCGTTAGAAGTCTTGTTAGAGGCAATTCCTGTAGCATTGCACGCATTTACGGGTCGGCGGGACAGGTGCCGTTAGCGCGCCGACTCCACGCGGAAGCTTCTCTCAGCGCGCGGGCCTCCGCGGTGATGCGCGAGACAAGGTCGGGTCGTCACCCCGCACAGCGGCAGGCTGGAGGAAGCGAGCGACTGACTGCAGCGTATCTGTGTGCGCGCGTGTGTGGCCTCAGTCGCTGACTGACAGCTTCAGAACGCGTGCTCATTTGCATGCTCAGTTTCGCGCGTTATTCACGTATGTGTGTGTGCTGCGTTATTTTGTCCCGCAGGTACGCGTGCGAGTCTGATAACGCGTATAATTTGATCAGACCCGCTTCAGTTCCTTGGATGAGATCTTTCACGGCTTCAGTAATGTACTCAGCGAGAGATGGCTGGGAAAATTTGCACTCGCAGAAGGGTAGTTTGACGTGCAGGCCTGGTTTGGTTATAATAACGACTGCATCTGATGGGAACGTGAAAGACGATGAATAACCGTCGGACGTCGTTTCGTGCAGTATGAAACGTGCAGAATGACGGGAATGTGGAACCTATTCTTTCACGGGGTCGGCCGTGCTATCCATTGAGGTTTTGATTTCCGCGACTAGTTTCCATTGCACCTGTTCGCTCGCTTCAGTCGCGTCAGCCCGAGAGAGGAGGCGACGTACTATTGTTCTCCTTGAACGTTGCACCCGTCGTATTAACCTCTTATGTCTACGGACGAACGTGTCCTAACTAAACTGTGGCTCAGAAGTGACGAGCTCAAGCCTTGGTGTAGCTCGAAGTGCCTAGTTAGTTAAGACGTTGTCAAGCTGGTTTTTCGTATTGTACAAAAAGACTCAATCGGAAGGACACTGGAGAGAACGGAACGTTCGATAGGTGTTATGAAATAGCTGCATCGTTCGGGCGATACTGGCATCGCTGTCATCTTTTCTACCCATCCCATCCCCTCCTTTCCTTGGTGAAGAAAGAGAACACTATAACACTCTTATGTTACGAAGAGACAAAACTGCCCAGCGCCGACATGTCGGCACAAACGCTGGCCCCTTTCACCTTCGCATAACGAAAGCCAGTCGCACATTTCCGGCGCACAGTTTCCGTTCGGCGCTTCCGGTCCGCCTTGCGTCCAACCCAGCTGTACCTATTCTGACGTGCCGTCGCTTCTCAGTTTCCGTCCGTCCGTGAGAGATGTCCGTGAAAGAAGGATCAAAAACATGTCTCACGTAGACTATACCACTAGCGGTCAATTCCTATAGCATTCCAATTCCGAGAACGAAAGCGGTCTTCTTCTTCGCCTCCTCATCCCATTCGTTCCGTGAGCATCGCGACCCCGATCACGCATGCAGAGCCTCCGCGCGCACTCCTCACATGACTGTATACGACTGCCTTCTTCTCTCGAGCGTTCGCTCTCTGAAGCCAGCAATCAGCCGGACGAGAAAGCAGGACGGCACGTTACGGCAATTGTTTTGCAGCCTTCCGACTCGTCCGTTCTATAAGTTTCGGCGTTGGGCTTCGCGGAGAGGCTGTGCGACCGTGTTTGGAATGCAGCCGTGTTCCATTAAGGGTCATTCGCAGTGTCTCCACCGCGATGCCCCGAGAAGATAAGACTGGATTGATTGCATTACCGTGCTGATAGATTTCCCCCGCGGCCACATTCGTGCACGCACACGTACATAGCGCGTAGTGGGTTGTCGGTGAACGTGCTCGTCGCAGTCTTGAACTACATATGTGCGTATAGGAGGCACGGCCCGCGCTCATTGCGACAGCGGCGTTCACGCGCCGGTACTAACGGTTCCAGTTAGAGTTGAGAGCTATGCCAGAAACCCTGGAGCGGCCGCGCTTGCCCCTTCATTGTTTTCTGCGGTCTTTTGTACTCGATAGGATAGCGCGTTATAACGTATGCTCTGGCGAACAATATCGATGTGCATGGCCCGTTTAGACTATATAAACGTGGCTCAGGTCTTCGATTGGGGAGAGGGAGAAACGCGCTTCTCGTTTGGGCTCTTGGGTCAGTAGAGTTTTAGCATTGCAATAGTGTACACCATTGTCGTTAATGTTGTCGCTTGGAAATGATATCACATTACACGGCAAAAAGCAAACTACGTGGCATGAAGACTTTTAATCAAACTACACAGTAATTATCTCCTTCGTGGGAGGAGCTCGGTAAATAACCACATTTTGTTGCTGTTGTTCAGCGGGAATTCGACGAAGTAAGTCAAGCGCAGAAAAGCAGGATGCTTTATGGGCTGACTGGTAGAGCAAGAAGTGAGTCAAGCAGAGAACGACATCCTGAGAGAAACTTTTTCCAATAAGATGGATTATCTCTCTCTGATCATATTGCTCTTCTGAGTCAAAGGCCCGCCGTGCCCTCGCGTCAGTTATTTTTGAGTAAAGGAGTGCAATTTTCGGAACCTTTTGTAGTTCTCTCGTTCAACAGCGTCAAGAGAAAACTATCTCGGTAGGGGCAGCCACATTCTAGTCCTGGTCATGAAGGCTGGTGCAATCTACGACAAATGCGGAAGCCAATAAATTGTCTCAGTCTCAGTCTGTATCTTATTATCATTGTTATTATTATTATCTTTTTTTTTTTTTTTTTTGAGTACGTAAGGCTCTCAGTTCAGAATCTTGCGCGAGAAATATGTGGCCCTTGGGAGAGCAGTGAAAAGACGGTGTTTCGTGAGCGCCGCCACTTTGTTCCGCACACCGATCAAGACGCAGACGGAGTTCCAACGACACACGTGAGTCCTGCCCGTAATACAAAGTGCAATTCGAATACTGCGCAAGACGCTAAACAAACATGCTCGGACGCGCCAGTACTCGAGCCGATATAATGCGAGTCAAAATATGCAAACGCCCCTACGGTATACGCTCCTCAAGTCTCGTCCCCACCGTATACTCGCATTCAAATAGGAAATTAAATAAATACAAATAAACAAAATTTCTTGGCGCGAGAGCGAACTGAGTAATTTATTACCTTGCGCAGGCAGTGCTCGCACACTCCGGTGGTGAAACCAGCTCGAGCTGATTCACCTCTCAACGCCTGCCGTGTGTTGCACAGAGCGCGCGGAGTGATTCGGAGTCTGTGTGTGTGTTCTCCTTCTCTTCCCCTCTCGTTCTCGCTCAGCCAGCTCTTCGAGTAGGCACAATGGGCAGTCCGAAAATCGATGGCAGTTCCGGCCCGGTCGGTCTGTGTGGTTGCGCTCACAACTACGCCACCCCGGAAACAACGACCGCACAGTCTGCGTCGACGTCGTCCTCTCGTGCGAGCGCCCGTGACTCCCTTCTCTCTGGATGCGACTGGCGAGCTCTCACAGGAATGCTTTTCCTGCTTAGAACGGGACCCTCCTTTTATGGCCTTGAAGCTTCGTAGCGTCGTTATATATATATATATATATATATATATATATATATATATATATATATATATATATATATATATTATATATATATTACACACACACACATGGATGATGCGGTGAAAGGGTTACAATTGCAGCCTGCGCCGCCGCGACGTCGTCACAGTTTTGTATTTTATATGCGTTTTATATGCGTTGAAAGATGTAACACGCGCGGGCGGGTTCGTAAACTTTACGATCGCTCTTGATCACGCGTTAATGCTCACTGTGGCCGCATTCCGGGGAGGGCTTGAAGTGGCGGAGCCTGTGTAACAAAATGCGACGTTGTTTGGATGTTTGCCTGTTCGCGGCAGTAACTTCTTTGCCGCGTTTATTTAACGTGCTCGAGACGCGTGGAGGAACAAGCAAAGGTGAATAGGCGCCAAGGTAACTAAGGTATCGAGGAGGCTGCGTCTGTGGGCGGGCGGTAGTTAACGTTGTCGTGCGCCCGAAGCGTGTAGTTTATTCGACGATATACGGCGCAAGGCACAGTGTCCTTGTGCGCATGGGGCTCAACAAGCAAGTGGCTCGGCCGTCAAATGAATTATAATGGACCATGTTCCTCCCAGATTTACCTTTTTTTTTTTCCCCTTTACGGATAAGCGCGCCACTCCTCTGCCACATTTGAAATAATCATCAGTACATTTCGTGCTCGCGCTTATATCTCGAGCTGACTGCGTGGGCAGAAACCCTTTTTATCTTTGCGAACCGCGTGATGCCTGTTAACGGCGTTTCACCGATGTTAACATAGTTTTATGGGACGCATTCAAGCGTGAGGAAGTCATGAGATATTGTAAGATGCCGTTATTCACATTTAATTGGAAACCCAGACCGTAGAGAATCAGTAGGCTGTGCATTTAAAAAATTTTCTGACACAACCGTGCAATATTGTGAGATACGTTTAAGATTGTGTTGAGAGAAATTGTATTTCGAATTTTATCTAGCGCACGTAAAAATGATTTAGACGGCCATAGAAAGTCACCAGGGTGGATTTTGAAGCGATTGTGAGGCGACTGTGGGATATTGTTAGCTACTTTTATGAAACCATTGGTTAAAGCGATCCAAGCTTCCGATGTGTAGCAACGTTTAGCTTTTGAAGTTTTTCCGTGGACACAGAGAGTAATTAAAATTGGCATATATATATATATAGTATATATATATATATATATATATATAATATATATATATATATATTATATATATATATATATATATATATTATATATATATATATATATATATATATAATATATATACAGATCAATCAAGGGGAAATGAGGGTGCTCGTTATAACACATGAAGGAAAGAAGCCAACAGTCGGCGAGGCCAGGAAAGCGTTGGGGATGGTATGTTTATGTCTTTTTTTTTTTTAATGTTACTTCGATAACCACAGAAATTAGTAATGTAGTCTGTTAGTGGAAAGATAATAGACACAAAGTAGAAGAAAAAACAACGTGCCGATGGTGGGATCCGAACTCCACGACCTCCGAATAACGCGTCCGGTGCTCTACCAA